>NC_064599.1:16120000-16720000 GCF_943734845.2 Anopheles funestus | reverse complement strand
CTTTTCGCTTTGTGATCATTCTGTTCCGGTGGAAGGTAGACGACCACACCGAAACCAGCACAGGAAGTAACGATCGCACGCGTCCGATCGCAGTACGATCGTGTATTGCGGCTGCACAACCAAACAGACTGTGTGATGCATGTGTTTGAAAAAAAAAAGAAAAAAGTACAAACACCATTTTCCTACCATTCACCCTCTACCATTCCACTCATTTGTTCTAACAATGCTTGGGATGGATTGTTTGTGGCCAAGTGTAGAGGAAGGATACAAGAACTGTTAACGCACGATATGTGCATGTCGTCGTGATGGTAAACCCGTTCCCTTCTTCCGAATCCGGAACCACCTACACACAAACGAATGATGCGTAGGATGGAAAGAGAAAATGATATGTTGAGGAAAAGGAAAAGCGCCGTCCCCGCAGAGTGTGGCCATATGATGGAAACGGAGATGTAAAAAAAAAAGAAACGCACACCTGGCTAGGGGAAGTAGGGAAAATGCGAACGTTAAAGCAGGATAGGTAACGCCATGGATGGGATGAACAAGACACAGGTTCGTCGCTTATACTTCCGAACAGCCACAGGCAGTCTCCGGTTAGTGTTCGTTACAGACGTGTGGCTTCTGCTGTGTGGTACGGGGCAGCAATTAAATTTAAGCGATCTTTTAATAAAAAACCAAGCCCTTCCGGTACGGGCAGGTGTGAAAATATTTGTACAAGTTTACAGTGAATGATGAAAAAAGTATGCAAATATAGTTGAGATAAATTTGTACTCCATGTGATGGTGGTAGTGAAGCGGTTCCTTTTGAAAGGGGAAAAAATAGAAGTTTAGGAAGCGTCTCTTTACAAAAATATAAACCAGTGTTATAAGTAAAAGTTGTATAAAAATAAGTTGGAAATGATGTGATGAATAATGTGTTCGAAAGGTGTTCTCAATTTCGCTTTGCTGATGTAAGCCGTTTTATGTAAAACAAAAGTTTCGAATCCAGTTACCAGTTGCTTGTTTTTTGCAAAATTAATATACGGGTGAATTGTACAGTAGAAACGGTGAATTTAAGTTAAAATTTAGTGAAGTGAACAAACACAGCGTATCTGTTCGTGTCGCTTATTATCGTTTGTTGTAGCGTTTTTTTGGGGGCTTGCTTTGGCTTGTAGATCATTGTTCATCATCGTTTGTTTGGTAGTGGTTTAAAAATGTAGGTAGACGTAACAGCTTGTAACTTTTTATTTTATTTTTAGATTTATTTTTGTGTGTGAATAAGTGTAAAATGTCGTTGTTCAACAGTTTATCAAATTGCTGCAGATTATTTAAAAGATAAAATTAATACGTTATTAGTCGATTTTTTTTCTGAAAAAGTCTTTTTTATTTTGTATTTTAAAAACAACAACAAATACATAAATGAGCTCATCGTTACGATTTTAAACAAACAAATTAATGGAAAAACAAATTAAAAATAGTTTTAAAAAAAATGTTACAAAACTTTCATACACACCCCAGAAAACACAAAACCATTTGCTCGATCTTATTCTCTACGCTCGACGCTAGGGCTAGCGAAACGGAAGCACCTATCAATTACCACACTTCATTAGCATTTTGCCCGAGACGACTACATCCGTCCCGTGGTTATAGTCAATGCCGATCGAGTAACACATGGTAACGGTCTACCATAAGGTACCAAGTTCAACGGCATTGCCAAAGTGTTCGTTCGGGGCGAGAGATTATTGCAGCGGAAATGGACTTTTACCAATTTCGTTTGTCCAGTTGGTAGACCACCGGTAAAACACACACTGCAAGTGCTACCAAACATTCTTTGACGCTTTAGGAAAGGGGAAGGAAGAAGGAGAAAAGAAGGGAAACCCGAATATGGGGATGGTTCAATATGGTAGAAAGCGTTAAAAATTTAAACCTGATCAATGTTTGACCAGTCATGGTGCTGCTAGGTGAGCTCACTTATTTCGATTTATCTGATCGGAACAATACTTCCAAAGGGTAAAGAAACATTGATCAATTTGTCACCTGTTTTTTCCAATAGAACAGCTGTTTATTAATTCAATTGCTTTATCGTTTCCCATCCCATTGCAAAACTGCTAAATGCAAACGATCGAACGTTATTGGTTGTCTAATCTATTCACACATTTGCATACACTTACATTTATGTATAACTTTTCGTTTCGATAGAAGTACTTTACACAATAACACAACAAATTTACGACATGGAAACTCTTTATTAGTAGTACGTTTTTGTATTAACTATCAACACTTAATTTACCATTTACACTCCGCTATCACGCAACTTTGCACAAAATGCATCACCTTTCGTCACCGGTTTTGCCGTAACACTGGTGGAATTGATTTTATTCGCTACTGTATTTTCTTTACCATGTTTTTAAGTGTCTACTGATGCAAACAGCACCTCAAGGTTGAACCGTCGCCAAGGCTTTTTTTCCAAACACGTACTCTCTCACAACCGTTCCTTTAGTTGCATTCTCTCACAGCACAATTAACTAGACAACAAACTTTTTTGTTTTGTACAATCTAAGCTCTTATTACGAACTAATTGTCTATTTTACAATATCAATTGCACTTTTTTGAATCGCTATTTTCGGCCATATTTAACAACCCACAAATATGGCGACTACGACTAAATGCAACCACATGCAACTACATACTAAACATCATTGCATAACCGGTACAATTTCCCAGTCCAACCTGTTTTGTACATTTTACTCTGGAATGATAGAGGCAATAGATTAAACGGTTTATTGTGATGATGGGCACTGGCGTACTGGGGTAACCTGCTCAATTCCGGACGATATTCTTAAATGAAATAAACCGACCACAAATGCACATGATTGTTTGGATGCTTTCTCGAATGTAGTGCACGAGTTTGGCTGCAGCTTATGATAACATAGTCACAGTGTGTACTGCATAAATAAGACTGTTTGCTGTGGAATTTATTTTTACATTTTTTTAGAACAAATTTTCAATCTGATTTAACATAGATTTAAGACAAAATTTAGTCCCTAAAGTTCATTTTATGTAACTAAACGTTAATTAACGAATAAATAACCCTAAATCAACATCACATCGTCTTTCCTCTGTAATCTTGTATAACAACTAATCATTAATGCTTGCTTTCAACACACGTCCTTCACACTTCTGATCCATCGCGCCTTCTTGCGCTTTGCTTCGCCACACATCAGCACTGTGAAAAATTGGACCCCAAAGGTAAAGAGTAAAGCTTCACGTTCACATCCACCAAATTTCACTCGTCCGCTCTCATCTCAAGGATAGCATCTTCCAAGGTGATCACTTTTATTTGTAGAAAAAAAAACAGCAGCATTTTTGTTTCACTCTTGATCAGTTGGAGATGAAGACTGTACGGTTACTGCGGGTTGATCGGTGATCGTACTTGATGTTTGGGTAGCGGTAGTACTGGTGGCATTACTGTTGGTAGTCGCAGCAGTAGTCAGTACATCACCCCTTCCGAAGGACGTTAAGGCGAGCAGCTTGATAAAAACAACCTCAGCAGCACACAGCATAAACAGAAACATAAACACCGCTATGTTGGCCTGCGGTTGATGTGATTGTCCCGTCTGCGAAAGACCTTTGGTGCCGCCTATCGCTGGTGGAGGTTCCAGCAGTGTGGTCAACGTCTGGACCATCAGTACGGAGAGTACCATCTTGTTGCTTTCTCGCGACGGTATTGTACGTAGAAGAACAATTGATCGTTGCTCGGTTGGTCGGTTGACCTAATCTGACGCCGTGGTGAAAGACTGCTTGATAGAGGGAGCGTCAATTACACATTTCCGCTATCACACCACAGCAAACGTTTCAACCTCTTTCCACACTGTTGTGGAACGCTTATCACTCGCACGCACTAAACCAACTGAACCTGCCAGCCGACAAACGAGTAGAATGGAATTGTAACAAAAAAAAACAAGCGGTCCAAACTTCATTTGCATACGAAATTAAACGTCACGAGCTACGGTTTAAAGTAGGTCCATAACTTCAGACGTTTAAATACACTTTTGTTTGACTAACTTTCTTATTCCTTGTGCGATAGACTTGTATTAAAAATGTGTTCCTGTTTTTTCTCCTTTGGAACTTCTTTGTCTTTTCTTTTGTCCAGACAATCCGGAGGAAAAAGGTTAGCTTAACTTTACCACTGGAAAGATCACTAGCAATAACGGTAACGTCGACGTCAACGACGTTTCGTGGTGCTGCAGCAACTGAAACTGGTCAACGCGTTCGCGCTCGATCAGTCGTTCGGTTTGTCTGCGCTCGGTTTCGGTTCTCTGATCCTGTCCCGCCGATCGATGACGGTAACAGTGTGGTGCGCGTTTTGGAATCTTGTAACTGTAACCTCCACCGTAACGGTCGCTGCCGAGACGGTGCTTCATCTCCATCGCTCTCACGACGGGGTGCGAACGTGATCGAAAGTAAAAGCAACTTATCAGCTGGGTAAAATGCAACCAGCCGGTTTTAGCGATGAGGTATTGCATATGCCTTAAATTGACCCAGCAGTATATATGGACATATGTGTGTGTGTGTTTGTATGTTACTTCAGATGACTACGTAATCGCGACGTCGCGAAGCATAAGATGTGAAGGGGAAGAATTATGCTGCAGTTTGCAAAATTATCCTTGCCAGCGGTACTGAAGCATCTGGTGACGACTTTTATTTTATTTAGCATTTGTGTTGCATATTGTTTAATTATCGAACACGAATAATATTTTATTTTTTTTTAAGTTAATTATTATTTAACTTGAACGATTTCACTGTATAGTCCAGAAACTGGTTAATAAGTTTCGCTTTTTTTATTTTCAAGTATTTATCGTTATGGACAGCTTAATCGATAAAAAATTAAATTGCTTCACACACAATTAGTAGCAACACTGTAATTAATGATCTTTGCTTTAAAAAAAACATAACAACCTTGAACATCGCAATGAAAGGCTCTTCGTTTAATAGATGAAAATTAATTGCCTCCTAACACGATGCAGCTGACTGATGCGTTCGATGAAAAGGGACCGTCGGTTATCTTCTTTGCATGAAGATACGGACTGATAGTCCATGCATATCGTACATCCACTAGACAATTGTTTTACGATCAATTAATCTTTCACGGTGCAAGATTTGCTCAGGAAGTACACGAACCGACCAGCTGGAAGAGGTTTTTTCTTCTTCATTTCCTAAGGTTACTTTCTCAAAACTTCAGGAAAACTTCTCTAAGCGATGAAATAACGCTATAATTTCTTAACCTATATTCGCTATATTTCTTAACCACTCATACAAAGCTATACAATGTTCTTATGTACCATTTTTCATTGTTTCAAAAAGTTCATAATTTTCATAATGAAGTCCAACTCACTACAATTGAACTGAAGTCATTTGTTTCAGGCGCCAAATGCGAAATTTATCCTGCTTAACATGGATCTGATCTTCTGGGTAGACTTAATCCTTACGGAAAAATGGTTGATAAGACTTCAAGCGTCCGATCCATCCATATGTATCCATGCTAGATCTCATAACTGTATTGTGTTAATCCGATCGCTTATCTATAGGACATTCGTGAGATCATCTGCAAAATAATGATCCCATCTCTGTTTGCTGTTACATTTGTTTGTCTTTCCACACATTTGCCTAATGTTGAGTAGCTTTAAACCAACCATTAATACAGCAAAAAGCCTCGTCACGCCAATATGGTACAGGTTGCTACATCGCTTCGACCGCGTTAACCAAACGGCTGCATGGCTCGATGATATAAGCTCCCGATACATATGTCCCCGAATGGGTTCGTGATTCTCACACGAAGGTGGCAGTGGTTGAAGGCAGTATTTGTTGAATGATGCTTTCCACTACTGTACGACGATTTCTCGCTCCGTACTGTATCCGACGCAGAGTTGACGCACTTTCCGATAGCCTGAACACACAAATCGATGAGCGACTTAATCGTCGAATGTGAACAGAATTAATGCGTCCAGGAATTAATGAACCGGTTCACAGGAAGGCGTCACCGAGTTGCAATTGCCAGCGATGCATGTCTAATTAATTGACTGACTCCAACGTATGGTGTTAGTTTGTTGATTGTGGAGTGAAATGTCACCCCATAGTTGATGGGAAATGAATTCTTTCAGTCTGATGGGGATTAGTGGATATTGAAATCAAAAATGTTGCTCTATAAATCGATGAGATTAGTTGAATAGAATTAACGTGTCCGCGTAAGAATCGATTGATTAGTTTCATTAATATTTATCATTCTAGTTTGTCTCTATTTTTAATCCTTTTTACTTAGTTTATTTTTTTAGTATATCCCTTTTATTAAATAGAACAAACACTTTCATCTTCCCAAATGCTCTCATACCCTTTACAGTAAACTCAGCCAACGACGGCGTTCTTCCCGGAAGCCTGATGCGGCAGAGTGTTACATGTGTAACGTAAATATCGAGCTCGAAAGTACAGACAGGTAAGTGTTTTCGGTTTAACGAATGCAATCCCATCTGATTGCTACCATTTCCCAACCGTCAGCTTCGCAACATGCCGCGGTTGCGAAAAACTGGTCTGCCGCGGCGAGAACTGCTGCCAGTGGGTGGAATCGATCGGTATCTGGGAATGTACCGGGTGTCAATCGAATCGCGTAATCCAGCAAAAGGCGGGCGAATGGTTGCTGAATCAGTTAACCGCCCGACTAAAGCAACCCGGTCCGGTGGAACTGAAGGAACCCAATCTACTTGGGCTTGGTTTGGGTAAGTAACACAATTTCCCCTTTTCTAATTTCGTAAAAATGGGCATTTTTATTTGACTGTACTTGATGTGATTCTCACTCCCAGACACTGATGACGCGCGGAGTACGACCAGCTCGACGGTTTCGGCTAACCAGCGTATTAAGGTGCGAGAATTCATCGAGGAATTGCTGTCGACCATGCTGCACGGTCCACTGGACGATGTTTCCGTTGGGCAGCTAATGAAACATGAAAGCTGTAAGTACCGAAATGGGGTGGGGGGGGCGATTAGAAACCCCACTCTCGACACCGTCACGCTAGCAACACTGCTCGAATCAGCTCGAGCAGCTCGAATTGTGCTCGGCCCCAATGCAATGCGGATTGCCTAACCATCACACATTCACGCCCCAAAAGCCCGGTGAGCTTTTCTTCTCATCGGGGCGAACGTTCGAACATCAGACACTTATGTTTTCTTGATTCACCCTACAGATATAAGACTTTTTCGCAAGTTCCACACACGTTTGAGCAGGTGTCTGTACAATCTTGAACTCTCGATCCATCACTCACTAATGTCGGGTAAGAAGAAACAGTCAACCAGTGTCAACCGTTGTAAATCAACAGAGTCTTGACACGATCGGATCACTTCACCTGATCACTCCGTAGCCTGATTCTATGTATACTGCACCGATTTCTGCTGTATGTCAATGGTCTATCTTTCTGTCGAGCTCGAACTCTTATTGCATGTACGCACCACAATGCAGCACACCCTTCGCTGTTATGGCAGCTTCACGTGTTCTATGCTACTCTCTTCCTTTTTATTCTATTTCGCACGCAACTTATTAGTCCAAATTTGCATCATTTTCCCTTCACCTTTTTTGCCCACTGCCCTTGGTGGTGTACACGATTTTCGATGCTTATCGTGCTTATTATATTCTACCGGCTACTTTCAGCCCTCTTTACTACACCACGCGCAAACGATTTCTATCGTTCCCGGCGTGTGCTTGAACTTGAGTGCAATTCACATACACACGCCGAACCGAGTTTACGCTCCGGAAGCAACGCCGGTGTTATAATTGATTACTTTATATGCCCTACGCTCCTCACGTTTCACGTTGGTACTCTCGCTCGGTCGAAAGTGAGGCCACACGGTGAGCAACAGTGTGGAAGGGAAGAGGAAATGGTGGGATGGGGGGTTAATTTTCTCAGCAACTTATCCATGACCTTCGACCAGCGACGTGTGCACGCGTCTACAGCGCTGGAAAGCGAATCCCCAAACGATCCGATGTTTTCCGTTTCGGTACCGTTCACTTCCGCCCGTCGAACCGGGTGATCATAAATTACATTTTACAAAAATGTGTCACACCTCTCCGTACATAGAAGGAAGCTGCTCTAAAACTGTCGTACACAAGGGCGATGGTCAGCCGGAATGGACGGTACAGTGTGTGCTGTAGATCTATTACACTTTTTTTTAAATTCAATTTCAAAAAGAAGTTTTGGATTTCTTTTAAAATTTGCACTAAAGAGCAACATTATGAATTGTATAATATATGATACAATTATTCAGCTTTATCTATTCACTTTTGTAGCAGAACCTTGTAAAAACATTTTTTTTTATTTATATAAAAATACAATACGAGTTGTACACATATTCTTTTGTTCATCTTTTAACTTTTCTTAAGTAAATATACTACATAAAAAATCGTCAATTATAATTATTAGACACACTGTAGTCAGATAGGAATTCAAAATTGCACCACCCAAAACATCACGGTTCAAAAGCAAAAAAAAATGGCATTCTCTATCAACTAAATTGGTTCACTCGGTCCAGTAAAGTATCTCGGCGTATTCGCAGATGACTTGGCATCCTTCTGGTGCGCCTACTGGTGGAGAATCTGCCCATTCACACCAGTGAACGCGAAACTCGAAAACAATCCATCATTACGGTCAGGGAGCATATGTGTCACATCGTGTCACGTTAGCACGTACGATCGGTGGCTCGCGTCAGAATCCGCTAAAACAGTAGTCTCATTTTATCAACGTCAGTATGGGCTGGAACACCTTTTTTTTTGTTGGGCATTTTGGTTTGACTTCAATGAACGACAAAAAAACGTATACGGATGTATCCCAATCAAGTAAAGAACGATGTCTCATAAGCTGAAACACCAAGCTTTAAAAAGCACAAAAATAGACATACTGAATCATCATCGACTGATTCAAATTTAACTTGTCCGTTTAAAACATACGCATCACGTTTCGCATTAATTTCAACGGTTATTCATCCTTCCTTTTTGTCGTCTTACCTGCCTGACTCATGCGTATATTATTCGGGAGAAACTTTAGCAAATATGTTCGCCGGGACCATCACCCCAATACCAATCAAGTTCTTCATTGTTTGATGCTTGGTGTGGTGGTTTTGAAGATCCACCTCCAGTGAAAACCTGTTCTTGATGAACAACGACTCAGAATTAGACGTCGATACGAACGGGGTATTCAGTTCAATTTCTAATGATATTTTCAATTCAATTGTTGTCACAAACAAAAAGAAATAGGAAATCGATTCCATTATCAATTCACTCACTTTTGTCCCTTCGGTTTAGTTCCTTCACGTGTTGTCACACAAATTCCAATCTCACCTGACGGATAATTCATGGGCGCATCAGGCATTATGCGGTTCCATCTCCCCCACCAGTTTGATGGAATGATTCCCTTTTCTACTTCACAAAAAAATAAACCTTCATGTTTGTTCCGCTCATCCACCTTCAATCGATTGATAACGTAGCAAAACGTCAAGGGAAGCGCATCATTATTTGCGTGAAATAGCATTACTCGCTGTCAGTATCTTTTCTAACTACGCTTTTGCTATTTTCGGTGCGTGCTGTAAGTGGTTGTGATTGATAAACGGTACCTGGCGCTGGTGCTGATAGAAACAATAATGATGATAACGATGATAAGTAGATTTTTGAAGCGCTATAAAGAACACGCAAACCCCTCATTTACCCTCCCCGTTTTACCGGAAAGCCACTGTCATCACGTGGAATTTACCATAGAAAGGTGACAAACAAATTTTTGCTTCTAGACAATCTGTATGAAAAACAAAAAATTATTTACAAATCAAATTGATAAGACAAATGTCTTAAAGGTTTTGACTACAGTGTTTGAAGTGGCTACGATTCTTTTTGTCACTCAAATCAGTTGGTAAACATGTTTAAACATAACCACACTGGTTTGTCAACAATCACCTGTGTCTTAATTGCATAATTCCCCATTCATCCATTTCCCATATTTATTCCCGCTTCCGTCTTAACCGTCGTGTCGATCAAAGCTCGTCGATAAGTGTCAAACGGTACCGCGCAATCATGCGATCCTCCTTCAGTTTCGTGTCACCTTTTCATCCCTTCCCGCGATCGGAGGGTTGTTTATTTACCCATAGTTACCCCCAGCGTTCGTTTTGCATAATCAAAAACCCCGAACGGAAAGATGACAGCCGCAGAGACAGGAACCGGCCTGGAAATGTGTTAACAGTCATCTCCCTTCGCTTTTTGCTGGCCTTCTTAAGGTCGTGTCGCGCGTTACGTTGATTGAAGATTGAAAGCCTTCCTGATCACCTCATCAGGCCAGAGAAGAGAGAAATGACAAAACGTGTTGTCTATTTATGGGCAACAGCTTCAAGTAAGCCGGCACGTGACGTCTGCACGAAAAACTTTTAACTTCACTGGCCGCTCAACAACAACGTGTTAAGTGTGTACCTTATCTAGTGTGTCTAAAAATGATCGTATCGCGTACTGCACCAATGCCGCAGACAAGTGAGCGCTTTGGTAAATGCTTAAATTGCGCCTATTTCCGCCACCAAGGACTAATCCATTCGAGCTTCCACTGGCTGCTCTCGCACTCTCATGCTCTTTCGTACACGCTCTTTTATGCTGGTGGGAAATAAAACTCTCCCCATCAGGTATTTGTTCCGTGGAAGCTCCCAAACAAACCCCCGCCAACGGTTTTTTACCCTTCGCGGAGCCAACGTCACGCATCTTTTCGGACCGATTAACCGACCGAGAGAGTAAGAGAAGGAGATTGTGATTTTGCACAGCGGAAAAAGAGATTGGACAAATTTCCATCCATGTGAAGTATTTTCCAAAAGGAGCTTAATTTATTTACTTGATCTTCTGTAAGTATAAATGATATTATCTGTTCCAAGCTTGTAAAAAACCTTAAAATAGAAGAATCCTTGATAAGACTTTTTTAATTTAATTTGCCTAAATTTTAAATAAAAATATTTCAAACGGTCCAAATACTCTGTCAATCATAAAAAAGTCGTTAAAGACACAAACATTGCATACCTTTAGGCGCTTCTCAAATATTTCAAGTGGAAGCTCTTTATACACTAATTGTATTTTCGAATGAAAGTTGAAGGAAAAAAATACAAAAAGCCCTTTCATCAATCCCTTCCTTCCTGGTTTTCTATTATTGCGATCATAAAAGCGTATCTCAAAATATTGCGAGGCACAAATTTTGTTCCACCACCGATACCACTGTGCACGCGTGCGGTACCTGTTGCGGGTTCACCGATGGTCGCTTGTCGTGGGTCGGTTCAGTTTTTAAACGGGACGCGCACGATAACGGTGGCGGTCGACGCGGTTCGCGACTCGAACATCGGCCGTAAAGAAAGGCAAACAGCACAAGGTAGAGTTGGGCGCGCGATAATGTAGTGTGTGCTTGCGTATTTTTTGTTTGTTTCGTGTTTCGTCACCCTCCGAGAGATTGTGAGAATGCACGTTGTGATCATACAAGCGAAATAGTGCTATTAATCGTTTCCACTAGTGGCAAAGTGTTGGCCCGCCGGGGGAGGAGGAACAGGGTGACCGGGAGTAATTTTTTTGGATCAACCCCTGTTTAGGGGGAAGTTCTGATAAGCGAGTGTACTACAAGTGTGACCTGGAATGGGCGGTGGAGGAAGCGAAAGCAATACACACCAGATTCATGTGTTGCACTTAACCTGCGACTTGATAGTGTGTACGGTCGGAACAAAATCACCCCTAAGTCGGACGCGATTACAGTGATTGGTATGAGATAAGAGCAGTGTACGTTAAAGCACCGGCGATGGTATCATTCAAAAGTGTTCGGTTCTGGTCTTCGGCTTTAATTCCCCTAGTGTTTCCGGTACGGCTTACCAGCGCTAAAGTAGTATGATTGCTCTTGAGAAACGATTCGTTACATACCCACCGAAAGCTAGACATGCCAGCTGTCCTGAACGTCTCTACCAGAGAAAAGAAGAAAAAATGCTGGCTATCCGATTGTGATGGATGCTCGATCCGTACACCGTAGCTACGTGTCCCAGTTACATCGCGAAGGATTTAGTGTCCTCTTAGCGCGTGAAATCGAATTTGCCACCGAATTTGCGCTTGGCCGGTTCCTCACGATACGCGGTGTGGGACAAACGTGATTACCACAGCGCGATCGATTCCACTTCACAGTTTCGCATTGCATCGTATTGCGTACGAAATTGCACCGGGATCATAAATCCTTCGTCTTTGCGTTTCCATCGGCTATCGATGTAAAGGGGTGGGCCAAATCATAAATCCCATCTAACGCGGTAGCTGCTGCTGCTGGAGTGCTGCTGGTGGAAAGAAGTTTGGTAGCCGTAAATTGAAATGATTGCCGTGTTTTGATTGATTGTGTGGTGGTTTCGGTATCGCGTTGATATAACGGAGAAGGCGCCTTAATACTTTGGACAGGCAGGAATGGTTGTTTTTTTTTGTTGTTGGTTTGATGATAGTTTGGTTTTGCAACCGCGAGCTGGTTCAACTGGTGTGTTGGATGCAAATTTTTGCAAGGAATTTTGCTATTTCCTGATTGTGCGAGATGCACTTTTGGTTGCGTGTTAATAATTAATACCACTGGGAAATTTATTTTATCTTTATGTTCTCTGTACTTTCAACATTTCAAACTTTTGTTTTCTTGATAAAACAATGATTAACTGTAGTTACAGAAGTTTAATAAAAATTATAATGTCTCAGATATTTAATTTGTGCCTTTTTATCTTGTACTTTTCTGATTTAATTTTAGCTTTCTCTTTTTTGCTCAAATTATTCCGGAATACTGCTCAGTTTTGTTTTAGTATTTTAAAGATGTTTAATTTATTTTATTTGTGAAATGATTTTTGATTTATATTTTGGACAGTTTTTCATTCATAAAAACAATTTTATTGTATATTCTTAAAAGCTTTAAAACTACTTTTAATTCACTGAAGACCGAAAAGAATACCTTTTATTAGGCTGTTTGCCTTCATTTTTACACAGGAAAACTGTTTTCTTCATAGAAAATTTATTCAGCTTAGTAAAAGCTTAAATTAGTGGAAACACATTTCCACACCAAAGCTGTATCAATCGTAACATCCATTTCGTTTGTTGGATCATCCCTGACGCTCGGCAAAAGGAAAAACCCCCGGCTAGACACATTTCGAGGATCGCTTTATTATTCCCAATTAGTGACCGGTCAGTAGGCTTTCCAGCCATGTGGAAAGTGGTGAAAAGTTACAACCGAGTGCAACCGAAATCGAACCAAAAATCGAAACGTACCACCAAATGAATAAGTCATCATAAAACGTACAGATAGTAACGTAGCTATGGGTGGATCATCATCATGGTCGACGTCCATCTTCACTCTTATCAGTCGATACGATGTGCGCAATGTTTGCATTTATTTATTTGTTGAAACATTATTGCATCCATTTTTGTAGCCGGTACCGGGAAGGTTTGGTGGTTTCTTCTTCGAGGAAACTGTTGATTTCCGCGCAAACACTCACGTTTTAAGCCTGATTAACAATTTAACCGATCACACCCCATTAATATTGGTATAAGGCTTTTAAACCTTTCGCTTTTTGGCCCACGCAAACACACACACATATTCGTTCGGGGTGCGTGCTTTTTTGGCCATCGTTAGTTCCCTCTCTGGGGGGGTGGGAAGTTGGTTTTCGGAAAAAGTCCCATTCACTTCCAATGAATTTTCCGCATTATCCGCTGTTGTTTATGTGTGTTTGCTAGTGGGTTGGTTATTATTTTGCACCATTTTATTACCACCCTGCGCTGCCCGGAAGGAAGTGCAGTGTGCCACTGTGTTTGCAGGCAATTTCTGCCCCAAAACCGAGTGCGGTTAATTTTTCGGTTCAAGTGTGCTTTTACGATTTTGCTCGACACCGGCAGCAAGTCGAAAGATGTGTGCATTCTTTTTTTTGTCTGACCCCACCAAACAAGAACCGTTTCATGAAATATTCACGACGAAGGTGAAAAGTTTTCTCGATGGAATAGAATTAATACGAAATGCATTAAATCATCATTTTTTTTGTACGTTTTCACAAGCCGCGAGAGATGGACATGATGGGAAAGTTTGATTTATAGCAGCTTTTCTGCTTCCGCTTCTAAGCGTATACGTTCGGTGTTTTACGAAACAATAAATGGATGAAAAACATCATTTTTCATTTTCTATTTAATCATTTAAGACTTTAAGATTCTTAAACAATGCTAGCATTAATTGGGATGAACATCACTGTTGAATGGTGATGTTTTGTGGTCTGTAACTTAATTCCTTAATACATTTCAAACATTTCGCATTCATTAGATTGAGCTTTAAATTTTCAAGTAACAAATATAGCTTCTACATTAAACTAGAGAGATATTTTGGCACAACCGTATCACAAATCCTCCCCTCGAACGAATAGAAGTAAAATCCTTTAATCTCTTGTCTAGCACCGTTCCTAAGCGTTTCTAATCCACACTGCGGCGTTTTATCAAACCTTTTTGGGGGGGTGACATTTTATTAAAAGGCACCACCACAACAGAGCTGTCGTCATAGGCAGCAGCAAGTGTAAATAAACCAAAATTTAATCTTATCAGCGAGTGTCGAAGCGAATGAAATCTTTCCTTATCTTTGCTTCAAACGAATCACAACGAATGCGAACTTGTGTGGAAATTACAGGAAGCTTATTGTGAGGGTTTTTTCCCTCTCTCTCTCTCTCTTCTTTGCTATCATCATCGAACGTTGGATGGGGATGGGGAGGAGAAAAACAGATTTCAGCCATGACTGCAACGATTGAAATCTAACCTAAGCGCGCACACGCAGTTTATTCTTCATTGCTTGACTTTTTTTTCGCTTGCTTCAAGCTTCCACTTGCTTGGTGGGAGCTTTCCCATAAGCACTACTTGAATGGCAATGAAACTTTTCCAATAATCTAGTGGCCCCGTATTACGCTCGCCCAGCCACCGTTTCAGATCATCAGGGCGGGAAACTATTACACTCCCACCTTTCCGTTTGCTTCCGCTTTTATTCTAAACCACCTCCCACCGTCCACCCCACACCCCAAGCAGAAGGTGACAAAAGTGGGCAAGAAAATTTAATTAAGTTGTACCTCCCGGAGTGGTTTGTGGGAAAACAGTTTTCACGCCAAACGACCGCAGACAGCAAAGATGTCACGAAAAAGTGTCGCAAAATGAAAGAGAGCGCTTTTCAGCGACCACATGACGGGTGGGGATAATGATGATGGTGATGGGGGTGGGGAATGGAAGGAAAATCTTTGAAGCGATATGCAAAAAGCATCTTCACGAGGGGAGATGAAAATTGAAACTGACACTTTGAATGAGACCGATTCCTTTTGCTTGATGTATGCTCACTCATAAAACAGTAGCCGAAGGAGTTCATCTTTAGTGTTGGCAGAAAAGTGATAAAAAAGTT
Organism: Anopheles funestus; assembly: GCF_943734845.2. Taxonomy (NCBI): domain Eukaryota; kingdom Metazoa; phylum Arthropoda; class Insecta; order Diptera; family Culicidae; genus Anopheles; species Anopheles funestus. The sequence continues at coordinate 16,704,558 of NC_064599.1, read as the reverse complement.
TAAATAGTGATTGTTTACCGTTTCGATTTTTTCACCCTTATTAGAAGCGTCACAGGAAGGGTAGAACGTGTGTACATGTGTATTATAGTGTTGCAGTTGGTTAAGTGAAATATTTAATTTACAAAAAAAAAAAGCATAAAAATGGTGTTCTGCAGCTGTTCGTTCCTTAGCTACTATCTGGTCACCGCTGTCCTGTCTTACGTGGCCGTCTACATCTTACAAGTTGTGCTAGGTAAGCTCCAGAACACACGTCATCAGGACGGAAGATTTCGAAAGCTCATCTAAGTTACAGTTAATATTTAAGCAATCATACTTGCCTCATTATTGTCAACCATTTCATCAGACAGTCCCTCGTAGGCGGTAAGAAATTAATGCAATAATGCAAATTGCACCGGATCGGTGTACCCAAAACAGTCAAATGAGATGAGACTAATTTGGCGCCACTTAATGATTTATCGATTGCAAGACGCGCGAACTAGAGAGTTGACATTGGATGCGAAATCAAACGGTACCGATTTGAATAATTTCGCTTACAAATTCTGATAAAGTGTGAAGGACGTTATGGTTTATGGTTCGGTACGCAGCAACTATCAATTTGGTAACAAGAAAAGTGACACCGAGAGATCGTAAAGATTTCTATTAATTTCGCAACTTATCTTTACATTTATCCGACGGATTTCGTTAGGTAATGCACTGGACGCGATACCTCTCCGGTGATAAATCAGGAAGTAGTGATGCGTTCATCCTTTCGCTGAAATTAGCAATGGAAAATGCGCATTTACTTCACCTTTCGCTAGGGAAGCACCAACGGAGGAAAGTAAAACTTCACCCCAGGTCTCGTTAATCGTCCGCGTTAAATGTATTAGACACATCTTCATGCAGTATGTTACTACCCATACGGTTATATCGGATAACTAACCGTTTGAAAGCGTATAGTGAAAAGGTTTAATTAATTTTAATCTTGTTTTCTGTTCGTTTACTTTACTAATCGGAATGACGAATTTTTTGATTGATTAAGGAAATGAAAGAGTTAGATAAACAATTGATAAACTTCAATTTTAAAAACAATTAATAATAAATATAAATATATTGAACTTCTTGCTCGTGCGATGGTTGATTGTTAAAACAAAGTATGAATTAATCGGTTATTGTACGCTTAGTATAAAACTATAATAACTTTTATTTATTTATATAATTGTTAATCTAAATTCTATAGCTCAAAGATAGGTGGATACACTTCTCCAAATTTAATTATAAATCCATTTTGATCTATTTTTCCTATTTATAAATTTTTTCCAAGGGATACATTTATTCCGGAATGTGGTTAAGCTCATGAACAGGATTAATGATATTAGAAACCGAGTATTAAATGAGGAATTCAAGAAATAATTATTTGCATTTTCTGCAACTCTTCTGGAACAGGTTTAAGTTCTTTTTAACCTTATCCAAAGGATACTTTCAATATGTTCGTTTCATTGCTATTCAGTATTCAAAATTTTATTATTTTTTTAAATTCATTTAAAATAATTTTGGATAAAAACAGTAAACAAAATATAAATACTTACACGATTTCATCCATATCTTGCTAAGTCTGAATTTCGGTTATGACATCCAATAAAACATCGATTTTTTAAAAGCTTAATATCTAGAGATTTAGATATTTGTTAAAGCTTATTTAATTGCGCCTTGTTTAACGTATGCGTATCTAACCAAAGACATTGTACCGAATGTTATCTCGTACAATTGAATCCATTAATATCTGAACGATAAAACTATATTCCCATGGTCATTATAGTAAGGCGCTGGCAATGCAGTATTCCTACAGTAGAAGCACCAGTGCTAGTTGAAAAAAATAGTATCATCAAATATTTATCCATCCCGATAACCGGACCGAGCGTGTGATCGCACCGAAATGTGGCTAACTAGAGATTACCCTGCTCGAACTTTGATTATGGTAAGCGCAAAACAAAATACAGTCACGGCGCCATCCGTGAAGCTTGCTATCGCTTGCTCGTCTGAACTAGAGCTCGCCCAAAAGAAACACCACCAAATCACCGAGTAAGCCACCGAGATTAACGGCCATTTTGCGCCGACGGTGAACTTGACACCGTGCACCAAACGTACGCGATTACGGTTCACCTTTCGCTCTTCAATTTCGCGTGTGACCTTCGTGCCCTTCATGGCTGCTGGGAGGAACCATTTTGCATCTCGATTTCAATGCTGCCGTGTTGAGAAGCGTTTTAAAGAGACATGAGCAAGTGGACATTGAGCTGGTAGGGAACTTCATTTCATACCCGGTGAAACAGGTTTCGAACGCACGAAGGACGAAGGACGTTGAAGGACGTTGCAAGATATAACCTGATTGCAGTTATACTCGATAGGAGTGATGAAAAGTAAGCCAATTGCCATTTCCTGCGATTGGCGAATCATTTCATAAGATTAAAAAAAACGATCATTAAATGAGCTTTACATTTCTCTCTCTCTTTCTGTTCTCCTTTTTTACCACTTTTGACTAACTTCCCCAGAAATAAAAAAAAAACACCCGCAACCGAGCAGGGTAATTCATGCATAAAATCGCCATAATGCAATTGATTTCCCTATGCAAATAGTACCTAGCGCTGTAAACTTCCCCAATAATGCAATATATGGGACAAAAACGAAGATGGTACAAGGGCTTGTCGTCAGTCACTCATGTGGAAAACACGCAAGTGTGATTGAAGGAAACTTCAGTTGTTCCCCCCCGACGACCACACACACACACACACACGCGCGGCCTAATGGTAATTTGCGTGATCAATCGAAGCTAACGATCGACACACCATTTTGCGCAGTGCTGAGAGCTTGGTTGTTGACGGTTGATGAGTTCAAGTGACCACGACAAGAAACAACTTTGCACCGAAGCACAAGAACACAGAGCATAGTAGCAAAAGCAAGAAATTAAAACAACAAAAAAAAGACAAATGTTTTGGTCCAAAGTTTCACGACCGGCCAAACAGGCTGCCGGAACGAACGAAGACTGTTGGTTGTGCTTCACTGTGTTTTTATTTTTTTGTTTCGTTTTTTTTTTTTGTTTGGTTTGTTTCTGTTTCTGTTTTGCGCGCTTTTTCGATTCATTTGGTGCAGTTTTCGATTTCTGAGCTTTTATGGGTCGCTGAGTATTAATTCAATTTTTTGGCAAATCTTGCACAGTTTCTTGGATTACGAACGCTAGCCGAAAACCGTTTTGTTGCGTTGCTGTGTGGAAAAAAAAATAATTTCAAAACTATCGTTAAGCTCTTAACTGTTATCAATCATTTTAATATTTTAAAGCCAACTAGCTGATGTTAAAAAGAAGTCAAAATGTAAGGTCAAACCGATAAAGATGTCACAGTCAAGGACAGAAGCCCTATCGTAAACACAGAGCTTTTCTGAAAGTTTGTATAAGCAGTACGTGAAAAAATGGAAGCTTTCTTTGCGGAAACGTATAAACCCACAAAAAATGGAAAAAAGAAATTATTGTTAGTAAATAGTAAATGTTTATTTTTAACGTAAATGAAACAGTTTGGATTTGCTCTGTTTATTTTTTATTAAGATTATTTAGTACGTCGTCATCCTTTGTGTGTGTCACCTTGTCGTTCGTATTTTGTTGATCTTGGCTTCATTGACGTAATTAGTAGTTTTGGGTCGTATCTGAGTAAAAAAAAAGTCACATAAACAGCTGAATAAAACTGATTGTAGTAAAAGCAGAAGCCCAACAAAAAATAACATTCATGCACATTCATCACACGACTCAAGAGCCAAGATGGACGACCCCTGTTTGTCTTACGTCGATGGGAGGTGGAGAATTGTTTTTTTTTGCTAGCCTCCCCTATAGGCCCCCTAATGCACACGCAAAAATAGCAAAGAACTTAATCGAATCGCGAACGTAGAATGCTAATTAAGCGAGCTCATCAGGATGACTTCAATCAAGGATTGCCCTCGATGGTAATTACACTTTGCACTACACCGGTCCGGGCTAAATGTAACGAGCTTAAAATAGCCAACGGCCAAAGCGATGTCTACCCTAAGCTGGAGGTCGGATTAAGCGATTCTTGTCGCATGTTTCGCTTACATACGCGACCCGTTGTGCACGGATGCACCATTAGTGTCCTTCACCTCTTCCCATCGGTTGCTAGCAGCAAACAACATTAACATTACATTAATGGAGAGAGAGAGAGAGGAACAAAAAAAAATGAAACAACACTCCAGTGACCCCAGTTACAACTCCTGAGAGGCATCAACTCTTATGCAGAGTGATTTTGAAAACATTTCCTTTTCAAAACGTCGCACCATTAAGTGTGAAATTATTAATAGCAACCCTCGTTTTACTACAAACAGCACAACATGTTTCTTTGACTACTTATAGTACACACACACATACTTAAACACTTTATCACTCACTTTGTTGACGCACTTTAGCAATGTTTCTGTTTGTGTGTTTTGCATTCATTTCCATCTTTACTGCATGGTTGTGAGTTTTTTCTTCCTTTATCTAGTGTTACTGCTTTTCTTACAAAATTCTATTTCTTCTTTATACAAACTATTCTTTACTTTCCTTTATTAGCATTTAATTATCTTCTTTCTTTGTTTTCTTTTTTTTGCTTTTGTTTTTGTTTGATTTACATTCACACCACGGTAGATCTACCGCTATGGGAAGGTCAACAGCAGCATCACAGCCCGAGCGATCAGCACTTCGAGCTGAAGCGACTGATACAGAAGATTCTGGAAGAGATCGCCAAGCTGCCGGAGCTGCTGAACCACAGTGGCCTTCCGCTACGGCCGGAAGAGCATCTGCCGTACTTCGATCCGAAGAAGTACGAACAGCTGTTAGCCACTGCGGTATTGAATAAGGTAAGTCTACACCTCGTGTCCCTTTTGCCGTGCGGTTGCTGACATCTTCCAACAAAGTGTTACGTAGGTTGATCATGCGGATTATCCTTTCCATTGCTCATGTGACCGATTAACGACGGTGACGTTTGAACTAGATTTGTGGAACGGAAGTGTATCAATCTTGTGGAAAACTTTCTTCCAGTAAGGTGTATTGATAGGCACTACAATAGTTCCCCATAGTTCACATAACTGCTGGTCAATGTGCTTGACACACAAGTCATGTGTTGGGTGTCGTGGACACTACTCGTACCTCCTCATATTAGCAAACTACACTTGTAAGGATTCGCCCCTTCAGTATAGTGCTCATGTGTGTTCAAATGCTGAGGGAAAAAACGAGTGAAAGTAAGAGAGCAAACAAAACAAAAAAAAACACGAGTCCATCAAGAAGTGTTTCGTGGACAATTGTCTACAATCAGTTCGTGTCCAACTAGAAGAATCGCCACATCGGTCCCTGCTCAAGTCCCAGCCAAGAATGTGCTGCAGTGTCTAGACGAGTGCGAACCAAGGCGGTAGTGTACAAAGTAAGATTGACGCCCGGTATTGCCTATCGGTATTGTTAGGTGTGCGATATTATCATCTTCATTAGTGCCGTGTTTGTCAGACTTTGATAGTTGTTATCTTACGGGACGGAACTTCGCATACCACGCGGAACTTCCCAAGAACGTGGTTAGGTTTTTAGTTGTTCCATCTTGCCGCAGTGCGTGAAGTGACTTCTCGTCTTAATATTTCATCGTTTTTGTGCATCTAAACATCTGTCTCAAGTTGCTAAGAATTCGATAATTATTGTATAGAATCGCAAGTGCAAGGGAAGGATCAACTAGTAACACTTTTGCGGGAGCGCAATGCTCAGCGTGATCACGGTTATCGTCGGTACGATCTATCTGTACTTTGTGATCGAATATTTTCTTCTCGCCCCAGGTGGTGGACGACTATCGGAATCCGAAAAACTTCACTAACAGTGGTGACGTGGCAGGGAATTCGTCCGGTGCTGCCACACCGTACGGTACAGTTGACATCAACCACAATCAGCTGTCCAACGAGGGTAAGTTGATAGTGTTGTTGTGGGAGTATTACTGGTGATGTGTGTATTATGTTTTAAGGTGCTTCAAAATGGAATTTTGCTACAGTTCTCCAGTTGCAACGTGTCTACGTGTCTAGTCATAGTATCGTTCTTGAAAATATATTTGGTTATGAGGTATTTTCTTCAAAGTACAACAATATGGTCTAAAACAAATCAAGCTATAATATGATTTTACAATATCGATTGACCCCAAACCATCCATGAAGCGTTTTGAAAATTTGATCCAATTATGTAACTCTCTTTCACTCACAATGCCCAGTTCCAAACATTCTCCCAGAACGTCTTCCGCCCTTTCTCAAGCCACCTTAGTCTTCGTAACGCCTCGTAATGGATTACAGTAGCTTAGACAGAACGTTAGAAAGCCTAATCTACCAAGTTACCTCTCAATCGTTTGGCGCCGGAAAAGTTGCACTTTCGTTTGTGGCACAGTTTAAAATTCAAAATTTAAAAACACACCATGCTTCAACTCCTACTACTTTTGCGAGGAAGGTAAAATAATTGCATTAATGTGTTGTGGTTCAGTTTTGCGTTTGCGTTAGTTTGTTGCGAAATGAGTTCGTACTGTTTCTTAGACGACAACAAGCAAGAACGTTGTTTTTTGGGTAATGCAATTAGGTCTTTACTTCTTCCTGCATGTGCAATGCATCGTGTTGGGCGCAAGTGTCAGGACGATCTTTCTGCGTCTTCCTTAGTCTGGTTGGCAGTGATTTACCACGATACACGATATCTAACCATGTCTGCACGTGAGGTATTTGGAATATTTGAAATAGAACCCATGACAGCGTAGTGTGTTGGCCTTGAACTTTTCCCCAACACCTGCGGAGGTTGTTTTTAAGGAAGTGTTTCACTTTTCCACACAAATAGAACGCAGGTTTAAAGGTCTTGCTCCACGGTTGAAACTAAGTGTATGGGTTGTCCTCCGCTTCGGTCATAAGACCATTTAGTGCTTATTTCTGTAGTGCCTTCGCAATTGCTTTTGCCAGTCTAATGTAAGTTAGCATTAGTGTTCCACAAAACGGTTATATCACCATCTTGTTTCTTTGTCCCTTTTTTTCATGCTTCGTGTACTTGTGTTCTGCGATTCCTCTGCAGGCAGCCATCGGGTTTTGCTGAACAAAGAAACCCTCCGACAGATGTCCGTAACGGTAAGTCGTTTTTTTTTCATTTTTTCAGAAGATCATACTTCACTATCTTCAATTTCCGGTTTAATTGTTTTCCCAAAAACACACAAACAGGCTGACGACGTCCATTTGCACGAAGGCGTCAGCTATACAGCACCCGGTGAACGACGGCTCTCCGATACAGACGAATCGTACCTAAGCGATTACATCCAACGGCACAAAGTACCACTGCCCGATCTGTCCGATACGACCGGTTCCGGTTCTGGCGCTGAGGACGACGATTTGCAATCACTCAAATCGAACGCCACCGATGGTACGTGGGAGGAGAATTGGCTTTTTCGCAAGCGGCAACTAAAAACGACCGAATCCTCGATCGCCATGCTCGTGCCATCGCCGACGGAAGAGGTGAAAGCGCTGATCGGAGACAAAAATGCGGACGAGATCAGTGATCTTTCGGAGGCGGGATCGGACTGTGAAGGGTACGAGTCGGATGGTAATGTGAATGCAAAAACAGCCCCCGAGCAGCAACGCCCGGCAGTGATAGCAACGAGCAGTAAGGATACTAGCGAGGGTATATCCTCCTCGTCCAAAACACAAGATTCGTTGGAAGAGCATCTGCCTCCTGATAGTCTCGTGTCGATCAACTCACTGCCGGTCAATGAGGATGTCCTGTCGGAGGCTACCAACAGTCAGCTGCTGGCGGAACAGTCGACACAGAACCAACCGAACGGTCACAGTACTGCTGGTTTGCAGATCGATGATCTGATCAGCATGGAACCGGTAGCGGAGAAGGTAGAGACTACCAATCCTGCCATTACGAATCCCTTCCTGGATGATGTTTTCGAGGCAAACAATAACGTCATTACCGATGATGTGAAGTTACTCCAGCGCACCGAGGCCGGTGACAATCGGTGAGTTCAGAACAGAAAAAAGGACGAATATCCTAGGATCGCTGGGATCGTATATCCTTGGAGGTAGAATCGATTAAATAGAGTTTAAAGAGCTTATTCTTGCTGATGCTTTTCTGCATTGTCGGTTTTTTAATGTGATTGTCCTTAAAATTTATAGCTCAGTAATATTTAGTATTTTGTACCTTTGCTGAAGTCTCTATTATTTACTGGGAATTCTCTAAATCCTGGTTCTTTGCTTTATATTCTTTCCAGCAGTTCCGCCACCGAATCCAACGGTTACGGTGACCGAAAAGAAATCCCAATAGATCGAGGTAAGTCATCCAGACCGCCGCAGGTCCTACAGTTTACCATAACCCTTCGTTCGACTAGCAGCACCAGTAACAACCCAACCTCTGTATAGGTTTGGCCCCCTTATTAACCACCACAACCACAACCGATACCCTGTCTGTACAGTCCGTCTAATCCCAACAAGCCAACAAGCCACGCACTTCCCTTGCCTTTACACCCGTATTGCTAGACAAACAAAACACACCACGGTATGGCACACTAACAACATGCTCTCAAACCAATCCACCTTAACCATATATTCTGCAGCACACCAAGAACAACAACACACGCATTCGTATATTTCTCCATCAAATCCCGTAGCAATCGTAGCAGATAGTAATAGTAGCGTTAGTGTAGCTGATAGTACAACTGGTAATGGTGCTAGTGAAGATAATACACCCGATAACGTCGCCGGTAGAAGGTATACTAACAAGCCTGAGTGTTTCAAACAACCGGAAGTGTCGCAACTGCTGCTGCTGGAAACCCGATCACCACCAGACTCTCCGATACAGCAAGTCTTGTCACCCCATCCGATCATGATGACGATAACGGATGTGTTTGATCGGCTTGCGAACAGTTCCCCACTGACAGCCATCTCCGAGGAGCAACCACCTGCCACGTTGCACGATATGGTTGAAACGGAACCGATCCAATCCACGGAACCGAACGAGACAACGCTGGAAGTCATCGTAGAAGAGGGTTCTCTGTCAGTGGAAGTGAAACAGCCAGCACTCCTTCCGACGGACAGTATACAAACGGAACCGGATGATGAGTACGAGTATCGAACGATATCGGAAGCAACCAATAACAGTCTTCCATTGGCAGAATCGTTCGATGGATTAGAATCATTTGATGCGTACGAACCAGCTAACGATGTCAGCTTCCTCACCGGACAGGACGATGAGTTCTGTTCGTTGTTGGAAGAAAATTATCCCGATCGTACCACGAAGGAAACATCACCCGAGTTGCTTCAGATACGTGAAACTCCACCAGCAGCTCTTTATGTAAGCAATCACGATCAGCTGGAATTTTCCGAGCAGCTAAAGACACTGGAACAGACACCCGTTGCCAGCAAGCGGGATCCATTTGAATGTACCGAAGAAGACACACCAGCTCGAATAACGCTTCAACCAGATCTGGTAACGTTCGACAACAATGCACCCAGTCCGGAAGGTCCACCGGGGATTGCTGCCGTAACGGAACAGATGCGTGCTTACTGTGAGGAACTGAAAAGCATTTTGAACCATCCTGCTGAGCTGTCCGATGAGCTTATTCCACCCTCTCTGGAACCGGAACAGTGGGAAATGGTAGAATCACCCGAAGTTCTTGATGCTCTTGCCGCATTTCAGGAGGAGATGCAGATTGCCGTAAACGATCCAGCACAAACGGAAGTTCGTCCGTGTAAAGGTCATACAATACGCGACACGCCTCTGGTTGAGCTGGACGAATGCTTTCCTAGCCCGATAGAGATAGTAGGTTTGCAGATGGCTGAATATAGTGAAAGCATGAAGAACATAGAATACGTCCAGGAAGCCATTGTGATGGATGAAGAAACGGTACCACTGCCGGAGTGTTCCATCGAGACGAACGAGTCCCCGCAAGCGTTACGTGTGTCTTCACCGCCACCACCGCCACCGTTGGTAACTGTGCTGCACACACCATCTGCCGAGCAGCCATCCACAACGGTAACTACCGAATGTGAGGATCCTTCGTACGAGGATCCAGCGTTACGTGTGTCTTCACCGCCACCACCGCCACCGTTGGTAACTGTGCTGCACACATCATCTGCGGAGCAGCCATCCACAACGGTAACAACCGAATGTGAGGATCCTTCGTACGAGGATCCAGGGTTACGTGTGTCTTCACCGCCACCTCCGCCACCATTGGTAACTGTGTTGCACGCACCATCTGGGGAGCAGCCATCCACAACGGTAACAACCGAATGTGAGGATCCTTCGTACGAGGATCCATCCACCAACACGGAGGAATCGATGCTGGAATCGATCGAGTCTCGATCGGAGTCAAAAATTGAGGACACCAGCATGCCATTCAGTGATACTGAGCTTCCCTCCCTCTCATCGCCATTCACTTCTTTCTCTACCAACACCACCTTCACCATCTCCGCCACCATTAACAATTGCATGTCAACTAACCTCACGGAACAGGCATCGTCACCTAGCATTGACACTAACCCCTCGAATAGCAATCAAAGTATCGTGCGCGAACCTTCTCCAGTTACCGTGCTGGAGGAACCGCACGCACTGGACTCTGTCGCTGACGCTTGTTCGATCGTTGCAGCACAAAAAGTACCCGACCATGAGCAGGTCACCGGCAATGCAGAAGGAAGGACTGGCCCGACCGAGACGGAAGATCATGAGGCGTCCTTGGATGTTTCGGACACGTTGATACCGGGTAAGTTACCCACCCAATAACATATTCAATCTGGAACGATTTTGATGTGTTTCCATTGTAGGATCGATTGCCGAACGGGAGCATATGAAATGGCGTAACGCTAAGCCGATCGCTAACAATCCTTACTCGCCAGATGCACTCCAACGTCGGCTGTCCGAAAAGAGTCGACCGACCAGTATGATCGAGATCGATCGACTGGTGCGAAAGGAAGCAGCACCGGCTGCAGGCGACACGGGCGTTCAAATGGATGACGAAAATCCACCCAAAGAGCCCACGGATTCTGGTACAGAAAATGATCGTTCGTTACAATCCGTTACAGGAGGTGCACTAGCGGAAAAGAAGAAGTAAGAGTGTTATACGATGTTTGCTTCGAAGTTAAATTACATTTGTAATTCGTTTTTTGTTTCTAGGATCGGACGAGAATACTACATCAATGATCCCGAGCGTCTACGTGCGGGTGGTGCACCGGTCAAGCAAACGCTGGGTGTTCAGCAACAGCAACATCAGCAATCACACAGTACCGACGATGAGAAAGTGAGTCACCAAACCTATTACACGCTACCGACCGATTCCTACATCATGGATCGGTTCCTGAACAATGCACCGGCTGCCGTCGGTCGATCATCTTCCATACGGTCCATCCGTAGCTTACCGCAGCACGATCTGTCCCACAGTGGGTCGTCGACGCTGCACCGGGCGGCTTCCGTTGATTTAGGCTACCAAACGAAAACACCGTCCGCAGCCGGTAGCGATACGGCGGTGGACATTCCCGCACACATTATAGCACAGTTCGAGCAGGAAACGCTACACAGCGACTACAAGCGGGATAGTTTCCGTGCCCGGCACGCTACTACCCGCCAGTTCGTGCTGAACCCAATCTTCGACGAACAGTCTTCGCCCGGTCCGGATGGGACCGGAGACGAACGGCCTGCTACCAATACCGTACTGCGCAAATCGTTAACCGGTCGGCGTGGCGTCGATGCGGCAGGTACACAGGAAACGCCCCGGACTAGTTCGGGAGCGGTCGTTGAGACGGTCTTTACCGATCTGTGCACGTTAAGGCGTAGCGCTAGTGTAAAGAGCCGGATAGAACAATTTTCTACCTTTCCCGTCGTACGACGGACGGATAGTTACCGATCGACGTTAAGTAAATGATTGCAAAAACAACGCGGAAGTTGCTTGTTTTTATGGGTGAACCGCAAGAGATCACCATCAGTAAGATGTGTCGAGATGTGTGCCAAGGAAATCATTACATTTACCTATTTTTTACCCACAAAAATACGTACACAACGTTAGTGGACCAGGCTGTCATAAGAAGACAGCGTTTGTACTTTATGAAAACTATTAATAATATTTTAATGATAAAGACGAACACGTCAACAAACGGATCATTCGTAGATTTAGTAATTACAACAACAAAAAAACAGGGTTACTGATTTTAGCGAACCGTCGATAGAGATTACATACCACCAGCAAAGACCTTACCTTAGCTAAGTACAACAGCACAAATACACGAAAACATGATAGATCGTTACTGTTAAATGTCTTACCAGCGTGCATTCTAGGATGTAAGTGGAGCTGAGGTTTTGTGCATGTCTTCATATGTTGTCCAACTTCTCCCCCCCAAAACCCACGTATTGTCGTCGTCCTGTTCGGTTTGCTGTGTTTTTTTTTGGTTGCTAGTAGTTGAAAGTGTTTGTTGTCCCACGTGTTTGTTATGCGTTTGTGTCGTGCGTCGTTGAAGCGTTTTCTAATTTCAGTACCCACTAAAGAAATCCCCACATAGAAGACAATACGGAAAGGGTGGCTCTAGTGCTACTCCGGTAGGCCCTACACTAACACGACAGCATACCACTGATACACTCGCTCACTGCAGACTATGGCAGAAGAACAGACGTTCAGGAAGGATCCATTTCAGACCGTGCTTTAGCGATCCGATTCGTTTGCCATTTTACTCTCCCACTGTATTACCCAGGGGGTAAGTTACTCGTGCTCATATACTGTACTACATACCGGATCAAGGTGTTATCAGTTGGTTTAGGGATTAGATAAAACCGCTTAGCTAAACCTACACTCATCCGGGAAAAAAGTTCACTAAAACGATTCAATCGTAGGGAGAAGGTATTAAACAATCTGGAACTGGGACGTATTTTATGTTATCTAAGGCATCCCCCTCCTCCCCATCCAAAATGGAATTTAATGTTAGAATAGTGACTAAATAGCGTGACGACTCATGACCCCCTCATCGATCATTTACCTTCATCCATTTGGGACCGTTTTGTTGTAACGACACTATATGGTGGGCAAACAGTTTCATCCATCATCTAGCAAATACCATCCAACATGGCCGTATACGAACACATGGGACATAATGGCAATGGGATGACAACCAGTTTTTCGCCCCCCTTCATACATGCATACATACCTCTCATCCACTGTAATCCTCAGAATCCAGCGCTTTAACGAAACGCTCGTAACGTGTACTAAGTTACTAACTAAACATTCCGTTGAAGGAAGCACTATCACGTATCAAGGAATTGAAGAAAACTAAGGATAAAAACCACCTTTTTTTTGGATGTAGATGGCGATTCCTTGATACTGCTTCGAACGATCAGCTTCGTGCGGATCTTGTGTAAAACTTCGTTCAACGTGCGTAACACACATAACAAGTAACCTATCATATTATTCAGCTGGAGTCTATATACTATATACAGGGTGTAAACGTGGCGATCCACTACCAAAACTAATCAATACCGCTGCTAATCAAAACCAAAAACAAATGCATTCGATCCCGTGTACTAATAATAGGGTCTATCGTGAAACCCCAATACCTTTTTAGACAGAACACTGATACCACTTTGCATTGCTTTCCACAGTCCCTTCTGCTTGGCCGCAACGTAGACGATGGTGTATCGATGCAGCAAAAGCTCTCCCCGGACGCATCGGGTAATTCGCTGTACCGTTCGAGCAGCTTCGGCAAACAGCGAGATCCTAAGGCGGAAGATATCTTTGCCGCCCGCCCCATACAGGTGACGGCAGATGATCCGATCCTGAAGCAGGGTACCAAGGTGAGCTACCTCAGTACGGCGGCGCGTGAGATCTATCTCATCCCTCTGGAAGCGGAACCAAATGGTTCACTGATAAGCAACTCGTCCGAGCTAAGCTCCGTCAACTCACCAACCTCATCAACTGCTCGCCCCGAACTGGACAGCCTTACGTACAGTGAAGATTCGGATGTAACACGCATCTACGATCTTACCACCGGTGAGGCGAAGGTTGTACGTACGAACCAAATGGAAACGGAACGAGTGCACGATACCATCCTTCAAATACTACCTCAATCATCATCAAGCCCGGCTAAGTCACTGAACACTAGTCACCCAGTGCCAGCAGGTATCAACGTATCTACCCTTAAGTCTCAGCTGTCCACCGGCGAACGGACGGATGATCGTACCCAAGCACGCCGGTCACCCTTCCCAGTGAAACCACTCTCACCGGAAACGATCAAATTCTTTGCACCGAAACGTAAGCTTAGCTTCACCGGTAGTACCAACAGTTTGGTGAGTGAAGCGGCCAAAGGATGTGAGCAGGGCACTACCCAAGTGCTGCCCTCGATGCACTCGTCGCTGCACATTGACTTTCCTGCCTCGCGGACGGCCACCGGTAGCGAGTTTACGATCATCGAGAAGGACGTGATCGATGTGTTGCCGTCGGTGAAGGAACTGGCCAAATGTTACAGTGGTAGTACGAGTGATGTCTCGACGTTGCCACCGAAACCACTGTACAAACCGAGGGTAGGTAATACCGGAATGGTTGGGTTTGTGGAGCTAAAATGGTGTACTAGTTAGTTGCGTTACTGGAGCTGTATTTTAGCTTTTTAGGGTAATGTTTAACAAGCGGCCATAATGTTTACCTTTGCAGCCGTTTAGTGTCAGCAGTTGCTTCACTGTGCACGCGCATATTTTTTGGGGGGATTTAAATAGTAGCGAAAGCGAGGGGTTTTGTTGATTATTTCTCTCCATTTCTTTCTTTCGGATGTTTTGCTTTATTTTATTTATGGTTTTTATTTTATTTATGGTGATGATGATGGCCATGATGATGATGATGATGATGATGATGATGATGATGATGGTGGCATAAAGGTCAAACTTAGAAAGGTAATGTACAGAGTGCGAAATGTGAAGATCATCTAACGATCGTTCGCCTTTCCTGTGTGCATGTGTATATACGTGTGTGTGTGTGTGTTTTATTAGTGATCACATAACACAAAACTACTTTACACATTTGTAACATAATACAGTAAAATGCTCGATCGCGATCCTCAAGATCAAGATCAAAACAAAATCATAATACGAACATTCTCTTGTAAATAACATTATTTCTCACTTACAATTAACTCCTTCACAACAGCCTACAATACTCGATCGAATTGAATCTTTTCTTATTTACATGGACACACTATAGCACACAAAACTGTTGTTAACAGTACGTTACAATCCAGCCGGATCTACACTGAACACAGTCATGAAATGTTTCTTCCTTTCTACCCCAAAAAGCGCATCGGTGTGTGTGTGTGTTTATATCACTCAATCAAAAGCTCATCTACTATACTTCTTAATTCCCCAAAAACCTTCCACTGCCTACTGGAGTATACTGATCGTGATATTTTGCTTATTTTCTGGTACATCGCCACCCATCAGGACTTCATCCGCCAGTCGTCCGATGTGCTGAACGAGGAAGGGATGCCGAGCGTTGATGCGAAGGGTCAACGGCAGTACAGCAGCACGAGCAGTATTGCGGTGCGGGATGAAATACGTGAGATTCGGAAGCTCAATCTGGAGGCTTACAGACAGTCGACGTACTACCCGATGGCTCCCGGTCACAGCATAACGGCGCGCAGTCTGTCCAAACAGATCCGTGAGCATAAGTACGTGGTCGATCGGATGAGTTGCTCCGGTGGGGCACACTTTCGGCAATAGTTGTTTTGTTTTTTTTTTGTGTTGTAGTTTTAGTAGTCAAACTTTAGTGATAATTGCATGAATGTTAGACAGTAGCTTTTAGTGGACAAATAGTAGCTGCAGCTAGTAGTCGATGCGCTCGATATTACAGCGATAGATGTTTAGTTAATGGAGACGATATGTTCTTTTTTTTTTTAATTCTGCTTACTGCCCCCCATACACACACACTTCGCGCGCACGCGTCCGTACTACAGGGCCAACAACGTAACAGACGATCATAAGGTGGGCCAGCAGGAGGAACCGCTACCGGCAGGTGACGGTGATATGAATGGTGAGGGGAACAGTGAGGGTAATGGTGACGATGGCCATACGTCACCGGAACGTCCCGGCAGTCCCGTGCTGCTTCCAGGACATCTGAAGAGTAGCATAGAGTTTTTCGAAAGCCTCAAGAACAAATCGTAAACCCTACGAGCGGACAAACCCCGGACATCGATATACCCTCACCAACCGGCAAGGAACACCCACCCGAGTGAGAGACACACACACAGAAAGCGAGGGAGTAAGAGTGAGAGAGTCGTTGTGCCATTTTAAAAAGTCGCCTAGCGGGACCCCAGTGTGTGGAAATCCATTTAGTCATGTAGTTTATTTTTTCATTTAAACTAACAAAACCCCATTTATCATCGCTCATTGCTTCGGTAGGATGTATTCCAGGGCTAGATTTACATAAAACGCATTCAAATGTAATGTGTGTGCGTATCGGTCGGGGTCATCTTGTTTCCTCTCGCCAGTGGCGACAATTTTCAAGATCCAGTAATTTCTATCCATCGTGCTTTGTGTAAGGAACAGCCCTACGTATCGGGATGTAGGAATGAAGGAAAAACATGCCCACACACCCACACCCACACAAAGGATTAATTTATTATTGGCTACGTTTGAAACACTTTATTGGTTGGTTGTGTATAGCGATTCATCGATACGATTCATGCATATTTTAAAATCTTCATCTCCTGTTTTTTGTTACATATTTTTTGTATTTTTTTTTTACCTTTGGTCATTTAATCGTCATTTCATTCCATTTTGTTATATTCATGCACTGTTATTGAGTTTGTAGTTTTTTTTTTTCTTCTTTTAATGTTCCTTTCTTTCCTGCATTTACCATTGAGCTTTCTGTTTTCACAAGTGGTTCATTCTCATCTTAGCGAATAAAGATGAATTTATGGATTTGATGGAAAATAAAGCATTTAAAAAAAATGATCCTGATTCTTTAATGAAAAGGACAACATCCGAATGTGTTAATAAAGTTCACTATTTATTCGCAAAAAATTAATTGATTCGCGTAGCGGCCGGATAGAATGGATAGGAACGGACCACTGCTCGTACTACGATTGAATACTGAATAATAAACAGGCCATGAGGAATACTCAAATACTACTTAAGTAACGATGCGTATATAGATACGGTTTTAGCCACGGTTGCGATTGAGACGTTGCATAAAACAGGCACGGAATGAGTTCAGTCGTACATCGATTTCACCTTCTTCGAGCTGAAAACGTTATAAAAAAAACATTAATAGAACACTTTTGATTTAGCAAACCAATTCTTCACTCACCTCATCAAATTTGTATATTTCTTGGTAGCACGATGGTGAAATACATTCCCGAACGCATCGAGTCCGCTCGATTCCATCAAATTCTGTGCATCGGTTGCTTTGATCACAAGCTGATTCGTACTCACGAAATGTAAGTTCCTGTACGTGGCAAAAAGAAAACGCATCCGTTAGCAGCCGGTTTCGTAAGGTCGAAATCGATACCGCTTCATACTTACATTTTTGCTCGTTTCCTTAAAATCGTACTCGGGAAATTGAAACACTACCTTATCAACGTCTGCAGACCATACTGTCATGGCGATTGTTATGGTGGATAATAGGAAAAAGTTTACCGAGGCAGAATGTAGCATTTTGAACAATTTGTTCCTGATTCGTATGAAGATAAAACTATGAATTCAACAGCGTCTACACGACAGATATTTGTTTACTTTCTAACACCCGAAGAGCAGAACAACAAACGTTCCTTTTTGCACATGCGTATAACCTACAAAGGTTTGTTTTTGCATATCCTAAGTTAATGTTTCAACTATTTGAAACATTAACTTCAAACTTGAAAACAAGATTACACCAAAAACGCTACTTTAAAAATATTATCCAAAGCGATGGAGACGCCATACCGAGAGAGAGTGTCCACGTTCCATAACCTCAAAGCAAGAAATTTAAATTTCCCTCTTTCAAAGCAACCCTGACCAACTGTCAGCTTGGCACATTGGGATCGAATGATGAGAAAATTTACGTTTTTGAAATTTAACTACTTTTAGCTTTTTCAAGAACCTTTTCAATTGTTTATGTTGCTTCTACTCTTCAAGTTCAATTATTACTATTTTCTATCTTTTATTTCTCGTTCTATATTTTGCAACATTTGAATCAATTGCCCAGTTCTATTCATATTACACACACTGTGCCGATTGTGTTGACAATTTGACAGTTGCCAAAGAAAAATCAAAACATTGTATAATCGTGGCCGGGTTTTGCAGCAACATTTGTTGATGGTCACTGAAAAATGCTCCATCACCGGCACATTTACGGTAAATACGGCTTATTAACCTACAGTGGTCGTTTATTTATTTTGTTACTGTGTTCTTTTCCATATATTTACACTCTTGCAGGAGTTGCATCCCTTGCACGGAGTTTTAGCCGCATCGCACTGAAAGAACCATCGTCAAATGCGGTTTTACCGATTGTTGCTCTGCAAAGCACGAACGCAAGGAAGCAACCATTAACCGGAAATGGACACGGAACCGACAATCTGCTTCCGATTCGTCCAGTTCAATTACGTTCGACGGTAGGAAATTTCGAGATAGGCAATAGCATACGAAGGAATCCTCTGATCCCGTTGAAAGAAATAATCGACATTCCGCTCGTGTCACGCATTATCGAAACCCCTGTGCAACGTCCTGGCTTGCAAGGACCGATTGGAGATAATCTGGCGGTAGTACCGTCCCTAGAGCTACCCACCGATACGACCGTGAAGGACGAACATGGAAAACAAGCAGCCCGGTTAATCGTCATCCGAAGGCGCAAAATGCGAAAGCATAAGCTGAGAAAGCTTCGCAAACGCATGAAGTTTGAATGGTTAAAGGTGAGTATGGTGGACAGATCGAAGGTACAATTCGCTCGATTTCTAACGATCCCTTTCTCTGTTTCCCAGCTGCGACAAAGGCGAGAATTGAAGAAGGAGAAACTGTTCCAAGCGGAACTGATAGGCCAAATAAAGGAGGCGGAAAAGTTTTCCGCCGAAGCGTACGTGGCCAGTAAGCTAAGACAGGCTACCGAAGTGCCGTTACCACGCTTTTGGAAGGGCAAACGGTTGCCACAGTTCATCATAAAGCAAAAGTTAGGTATGGAGTAATTAGAGCTGTTCGCTGATGTGCAGTGAATAAAGTATTTGATTGGTGGTTAACAAAAATGTCTCACATTCGTCCCTTTGTTGATGGCAGATATTTCTTCACAGCCGATCCAATCATTATCAGCGATGCTTTATGCAACTTACGCACTTTATTGATGTTCAATTTATCCCAGCATCATATCTAAATCCATAGATATAAACGAGCCTGTATCTAATGTCAAACAAATCAAATTATGATTTATAAAACATAAACATTAGGCTGAATGCTGCAGTGCGCGCGCTTTTTAGTCTCGTTTAGCCGGCCCCAATTACCACGCGCAATATCTCAACCACACACAACACGTGCGGCTCTCGGCGTTGCTGTGCTAAGTAAACCCTGCAACCGATCTAACTCCACCATGGCTCCTCAACTGTTTCCTGCTGCTTCCTGTGAGCTGATCGTAAGGAACGCCCGCTACATTAGCGTACACGAAGAAGCCATCGACAAGCTGGCGGATCGCGTCATTCGGGGTATAAAGGACAAGGAAATTAACATTGAAAACTTTTCCCAACACGAACACCATCCGACAGCGAAGGATCCGCATGCGGTGAATTGGATTTTTCTGATCGATACGCTTAACTTTTGCTTCTGGACACCGGGAGCCGATGCAACGAAGTGGAAGGTCGAGGGCCAAACGGGGTACTTTGCACTGTGTGCCGCTATTAACCGTGCAATGCGTGAAGGAATCGACATCACAAATCCGGCATACTATTCGAAAATTACGCTCGAGCAGTTAGAGTCGATTCTGCGTTCCGACACGGAAGACACGAAAGCGCCACTGCTTGCATCGAGGGTGGACTGTTTGCACGAGGTTGGCCAGGTGCTGCTCGAACGGTATGAGGGGAAATTTGAAAACTGTGTCCGCACCTGTGACGGGTCAGCGGTTAAGCTGCTGCACCGCATTGTGGAAGACTTTCCCTGCTTCCGGGATGAAGCCGTACTGAAGCATGGTGGTGATGATGGAGCTTCGCCACTAGAGACACGTGTATCGTTTTACAAGCGAGCCCAAATCTTGGTTGGCGATGTGTGGTCCTGTTTCCGGGGTGAAGGATTGGGTCGGTTTGAAGATATCGATACTATAACGATGTTTGCCGACTATCGCGTCCCACAGGTGCTGGTACACTTCGGTACGTTAACCTACAGCGACGAATTGATGGCATTACTGAAGGAGGACAAATTGTTGGAGAATGGATGTCGTGAGGAAATTGAAATTCGTGGTGCTTCCATCTACGTGGTGGAACAGTTGAAGGCGATGGTACGCGAGAAACTGATTACGAGTCATCCTGATATTGATCCGAAGTGTGTTAATGCGATCTTGTTGGATCACTTCCTTTGGGACTATCGTCGGAAGCATGCTGCTGAACTGGAGTACATTCCGTTTCACAAGACAATTAGCGTGTACTATTGAACCAGCCGGACAGAACCCATTGCTAAGATCTGGTTAGCTAATGAACCTTAATGCAGCTCAGTGAGTAATTCTCGAAATTTGAAATAGACAGCTAACAATAAATCATGGTGTAAAAAAACTATCAAAAATGACTAACACTTATTAATTGGCATTACCTCGGGTTGGGATTGGTCACATTTTCGTCGTCTATCAATATTTTATCATTATCCTTCAAGAAGCATCGGGGCGGGCCTGTGGCATATTTGATAAATGTCGCCTGTTCCCCGTAGCATGGACAGATTATCCGTCTGCGTGGTAAAAATAAGTCTTGATACGGCTTGGCCGTTCGTAAGAAGCATCATCAAGCGATTATAGTTTGTCGCCCCACAACACAGAATCGGCCTATTCGTAAGGTGGGATTGTGTCGTCCGGTGTCATTTTCATGTTGCAAGGATTCTTAAGGATCTCCTGTGCTGCGGGTCACATCCTATACCAACATACTGAACAGGATCGGGGTCACTTCTACGGAAATTGACAAGGGGATTCCCATCTAATTTCTTCAGAGACTGGAATTTGATCACTCTAATTCTAGTAAACTGAGCAGAAAATGCAAAGTTTGATCAAAAGGAAGATCACGATGATGGTCGGTTTTACATTTAATTGAGGTATACTCACCTGATCCATCTACAGCATATTCCAGCTCCAGATTTGCACCTCCTACGGAATTTTTTTTCACTGATTCTCAAAGCTTTCGATATCATTCGGTATGTTTTAACACATCAGTAAAAATAAAATAATTCGCTTATTTCGCTTGGAATGTTCCTATCATCATCTTCATCATCATCATTCATCATTATTATTGGGTTTTGTAATTGTTCCATTATTATGCGCTTTTCCATTGGACTGTTGTGTTCCGGTTTGTTTTACAGTCTACAGTTTCTACCTGGAACTACGTTTTATTTACACGAAATATAATATACGATAACAAAACACTATCTTGCTTGCAGTGTAATCCAATCCGGGATAGTTTTCTGTTTTTTGTTGTTGCTCTATGTGCCTGTTGCACAACTGCCTCGAATCCCCTTGGCATGTAAATATAGTTTACCATAGCTACTATGCAAGCGTCTTTACACTCGGTTTCAATTACGATACTCATTTGGAATAAGGGTACTCCTTCATGCGGGCTTCACTTATGGAATAGTTTATAGAATTTGCACATTCAAGTAACAAGATATTAGCAACACAATCCGCAACCTTCCCTCAAAGTACCCATTCTTTCTCGGCCAGTACTAATGACGGAGGGGGGGCTTTAATTTCGCAAGGATACGTCCTTACGGTATGCATCAACTGCGCGATTATTATTGTTCTGTCTGCCATACCATACCACCAATCATGTGCGTGAAAGGTGGACGTTTGCAAGGATCGGTGATAATGGAGAATGAAACGCTCTATTCAATGCACTCGCAATAGCGATGTTCGACAGTGCATGAATTCAATACAATGCAGCACCAATGCGACTGTATGTACACATTCACGGACATGTAACTGGGAGCAACAACACGACATACGTAAAACAAAACGATTTAATTTGCATTTTAACGGCACGGCACCATACTATTATAGGATTTGCTCGATGACGGTTGGCAAATTGATTGTGACACGAGATAATACTTTGAACATATTGTTAGTCAAATCGCTGATTTTGAGGAAGCTTTCGCTTTCGATTGTATCCTCGCACGCAACGCTATCGTAACTGGGAACGGTAAACAAAAGGATGTTGGTTTGTGTGCGTGTTCCTTACCGTTCCGTACGCCAAACCAGCCAACGTTTGGGATGTTTAGTTGTTGTTTTCTTTTTCTTCTTCTTGCCTGTTTAGTCGGATACCGAGCACTTGTTCATACACGGTAGAAGCACCTGATACGAACCCTTTCGTAAATGGATCTTACAACATTCATTTTGATCGTTTTGTCTGTAACATTGCTTAACTATGCACGTTTTACATACAGCTAAATAAACACGAACGGCCGAACGGGGAAACAAAAGGATAATACAATAGATTGAAATAAGGCGGGCACGCGAACGATAAGCGTACGCTAGTAGCTTCACGTTCTGTTGCACTATTAAGCAATAATCAATAAAAACTCATCAATAAAATAATCAACATAATAACACGGATCAATTTAGAATACAAATGAGGGATCCTGGGTATAGAGGAGATTGGAAGGGATATTGTTTTGCTCTTCAAGAGGAAAAACAAAAGCATTAAAAAAACAGTTTGTGCGCGAGCAAAGGACTATGAAAAGTTGCTTAACATCATACAAGATAACAAAGAGACAAAGAGCCAAACAGAGGAAAACATGAACAGCACAATGTACGGCAATGTAGGGGTGCAAAACAGGGGGAAAGGAAACACGATAAGGTTGGATTGCAAAACGAGAGGACAATTTTGCTGCCCTCAGATACACTCCCGTTGTGTTTAAACCTTCGTTTCGACCATATCGATGTTAAGCTTATAGTACACGTACGGGAAGTATTCTGACTGTCCGAAACCGAGTCCAGGAATATCGACGTTCTGAAAGAAAAACGTGTGTGTGTTTTTAATACGCATTCCCCGTCATAAGCAACGCCAATACGAAATACTTACATCCGCATTTCCACCGGAAGAGCCCGCCGAGCCATCGAGATGACTGTACAGCTGCTGAAGTACGTCGCGCAAACGCTTTGTGCTCTTCTTGTTCGGGTGAATCAGGATCGCTTGGAAATTGACTGGCAGTCCGTATCTAGAAAAAAGGAAGAAATATAAAGCACAATCAGTATCTGATGAATTTAATATAATTATTTTACAGCTTCCTACCTCAGTACTGATTCGACGAACACACGCAGCGCCTTAACGTGCACCCAGGCACAGAAGCACTCGCTAAAGTTGACCTTCAACCATCTAACCAGCGGACCCTAAACAGGAGAAATAATGAAAACGTAAAGCGTTACCATTTCAGACTCCCAAGTATGTCCTAACGAACACTCCTTTAAGCTACTTACAAACTGCTTCTTCTTATCTGTAACCAGCTTCGTGATTTCGTTCTTGCCTGCGGCCAACTCTTCCTCATTGTAAACGAACTCACGCACGACAAACTTACGCTCACGGGCGTGCAGCTTAAACTCGTCCACCACCTTCTTGAACAGCGTTACCGTGCAGAGTGCATAATCCGCATCCTGTGTGATCGTCTGCGACGAACGGGGCACGATCATGTCCGTGATCTTTTCATAGTGTGCATTCCAATCGCCCATGTTGGCCCTGTACAGAGTGAAAGGCAAAGTTTAAATGTTTAGCAAACAAAAGGTCCCGCATTTGGGAGATCCCACCGTGTACATACTTCGGAACGATGACGAGCAACGTGGTCAAGTATTCCGAATCCAGTATGAAGTGTTCCTTCTTCACCAGATCGGCCAAATTGCGCGTCAACAGACTGCCACTGTGGGAGAGAAAGGACGGTACAAACTTTCCATTCAACACTTTAAAACAGTACCGATCGCATCCACACATACGTTTGCTTTTTCTCCAAATTTTGAAGGTTGCCCTTCAGGTTGTTGTATGCGGCCGATTTCGTCTTCAGATCAGCATCGATTTGTCCGACTTGTTTGGAGATAATGTCAGCAATGTTACGCAGCGATTGCTTTGTCGGATACTTGGCCAAATCCCACTGGAACCGGGTGATGTACAATGCCAAGTCATCTAGAAACGGCACACCAAGGTACCAAGGAACAAGGTAAGGAAGAAAGTAAGGAAAACAGAGTTTATTAGTAATGCTACAAATTACAGACCAATGAAATAGATTCGAATAAACAGTTGAAACAAAAACTGTGTCAGTGCTTCGGAAAAAATCGAAATAAATATAAGAAACAATTCTGCAAAACAAAACAAGGACTAAATCAGTCACATGTACACAACGTAAAGAAGAGGTACAAGATACAGAACGCGTGTGCTGTCGAAAATATGTTGCACCAAACAGAGATTCGATACGGAAAAGAAATATATATATAAAGATATATATGCTTTATATTGTTTGCTTACTAAAATGTTTCACACTACAAACAAATGTACAGCAAAACAAAGCAGCAGATTTTAAGGGAAGTATATAACACATCATCAAAGCGAGGGACAACAGTAGCTTACACAGTATAGTATCTAATTGTATGCCTCTTACGAATACTTGTACACATTTGTTCATGTTTGACTAACTCGTTCAACAGTAGAAGTATCACCTTTACGCACAATCAAAATTTAATCATATCCTTCAATTGTGTTCACAATTTCAACCGCTACACTAAAAACGAAACGGAAATACTTGCATAAGTTGTTTTGTTTTGGTTTTTTTTCCTTTCCAATCACATTTTCTAACTAAGAAAATAAAACGTACAGAGAAACTTAAACAAGATCATTAACGTTACTGGGAATGAGAAGGGTTTCGTATAAAATTTTGGCTTGAGCATTACAAAAGGAAGGGATTTATGCAAAGGGATTTAAAGTGGGTAAGCGTGCTGATATATTAGGTGCGCAACCAAGTTCTCGCCATTTGCCAACAGGTGGAGTCAGCTCCAATATAAAAGAAGAAAAACATAAAAGGTTTCTTTTCACCCTGGGAGCTAGAGAGACCCATGTAGCAAGTGAAATGTTGCAATATTCTTGAAATGAAAGCTATTTATTGGGACCAGGTCGGAGTTATATATATAATGAGTTGTGGACACAGAAGTAAATATCCTTTCGAAAA
Source organism: Anopheles funestus (assembly GCF_943734845.2). Lineage (NCBI taxonomy): Eukaryota > Metazoa > Arthropoda > Insecta > Diptera > Culicidae > Anopheles > Anopheles funestus. The sequence goes on along the minus strand of NC_064599.1, from coordinate 16,679,189 downwards.
AAGTGTATCGAACCCAATTAAAGCAGTGCTGTTTGATCATCTGTGACTTCTGATAATCCACATCGGAATATCGACTCAGAATAACAATTTGAGTACATTATCAATTCCCCTTTTAGACTGTTTTAACGACCATTACAAGCCATATTGAATCATAGAGAATATAAATAATGCCATCAAGAACTTAGCACCGCACCTGATATAATGCAAAAAATAAAGAATTAAACAACTACTAGGAAAATAGACGCAGCAACTAGTGCAAATTGAGACAATTGGAAAAAAAATAGAAAATAACGACAGGACATAAGTTTTTGGACAGGATAAGACAGACGGAGTGCACTCTTCATGGATGATGCGGGGGAGGGAAAGTGGTTTAGGTCGGGCTAGTGTATATCCTGTGTGTGCAATCAGCACATTTGCACTGGGTAAAGAAGAAAGGACACGCAAAACATAAAAGCGAATAAACAGCTTGCAGCAAACATGGCGATGATCCTGAAACGAACAAGGAACTGGAAAACAGATTAAAAAACAAGAGATACATTGTGTGATAAAAAAGAGCAGCAAACAGAGCGACAGAGTAGAATAGATTTTGTTTTTGCATCAGGACACAACACGGGCGAGGGGGTGGGCTGTGCAATACTTATTATACCGAACAAAACATTGGAGTATGAAGGATCCGCATAAAACAGGTAGGAACAGATTGTGCAGGAAATAAAACCTTCTCTATCCGGGTATGAGTGTTCATATTCAGCAGCACAGGTGATCAGCACACGTGGGCAAAACACAGACAAAACTAACGACTATTTGAAAGGTGGACAACAGAAAGTAAAAGTCCTGAAGTATGCAATTTTTGTTTTTAGAAATAAAACAAACATAACATAGTACAGCAGAGCAGCTAGTAGTAGTAAGAGAAAGAGAAATAGAAGTGTGTATTTGTGTAGTTGGTAAGTATGCATTTAAAAACAAAAGGAAGAAGAGAAAATTGATCGCAACATAAATGAGGACCAGGTAAGCCTGACCTGGATTGATGACCGCCGACACCGACGTTGGTTGTGGCAGGTTTTTAGCAGTCTTCTTCCCCTGACGCAACCCATTCCGTGCCACCGTGGACGTGAAGGTCGTCCCGGACGGAGTATCACCACCGATAGAGGAAGGATCCAGCATACCATCGCCGCCGTAAACCTCCGATACAGCGTCCTGTTCGGGACTTGAAGCACGGTCATATCTGCCAGTGGTTGCTCTACCTCCACAGCAACTACTGCTGACGGGTGAGATGCGCAATCCGATCCCGGATGTTCGCCCAGGGCTGTGGCCGCCGAACAGATGGCTAGACGAGCGACTCCTACAAATACGGCCGTTGTCCGTAAACACCGCCGGAATGGTATGGTGCGAACGAGAACGGAATGTTTTGCTACAGTTTACACATTCGCCAAACGATACTGTCGCTTCCAAATTCAAGGCACATAGTGGAAGAACTCAAATAAATGTGTTTTAACCCGATCATCATGACGATCACCAATATTCACACGTAAAAAACATGGACAGCGAACATTTACTACAAATGCGTGTGTTCAGTTCGATGGCGACAAGTGGTCAACGTTCGTTTAGAACGTTTCCAAGTGATAAACGATATACATTCAGTGATACAGCAAAGGAACAACTGGCATCAAATGGGAAATGGGGCAAATGTAACATTTAAGGGATTTACAGAGAGGGAGAATAAAAACGAACACACACATCAACAGTACTGTCCAATTCGGTTGATGATACTTTTTCAGACTATAGTACTGGATGAGGAACACACATTGATGAGCGTGAAGAACATACATACAATCTCTCAAATATGTTCGATTTAAGCTGTGTGATGAACGATTCCCAATCGCACCGTTAGGTTTATATTCTGTGCACATCTAAAGCCCATTTATGGATGGACTACGAATGATACTGCATGATTCATAATGGAAGATGAGCTAAGTTTTAAACCAACGTATACCAATCGATTGTAACTCTGACCACCGGTTGGCGCAAGATATATGATGTATCGAATCGAATGATCGCAATTATGATATCAACGTACAAACAACAGAAACAACGACAAGAACAACACAAGGTGTTTGTGTGATGATTGCTCAACAAAACGGTCACATTCTTCCCTCAACAACATCCAACACAAAGGATGATGAACGGCTTTAGCTGCTAAGAGTGAGCAGGGACCGTGACGGCCAGTACCTGGACTTTGTCTGTGAATGCTTGCGCCGATGAAACCAGCGCCATTCAAATCCGGACTCTTCCTGCTCATCATGGTCCGTCTCGGGTGCGCTGTGTCCGCATTCGTCAGGTGGTCTACCGGTTACCGTCAGGTGACCGTGACTACTGCTACTGCTACTACCCTTACGGCTTTTGTTGCTTGCATTCGAGCTTCTGGGAGAACGAGGTGGCTTCACCGCTTTCCTGTGACCTAGCTTATCCTTACTGCTAGTGCGATAGTTACAGCTAGCATCACCACAGGCCACCGTATAAATCGTATCGTACTCGTACACTTGGCACACCACCGTTGGCGGTGTGGTCGGTGTCGTTGGTGTCGACAGTATCGGACAGGTACACACTAGCCCGATCTCACCACCGGTGGACATCGTCCCCTGATGCCGCTCCACCGAACAGGCCGATGAGGAAGAATTCGTTATGCTACCATGGCGCGAGGAACTTGCCGTCGTTGTACCACCTTCGTTGTGGCTATGGCTGGAGGAACGAGTTCGCGGCCGATGGTCATCACACAGTTGCCCACCGGCTTCATCACTCAACAGTGCTAAGTGTTTATTCTCATCCATGGCCGGCGTTGCCGGACCAGATTCATCATCCGATGAGTCCCGGGCTTTCGGTTTAATAGCGCACGGGTAGCAACAAGGTATCAACAATAGGGCGTTTAAGTGTTCAGTTGTGTGCGAAAGGTGTTGAATGATTGGTTAAGATACGGGTTTAATTGGAAGGACAAAGGTGTGTGTGTGATAAGTAAGGCCAGGAGAGGGAACAAAAGAACCGATATAACATAACGAAAGTACGATAATATGATAAACTTCGAAGGAATACTCATCCATATCGACAAATAGTAATCGAATTAATTAAGAGAATTGTTTTATAAGAAACTGCGTTAACTGAAACGACTGGAATTCCGCCAATAAGAGAAAAACAACAAAAAACATCCCGCTAAACTAACTACTACCGGAAAAGAGAATATCTTTAGCGCAGCCACTTCTGCTATGGACTAGCTTCGAACGACAATTGATAGGGTTGATTAATTTTTGCTTGCTGCGTTTATGCACGCTGTTCTCCGCGATTCTACTTCACTTGCGATCAGCGTTATGGATAAAAGTATACATTTACCTACGCGTCTACAAGAAAATCCGTTGCGAGGAATGGATAACACAGCCAAAAGTTCAAATAAAAGCAATAAACAAACTAACACCGCTTTCCAGCGCTTACTTACTGTTGTTGGCCTGCAAGTTCTCGTACAGCTTGTCGCGCTGATCTTCCAGCACATCGCCCAGGTAGGCGGCAATCTTGCGCGTCGTCTGCTCAACATAGCCATCCAGCTTGCCCAAATCGTCGGACAGCCCGACCAGCTGATCGAGGGTTCCCACCTAAAAAAAGAAGGAAACAAATGTATCCCGTGATTGGGTTGTTCTAACACTACGCGATAGAGAGACCTGCTAGGAGGTGTACCATATTCATACCTTCAGGTCCGGAATGTGAAACTTGAAGTTTTCACAAAGGTTGTTCTGCTTGCTGGTAACATTGTTCATCGTTTCCCAGGTCTGCTGGCAGGTCTTGTCGCCCGGTGCAGATATTAACCAGTATTCCGTCATTATGGACATTCTATCGAGGGCAACACCTGCGGGTAGAGGAATGATCGATTAGTGAACTGGCAGGCTGGAGTCTAATCGGTCCTTTATGACCACTTTTCAATATTTAATTCACTCGTTCTTCACGGAGCCTCCTCGTTCCCTTGACATTCGCATGTGTCCGCTGTGTTACGCGGGCTAGATTGGTTTGTTTTGAATCGATGACACAAAAATCGATACCACTGATGATCCCGATGATGTTGAAGGTTTCAGAACAGCCGTCGGAGGCTTCTTCTGGTTGTGGCAGACCATTTCCCCGTCACTTATGCAATTGGTTCTGCGCCTTCACTTGTTTAGCAGTTATGCTACTTATGGGGAACCTATGCAACTCGCCAACGAGCGAGAGGGATGAACCATACCGACTAACGCACGTGCAAGCGAGATGGTGTGCTTGCGAAGCGAAAAAATGGTCAGCTGTTTTGAACTGATAAGTCACATGACATCTACCTTTTTCCTAGCTCAAGTTTCTTAAAACCTTCAATGCACCGTATTTGAGGTGCTTTCTAGCACGTTTGCTTCAGTTAGGAATGGATGTTTGTTTTATCCTGTAGCCTGCACCATCCCCACACTCGGGTTTTCCATCACTTTCCGCAGGACATCGGCTGTCCATCCAACCCTCAGCGCTCTGTGATGGGCACGAACAAACATTATCGATTTTCGTTACGCGTTTCCGAATCAATAATCGCTCCGTACTCCGTAGAACCAATCGTCGTTAATAGCTTTAACATTTTCCAACCATTTCTACTTGTCACCATCACACAAAAGACAGTTTTTCACGCGGGGAAATCATCCGTCGGGCACCCTTCAAGAGACCATCGCCGTTTTCGTCGGCAAGGCAAAAGACTCACCCTTTTCTATGCAAACTGTTCAACCACGGACTGGTGCTCTGTGTGTACGCGGTCGAGATGGTCCCGGAATGCAACCGAACAAATCCTAGTGTCCCAAGGAACCGCGGTGTACGATGGCAACAAATCCGGACAGCACGAACACGGGAAATCCTATCGAACGCAGGCAGCTCTCAGGCAAGAACACCAACGGCAGCAGATCTTCTCTTCTCCACCATTACAGTATTCACGTGATTGCTTTCGGAGCGGTGCGCTTGTATGGGAGAGTTTTCTGCGACGTTTCGCTACACAGCGAACGCGTTTTGCCCGAGTGTTGGTGGTGGAAATCATTCGGAACTGTCAGATTGTTTGCTGCCTCGTTCTTGCAAACGGGAAAACACTCAAGTGCCGTTTCACTCTGGTCTGTTTTGATTTCAACTGATGTCAAACGGGCTTGCTTGAAAACATAATAAGTGTGAATGTTTTCTTGATGATTTGTTTATGTTTTGCACGGGAATGAGTATAGAGGGTGGTTCAAGCATAAATTGAGATAGTACAAAATTATCACATTGTGCAATTTTTAAATTTAATTTATAAAATATAATTATAAGAGTTAACAAGAGAAACTCTAAATGATGTCGAATGAAATAATTTATATCAGATAAATCAAAAGAATGATACTTAGGGTGGTTCGATTGTGTAAAGGGTTGCCTGTTTTCTCACACAACAGGACCAGAACCAAATCCTGTGCGGATCGACCCCATCCCCATAGTGAGAACTGACCATTCGACTCTTTAGATAAACTAGGTTTACTAAGCCAGTTATGATAAAAGTGATCAAGTAGGTCGATACGCCAAGAAGGAGAAGAACTTGTAGATGATGCGATCAAAAGGAAGCACCTTTTTGAAGTTCAACTAGATCGCTTGTGAAGAAAAAATATCCCGATATTTAATTACCCCCTAATATCCTACTGAAGACGATCAATACTCAATTACGATCTCATTATATTAGTCATTCGGTAGCCCACCAATTCATTTAGAAACATGCTGATAAAGGAAGCAATTAACATGATCGCTTCTTCTAATGGAGTTACATCACCTCAGCATGTTATGGTCTGCAACTAAACGGGTTCATTACTTTCGATCGTTTGGCCTTGAAATGCTCATCATCAATCGCGACTATAAAAATTTTTGTATCAATGAAGAACTAACGCAATTTTACTCACAATTAACAGCAAGTCTTTAAAAACTACAGATTTAATCGCACGATCACACGCACGATACCGTTCGGCTATAAACCTCTTATCATTCCATAGGTATTAGGCGCGCAATAAATCTTAAATTTGTTAGGAAATTTCATCGGCAAAGGCAGGCGGTACTTGTTAACCTGTTAATCAAACATGCACCGATCGGATCGGCCAACTATAATGGTGCACTAGCAAAATTTGGGTCATCAAAATACTCAACGCTGTGGGAGGTCGTTGTTCTGCGGTGTCCTGCTAGGCATTTTATGGTCTCGAGTACCCGAGGCGTCAACATACGCAGAACATGGATAGATAAAAGCGACAAACCTATCTTAATGGGTCAGATTAAAGGGTAGGTCACATTAGTTCTTGTTATAAAAAGTAGCTGACCAAGAACTGGAAATGTTAGTCGTTGGCTACGGAAGCGTTAGCACGGTGATAGAACAAGATGTTACCAGTTAAGATTTGTCCAACTCTGGCAGGAGTGATCCTAGTTTGCAGTGTGGCAGTAGTGGTTTATGGGCTGGACAATGGACTAGCCCGAAAACCACCGATGGGATGGATGAGTTGGGAGAGGTACCGATGTATAACGGATTGCAAAAAATACCCGGACGAGTGTATCAGTGAGCAGTTGTTTAAGCGAATGGCCGATCTGATGGTATCCGAAGGCTACCGGGATGCTGGTTACGAGTACGTCAACATCGATGACTGCTGGATGGCAGACGAGCGAGATGAGGACGGTGTGCTGCAACCGAACAAGGAAAGATTCCCCAACGGAATTAAACATCTAGCCGACTATGTAAGACATCTCACCAACACTGGCCAAACGGATCCTGCCGACCTGTAAAGAGTTCGCTTTGTTTTAGATCCACGAAAGAGGGCTAAAGTTTGGAATTTATCAAGACATTGGCACAAAAACGTGCGCCGGCTATCCTGGCATGATGGATTACTTCAAGCTGGACGCCCAAACGTTTGCCAAATGGGACGTTGACTTCATCAAGATTGATGGCTGTTACGCTGACGTGGAGCTGATGGTAGATGGTAAGAAAGAAACCGTTTCACTTTCCCCTGTAACAACTGTATTAAATGCGCATCGTTCATCTATTGTTACACGCGCAGATTACATCAAGTTTGGTGAATTTATGAACGAAACAGGCCGTCCAATACTGTACTCTTGCTCGTGGCCCGCCTATCAAGAGTATAATGGTATCATCGTAAGTGTAGCTATTGAATTTCAATGCCGAATGTGTGTGTGTGTTTTTTTAACGTTTCTGCAATGTAATGCTGATCGTGGACTTTTAGCCGGATTACGAGCAGCTGAAGGAAACGTGCAACATGTGGCGTAACTGGGGAGACATTGAGGATTCGCATCAGTCGGTGGTGGAGATTACGAAATACTTTTCCGACCATCAGAACCGAATCGTCCCACATTCTGGACCCGGACATTGGAATGATCCTGATACGGTAAGGTGCTTCACTTTTGCTAAATGTAAGATCCTTCTACGTATGATCACATTCTCAACAGCTGGTTCTGGGCAACTATGGCTTGAGTTACGATCAGAGTAAATCTCAACTAGCCGTGTGGACTGTACTAGCTGCCCCACTTCTTATATCGAACGATCTCGCTAAGGTTACTCCAGAGGTTAAAGAGTTGCTGCTCAACAAAGCCATCATCAAGGTTAACCAAGATCCGATGGGTATTCAGGGAAGACTTGTAAAGACCGTCAACAAGATAGAGGTAAGCGAAGTAACAGACCAATCTCACATTTCCGCTACCAGTACACATCTGTATGTATCTTCCCTGCACAGATCTGGAAGCGACCCATATTGCCCAGGGCGGGCCATGAGCTGACGCAAGCAGTTGCATTCGTTTCACGCCGTGCCGACGGTGCACCGTACACCGTGAGCGTGAAGCTGCGGGAAGACGTTGGCCTCAGCAACAGTACCAACATCAAGGGTTACAAAGTTTACGTAAGTGTAAATGGAAATCATTCCCGGCGCAGCGAATGAACACTACTTTGCGTATGTATCTGCTTTGTAGGATCTTTTCGAACCAAGGGCGGTTCCGTTTCTGGTACGCACCGGCAGCACATTTGAGACGAGGGTAAACCCATCCGGTGCAAACTTCTACCGATTTGTACCACAGTTTGGAACGGATTTTATCAGCTTCTAGTGCATGTAGTGGTATCGATAATGGTGCGGAGGGGGGAAGAAAGACTGAATGCGTACGAGCGGAAGAATCTTGGGAGGTGTTGGCAACGTGTAAAATAAAGTCTAATGCGCATTACTGCAAACGCAACATACTTTGCTGCCCACGTTGTTTCCGGTTTCTGGGGTGTCGTGCGTTCCTCTCCCTCCAACGCTGCGCCCCTACCCAGGTCCCCTTTTCTAGCTGTGCTGCTGTAATGCTTCCGTCAACCTGCTGAGATGCCAAGGTCAGTGAAACAGGCATTCTTCCATTCCTTTCCATCCGTTCGTTGACCCGTCGCTGCGAACTTTTCTTGCCCATGCTCATCCGTACGCTTACAGTTTCGCCGTCATGTTCGCTTGATGCTTGAGTTGTGGTGCCTTACCCAACTCGTACCTGAGCCGGCGCCAAACTACATTTGCACTGCAAAGCTGCAACGTTCCAGAATGGGTTCCAGATGCGGAAAGGGGTGGGGGGCGGGGGGGAGGAGGGTTTGATTTCGTAAAAGAGCTAAACAACAAGGGAAAACGGAAGGGAGGAATGGTCCGAAACCGTCTGTTGCATCATGTGAGAAAAACGAAAAGAAGAAGCTACATCCGCTCTTACGTGGCATTCCAACATTGGATCGCTTTCTGTCCGGTTCCATGAGGCGTTCTGTTTGACCGTAAAACAAAACGGTGAAAACAAACAAGCAAAAATGAGAATGTGCATTCGCGCTTCGTGTGTACGTGATCTTCATCTAGCGGCGATCGTTACCAGTGGCAAAACTTATTAAATTTAACACTGACTGGAACGTTTCCATTTTAATGACATTGATTTTTGGGTGTTAAATATTTCTTCCTTGCAGTTCAGGACATGGTTTTTAAATGTCTATTACATGGTTAGAAGTACAAAAAGATATACAATTACAATGCAGCCCCTTCGCTGAGGAAAGAAATCAAACGCTTGCTAGTGTGTTTGAACCACTCATTGGAAAGCATCATGCAGCTTCATGGTCAATCTCAACCGTTTTTGGGGTGTGTACAAATTGTGTTGCTATTCACACGCACGCTAGATGACACACTTTTCCCCCGCCACAGACCAAAAAAAAAACCTGGCTCGAATGTGCGGAACACTTTGAATGGAAATTAAATTTCACTATATAGACAGATACACGCGTGTGCCTTCGGTGCTCCATTAGGCCTCTCCCTTTTAGTACATTTTGAGTTCCTATTTCGCTTTTTTTTTGTTGGGGAATCATTTTGAAGAGGTTGTTTTTTTGTTGTTGCTTCGAGACGCAAAGAATTAATCGATTGAACATTATTTAATGATAAACAAATTTTTCGTACTTGAGTGGTGGTTTAAGAATGGTGCGCGGTTTCGTGGGGGGGACTAGATTCATGTTGCGCCTGAAGTGCGAGTGAAGTTTATTTTTTGTATACAATTCTGAGGCGAAATCTGACGGTGCACGCTACACTTGAGATAAAAATAAGTAACTATTCCGTCTGCTATAAACGCGGTATGCCGATGCATGCATCTGCACAGACAATGCGTCGGATAGTCGTTTACAAAACTGCGGAGCAGAGCTTGCACAGGAATCGATAAAAGATTTTGAAAAAGAGAGATAAAAAAGCATATGACCGAGGTGTGACTTTCGATCGGCGAACATTGGAAAAACTCCTAAAGGGGTTGTGACGATGTTTGAATCGTTCGTATTATGCAATGGACATCACCCTCCAAAGCAGACATACAACCACTTTGCTGGATTGAATTGGTAAAGGTAGGACGGAAGAAGGAAAGGATGGACCATCTTTAACGAAACCTGCTGCTTCCCATCAAGGTTCGGTAAACACGCTTCATCTGTATCAACAATCGGCAACGAAATCGGCAAGAGTCATCTACCATCCACTTACACACCATTTGTACGCATGAAGGTGTAAATAAATACACCAATTCTTATTACAACCATCGTTAACGAAAAGCGCTAAAACATTAAAATTTATCCAACTAATTCAGAGTATCGACCGACAAATGGTATGTGATAAGGTTAGCAACAATCGGTACTGGAGCTTAATTGAGTGGGACCACACTTCACTGTACCTGTGGCTACTGGTTTGTAAAAATCACGTGTGGTCTTTTATGTGGTATTGGTTGTGGCCACTTAACGCATGCTTTCGCTATCGCTTGTCTCTCGACGCGCAGACTAAATGCGCCTCGTCGGCTGACACATTCTATGCCGTAGCGGCCGTTCCAAAGTCCAACCCAGTCCAACACACTGAGGAGATTTTTTTTTTTGGTTCAGCTCACTTACTTCGGATCCCAACGGATGGCGTGACACGCTGCAACAATTTTTTATATGTGCTTTTAAACGTGTTTTCATGAGTCGTTAAAGATGGGCTGTGAGCTTCCTCACTGCACTACTGGAATTAAGTTCTTCGTCGATCGTTTCAAGGTCAAGAGTATGAAATTATTACCAAACAAAAAGGTTGAGGTAAAATCATCTTTTCCATTATTACATTCGATCTTGGATAAAATCTGCGTCACTATAGGCCGATTTGACGTCCATCGGATATCGCATTCTTTCGTCATTCGTTAACATCATGCTTCTATGAATTTTTGTGGTCTACAAAGTATTCCAGACAGGATCTTGTAAGCGGCACATTGAAACGTTCGAAGGTGTGGTTTTTTTCATTAAAAATTCACCGTCCGTTCATCAACTCTTTCTCGGTTATAGGGCGAGGCTGGACAACGGCCGATGGAGTTGATGATAAATGTTACAACAGATACTTTATGAAATAGCTGCGACCAGGCTCTACCCCTAAAACTACCTCAAACCAATGTTTTACGGAATAGAAAGCGAGCTTCCAAACAAAACCAACGAAAATCCCCCTCGGTCCAGGTGAAGATGGGCCACGTAATATGGTTGGTGAGCAGACAGAAACCAGTTTTTCCTTGACGGCTAAAGATGGTACAGTGCGTGCGTCCGAATGTTGACACCCCATCACACACAGGGCGATCGATCACGCAGCGATTGCGTGTACGAGAGAGCAAACGGCGAGCGAAGATCGATCCATGATGATCGCGCTTTTTTTGGGGGGCGAATTTCTTTCAATTTGTAAAACGCATTGAACGCACGATGATTGTCATACAGTTCACCATACATTTTGTCTTGATACTTCGCATCTCGTATAAAAAAAAATGAACAAACCAATTAACACAACCGATCGGACACCAAACCACGGGTGGGGAGAGGAAAATTCGTACACGAAAACAAAAAAAAAAACAACACCACCCTGGAGTGCCGCACCATTTTTGGTGTTTGTATGTGTTTCTCTAACTATTCTAACTAATCCACTATATAAAAAAATAACTTCATGCATAGTTATATGATCTTCTTGACTGGCTCAACTGGATCTCCTGAATTAACAAACTCTACAGTCTAGTCGGATCGCTCGGCGATCGCGATCGAGGAAAAGCTTAAATTAAACAAAGATAAACAAAAGTACACTCCTCGAGGCAGCATCCCCTGAGCAACAGTCTTCGAAGGCGGAAAGGCGAAAGCATTTGTTTGTGTGTGTGATATTTTCGAGTGTTTGTAATAAACTTTCGTTCCGGCTCTGGTCATGGTGGTGGCTCACGAGGAAGGTTGTTCCGGTGGCACACGTTCGTACGTTCGTCGATGCATCGAGTCGACCGCCTTCAGGTAGTAGGTGCCCGGGAACAGTACATCGATCGAACCGGACGGTTCGTACGGTGCCGCATGGTTGTTCTTCTCACGCACCTCCATCAGCTTGGTAAACTCTGCCGGATCTACCTTCGTTCGGCGATCAAGCAACGGTTGCACGTAGTTAAGCTGACGTTTGAAATCGGCCAACCGGTCACGATCGGTGGTAACCGCGATCGAGTACATCGAGGACGCCAGTCCGGAACCGTACGAAAACACGCCAACCCGCTTGCCCAGCAGCTCATCCACATCCGAACCGATCAGCAACGACACCAGACAGCTGTACACGGAGGGCGTGTACATGTTGCCCACCAAACTGGCCAGATGCAGCGACCGTTTCGTTTTGGCCGCAAACACCGACGCGTAATGCGCCATAAACGCTTTCTCCACGTCCCGATCGAAGTACGTATCCTCGAGCCGCACGTTCGCAAACTGGTCGAAGCCCGGGAACAGCTTGGTGCGCTGGTCGGGCGGTGCTAGCACGAAATCGTTCAGCCCGATACGTGCCAACGACTTCTGCACCAGCTTGCAGTACGGACTGTGGAAGATAAACGCATCGAATGTGTCGAGCGTGACGGGCGTGACAATGTCCGGATGGCGCTGGGCAAACTTCTTCCGGTACAGCTGATAGCACGCATCAAGGGCACTTAGGTAGCACTGGATCGAAAGCTTCCCATCCACGACGGGATACTCGGAGCTGAGGTCGGGTTTGTAGAAATCGTACGCATGCTTCATGTAGGTCGCACGCATCCCCCGTTCGAAGCGGAGCGGTGCATTCGGCCCGATGAGCATGGCCACTGCACCGGCTCCACCAGTCGGGCGGGCCGATCCCTGCGCGTACACGGCTATATCACCACACACAACGAGTGCCAACCGGCCGTCCCAGCTGGACGATTCAATCCAGTTGATCGCGTTCAGCAATGCGGCCGTTCCACCGTAACACGCGTTAGTTGTATCGATCCCTTCCAGATCGGTCACACCTTCCGGCTCGAACAGTTGCATCAGCACCGATTTTACACTTTTCGACTTGTCCACGATCGTCTCGGTGCCGACCTCGAGACGGCCGATTCGAGACAGCGGAATCTTATGCTCATCGAGCAACTTCCGTACGGCGGTTAGGCACAGGGAGTTAATATCCTCCCGGTCGGAACAGAACCCCATCCGTTGCTGTCCCAGCCCGATCGTATACTTGCCGGCCGACACCCCATCGAACGCTTCCAGCTCCGTCTGATCGACGAACTGTGACGGGAAGACGATCTGCAGTCCAACAATGCCTACATCGGCCGGCCACTGGCCCTGTCCGGTGCCGCTCATGTTCATACGCCTGATCCGAACGCGAGTGTAACTTTCTCCAAAGACGCTGGGGCGAGAGACGCTAGCAGCCACGCAGTCCGAGCTTTCTTTTCTCCGCTACGATTCGATTTCACGTCCACAAACCCTCGAGGCGGTTGAAGTCTTTCTTACTTCTTTCGCTCTGTCTGCTTTCCACTGCGGAGAGTGATCTGCTTTTTACCAGCTTGCCGTGTCTAGTTGTTGTTTTTTTCGTGGCTTTAAATTGTTTCTCTGCCTTCTTCGGTTGCTTGTGGCACGGGTGGTCTAAAAAACGTATGGTCCCCCTTCGTGGTCCTCTCTTTCTTCAGCGTTCAGCGTAGGAAACAAAAGGAAAACCTATCGAGTCTCTCGAGGCACGCTGTTCCGCACCGAAGCTCCGTTATTCGCACCGTTAGTAGGTCACTGTTCGAAACCGGTATCCAGCCACAGTTTTCGTCACTCCGGGGATCAACGGTGTATCACGCTCTCGTTTCACGGGATAATTTCTTAGCAAGCCACGTTACATAATCCGCTACGATAGTGGGATAGGTTGAAACGGATCAGCAAAAGGATGGTTCCTTACGCTGGACCTCAAAACGATAAATCACCAACCGGTTCCGGCGCTTTAATCACAGCACATCCGCACACTAGTCCGGTTATGTCACCCGGTGCTCGTAATCCCCACCGATGTGAACTATCGAAACGTACCAGCGATCAAACAACCTGCGACGGTTCCTAAGGTAACGACGATCCTAACATCCGATTCGGCTAACACTCACGCACGTAGTAAAGTGTCGGCAGACCAGTGTTGCAGCTTTGCGTCCGACTCTGACCGTGTACTTTTCGAGACTGAATGGTCCAAGCTGGTGCGGCTATCGGTACACCCGTTCCGGAGCGAGCGAACAAACAAGTTTTTCACGTTTGCTCTCTTCGCGAAGTCACGATGATCGCGGAAGAGGATGATGCATTACTCCGGGCTCGTCTTCAGCTGGCCCAAGAACTTCTTCCCCGTACCCCGTTTCCTACTCCCGCCGGCCCGACACCTGCTTCAACCTTTCCACACTCACCTACCTACCGGCCGTATCGTGTGCCGTTTCAGTTGCGACGTGTTTTTATGCTGTTGGTATGAAGCAAATTGCATATTGCTGTCAAAAACTCCCGTATTGCACCATCCCGTTTGTGGTTTCGTGCAATCATCGTGCCATCCTTTTCGCGCTTCTCGCTGAAACAGTTCGATTGGCGAGGATGTATCAGCAGCACATTGAGCAGCTTTTCGATGTTTCATTTGCAACGCGTGCCTAGAAGAAAAGAGTGCATTTGTAAACTATGCAAATTCCCTCTTTTTTATGAGTTTTTTTCACACAACAAGAGGCATTTTTTACGGGTAAAAATCGTACAAGAAGGGGTTTGTTTACGTTTGCCGGTTTCTTTATCGCAAAACGTCAAAATAAAGCTAGCGCCATCTGTAGTAAATTGCTAAACTTCATACCTGCTGAATGCAGCACAGTGGGAAACCCTCATGGAATTTAATTGAAATTCCAAAATTCAAAAAATACCGAACAAAACACGTGGTTTGAGTTTTAAAATGATTCTAAATGTTTATTAAACAGTTTGAACCGTGCTGGAGCACTTGTGTGTTTGGCGCTGGAAAATCTTGTCATAATTTTTCCGATAGTCAGAAGAAATTGTAACAAAATAATTACGTGAACGAAGATGTTTTTGCCCACCGCGTCATAAACCTAGCAAAATACAATCGCGATCGAATATAAGAAGTCGGATAGTTCCAATTAGAAGCCGCTTCGAGTAGCATAAAGATAAAAACTTTTGTATCCGGGAAATCAAACTTGTCCGGCTTTATTTCTCATTTCATGACCTTCGCCGTACCATCAATACTCAGGTAATCATAACTACGATTAAGACATAGCTTCCGAAACAGATCGCACACCTGTATGTAATGGACTATGTTTATCTAGCAAGATGGAAAAAACGCATTGTTTAAGCAAGTTCAGAACATTAGTAATAAATTCATTAACAATGCAATCATTTGAGTGAAAAGAAACTTATTTCAACAAATTCGCATTAAAATACATCAATTTATAAATTTTGCTAAATTTTCCAAAAAAAGCTAAGGTTATAGCCTTAAGAAATTTTCAAGTTTTTAGATTTTTTTTTTATTTTTTATTAGTTTTTTTAATTTAAAGCATTATTTGAGCGAAAAGAAACTTATTTCAACAATTTCGCATTAAAATAAATCAATTTTATTTTTTTTGCAAAATTTCTC
This sequence comes from Anopheles funestus, assembly GCF_943734845.2. Taxonomy (NCBI): domain Eukaryota; kingdom Metazoa; phylum Arthropoda; class Insecta; order Diptera; family Culicidae; genus Anopheles; species Anopheles funestus. Next base: position 16,663,743 of record NC_064599.1, on the reverse strand, counting down.
AAAAAAAAACGTAAGGGGTAACCCTTATGAAATTTTCGAGTTGAAATTTATTTTTAAATTTTTTTCTGATTTTTTAATCCTTTTTTTAATTTAAAGCATTATTTGAGTGAAAAGAAACTTATTGCAACAAATTCGCATTCAAATATCTCACATTTATAAATTTTGCTACATTGGTTAAAAATGAGGAAAATTTTACATTTTCTCAAACAGGGTAAGGAACTTGGTTCCTCGCATAACTTCTGGCACAGACATCTGAGGGCATGGCCGTCTACGAAGAAAAGGTAGCCATTGGTGCCATCTATCGACCACAGGCAAATATTGGAGATCCGTTAGATACCGACCGAGTTATAGGCAAAACTTGGTGCGAAAATGGGCCTTAGTGGATTGACAAATTTATAGATTTTTTCAATTTTTTTCATTATTTTTTACCTTTTTTTAATTTAAAGCATTGTTTGAGTGAAAAGGAACTAATTGCAACAATTTCGCATTAAAATAAAACAAATTTTTAAATTTTGCTAAATTTCGCAAAAAAATGGCAAGGGGTACCCCTTATGAAATTTTCGAGTGGAAAATTTTTTTGAAATTTTTTTCTGATTTTTTAATCTTTTTTTAATTTAAAGCATTATTTGAGTGAAAAGAAACTTATTGCAACAAACTCGCAATAAAATATATCACATTTAAAAATTTTGCTGAATTGCAGAAAAATGAGCAACATTTTACATTTTCTCAAACAGGGTAAGGAACTTGGTTCCTCGCATAACTTCTGGCACAGACATCTGAGGGCATGGCCGTCCAAGAAGAAAATGTAGCCATTGATGCCATCTATCGACCACAGGCAAAGATTGGAGATCCGTTAGATACCGACCGAGTTATAGGCAAAACTTGGTGCAAAAATGAGGAACATTTTACATTTTCTCAAACAGGGTAAGGAACTTGGTTCCTCGCATAACTTCTGGCACAGACATCTGAGGGCATGGCCGTCCAAGAAGAAAATGTAGCCATTGGTGCCATCTATCGACCACAGGCAAAGATTGGAGATCCGTTAGATACCGACCGAGTTATAGGCAAAACTTGGTGCAAAAATGAGCCTTAGTGGATTGACAAATTTATAGATTTTTTCAATTTTTTTCATTATTTTTTACCTTTTTTTAATTTAAAGCATTGTTTGAGTGAAAAGGAACTAATTGCAACAATTTCGCATTAAAATAAAACAAATTTTTAAATTTTGCTAAATTTCGCAAAAAAATGGCAAGGGGTACCCCTTATGAAATTTTCGAGTGGAAAATTTTTTTGAAATTTTTTTCTGATTTTTTATTCTTTTTTTAATTGAAAGCATTATTTGAGTGAAAAGAAACTTATTGCAACAAACTCGCAATAAAATATATCACATTTAAAAATTTTGCTGAATTGCAGAAAAATGAGCAACATTTTACATTTTCTCAAACAGGGTAAGGAACTTGGTTCCTCGCATAACTTCTGGCACAGACATCTGAGGGCATGGCCGTCCAAGAAGAAAATGTAGCCATTGATGCCATCTATCGACCATAGGCAAAGATTAGAGATCCGTTAGATACCGACCGAGTTATAGGCAAAACTTGGTGCAAAAATGAGGAAAATTTTACATTTTCTCAAACAGGGTAAGGAACTTGGTTCCTCGCATAACTTCTGGCACAGACATCTGAGGGCATGGCCGTCCAAGAAGAAAATGTAGCCATTGATGCCATCTATCGACCACAGGCAAAGATTGGAGATCCGTTAGATACCGACCGAGTTATAGGCAAAACTTGGTGCAAAAATGAGGAACATTTTACATTTTCTCAAACAGGGTAAGGAACTTGGTTCCTCGCATAACTTCTGGCACAGACATCTGAGGGCATGGCCGTCTACGAAGAAAAGGTAGCCATTGGTGCCATCTATCGACCACAGGCAAAGATTGGAGATCCGTTAGATACCGACCGAGTTATAGGCAAAACTTGGTGCGAAAATGGGCCTTAGTGGATTGACAAATTTATAGATTTTTTCAATTTTTTTCATTATTTTTTACCTTTTTTTAATTTAAAGCATTGTTTGAGTGAAAAGGAACTAATTGCAACAATTTCGCATTAAAATAAAACAAATTTTTAAATTTTGCTAAATTTCGCAAAAAAATGGCAAGGGGTACCCCTTATGAAATTTTCGAGTGGAAAATTTTTTTGAAATTTTTTTCTGATTTTTTATTCTTTTTTTAATTTAAAGCATTATTTGAGTGAAAAGAAACTTATTGCAACAAACTCACAATAAAATATATCACATTTAAAAATTTTGCTGAATTGCAGAAAAATGAGGAACATTTTACATTTTCTCAAACAGGGTAAGGAACTTGGTTCCTCGCATAACTTCTGGCACAGACATCTGAGGGCATGGCCGTCCAAGAAGAAAATGTAGCCATTGATGCCATCTATCGACCATAGGCAAAGATTAGAGATCCGTTAGATACCGACCGAGTTATAGGCAAAACTTGGTGCAAAAATGAGGAAAATTTTACATTTTCTCAAACAGGGTAAGGAACTTGGTTCCTCGCATAACTTCTGGCACAGACATCTGAGGGCATGGCCGTCCACGAAGAAAATGTAGCCATTGATGCCATCTATCGACCACAGGCAAAGATTGGAGATCCGTTAGATACCGACCGAGTTATAGGCAAAACTTGGTGCGAAAATGGGCCTTAGTGGATTGACAAATTTATAGATTTTTTCAATTTTTTTCATTATTTTTTACCTTTTTTTAATTTAAAGCATTGTTTGAGTGAAAAGGAACTAATTGCAACAATTTCGCATTAAAATAAAACAAATTTTTAAATTTTGCTAAATTTCGCAAAAAAATGGCAAGGGGTACCCCTTATGAAATTTTCGAGTGGAAAATTTTTTTGAATTTTTTTTCTGATTTTTTATTCTTTTTTAATTTAAAGCATTATTTGAGTGAAAAGAAACTTATTGCAACAAACTCGCAATAAAATATATCACATTTAAAAATTTTGCTGAATTGCAGAAAAATGAGGAACATTTTACATTTTCTCAAACAGGGTAAGGAACTTGGTTCCTCGCATAACTTCTGGCACAGACATCTGAGGGCATGGCCGTCCAAGAAGAAAATGTAGCCATTGATGCCATCTATCGACCATAGGCAAAGATTAGAGATCCGTTAGATACCGACCGAGTTATAGGCTAAATTTGGTGCAAAAATGAGGAACATTTTACATTTTCTCAAACAGGGTAAGGAACTTGGTTCCTCGCATAACTTCTGGCACAGACATCTGAGGGCATGGCCGTCCAAGAAGAAAATGTAGCCATTGATGCCATCTATCGACCACAGGCAAAGATTGGAGATCCGTTAGATACCGACCGAGTTATAGGCAAAACTTGGTGCAAAAATGAGGAACATTTTACATTTTCTCAAACAGAGTAAGGAACTTGGTTCCTCGCATAACTTCTGGCACAGACATCTGAGGGCATGGCCGTCCAAGAAGAAAATGTAGCCATTGATGCCATCTATCGACCATAGGCAAAGATTAGAGATCCGTTAGATACCGACCGAGTTATAGGCAAAACTTGGTGCAAAAATGAGGAACATTTTACATTTTCTCAAACAGGGTAAGGAACTTGGTTCCACGCATAACTTCTGGCACAGACATCTGAGGGCATGGCCGTCCACGAAGAAAATGTAGCCATTGGTGCCATCTATCGACCACAGGCAAAGATTGGAGATCCGTTAGATACCGACCGAGTTATAGGCAAAACTTGGTGCGAAAATGGGCCTTAGTGGATTGACAAATTTATAGATTTTTTCAATTGTTTTCATTATTTTTTACCTTTTTTTAATTTAAAGCATTGTTTGAGTGAAAAGGAACTAATTGCAACAACTTCGCATTAAAATAAAACAAATTTTTAAATTTTGCTAAATTTCTCAAAAAAATGGCAAGGGGTACCCCTTATGAAATTTTCGAGTGGAAAATTTTTTTGAAATTTTTTTCTGATTTTTTATTCTTTTTTTAATTTAAAGCATTATTTGAGTGAAAAGAAACTTATTGCAACAAACTCGCAATAAAATATATCACATTTAAAAATTTTGCTGAATTGCAGAAAAATGAGGAACATTTTACATTTTCTCAAACAGGGTAAGGAACTTGGTTCCTCGCATAACTTCTGGCACAGACATCTGAGGGCATGGCCGTCCAAGAAGAAAATGTAGCCATTGATGCCATCTATCGACCACAGGCAAAGATTGGAGATCCGTTAGATACCGACCGAGTTATAGGCAAAACTTGGTGCAAAAATGAGGAACATTTTACATTTTCTCAAACAGGGTAAGGAACTTGGTTCCTCGCATAACTTCTGGCACAGACATCTGAGGGCATGGCCGTCTACGAAGAAAAGGTAGCCATTGGTGCCATCTATCGACCACAGGCAAAGATTGGAGATCCGTTAGATACCGACCGAGTTATAGGCAAAACTTGGTGCGAAAATGGGCCTTAGTGGATTGACAAATTTATAGATTTTTTCAATTTTTTTCATTATTTTTTACCTTTTTTTAATTTAAAGCATTGTTTGAGTGAAAAGGAACTAATTGCAACAATTTCGCATTAAAATAAAACAAATTTTTAAATATTGCTAAATTTCTCAAAAAAATGGCAAGGGGTACCCCTTATGAAATTTTCGAGTGGAAATTTTTTTTGAAATTTTTTTCTGATTTTTTATTCTTTTTTTAATTTAAAGCATTATTTGAGTGAAAAGAAACTTATTGCAACAAACTCGCAATAAAATATATCACATTTAAAAATTTTGCTGAATTGCAGAAAAATGAGGAACATTTTACATTTTCTCAAACAGAGTAAGGAACTTGGTTCCTCGCATAACTTCTGGCACAGACATCTGAGGGCATGGCCGTTCAAGAAGAAAATGTAGCCATTGATGCCATCTATCGACCACAGGCAAAGATTGGAGATCCGTTAGATACCGACCGAGTTATAGGCAAAACTTGGTGCGAAAATGGGCCTTAGTGGATTGGCAAATTTATAGATTTTTTCAATTTTTTTCATTATTTTTTACCTTTTTTAAATTTAAAGCATTGTTTGAGTGAAAAGGAACTAATTGCAACAATTTCGCATTAAAATAAAACAAATTTTTAAATTTTGCTAAATTTCTCAAAAAAATGGCAAGGGGTACCCCTTATGAAATTTTCGAGTGGAAAATTTTTTTGAAATTTTTTTCTGATTTTTTATTCTTTTTTTAATTTAAAGCATTATTTGAGTGAAAAGAAACTTATTGCAACAAACTCGCAATAAAATATATCACATTTAAAAATTTTGCTGAATTGCAGAAAAATGAGGAACATTTTACATTTTCTCAAACAGGGTAAGGAACTTGGTTCCTCGCATAACTTCTGGCACAGACATCTGAGGGCATGGCCGTCCAAGAAGAAAATGTAGCCATTGATGCCATCTATCGACCACAGGCAAAGATTGGAGATCCGTTAGATACCGACCGAGTTATAGGCAAAACTTGGTGCAAAAATGAGGAACATTTTACATTTTCTCAAACAGGGTAAGGAACTTGGTTCCTCGCATAACTTCTGGCACAGACATCTGAGGGCATGGCCGTCCACGAAGAAAATGTAGCCATTGGTGCCATCTATCGACCACAGGCAAAGATTGGAGATCCGTTAGATACCGACCGAGTTATAGGCAAAACTTGGTGCGAAAATGGGCCTTAGTGGATTGACAAATTTATAGATTTTTTCAATTTTTTTCATTATTTTTTACCTTTTTTTAATTTAAAGCATTGTTTGAGTGAAAAGGAACTAATTGCAACAATTTCGCATTAAAATAAAACAAATTTTTAAATTTTGCTAAATTTCGCAAAAAAATGGCAAGGGGTACCCCTTATGAAATTTTCGAGTGGAAAATTTTTTTGAAATTTTTTTCTGATTTTTTATTCTTTTTTTAATTTAAAGCATTATTTGAGTGAAAAGAAACTTATTGCAACAAACTCGCAATAAAATATATCACATTTAAAAATTTTGCTGAATTGCAGAAAAATGAGGAACATTTTACATTTTCTCAAACAGGGTAAGGAACTTGGTTCCTCGCATAACTTCTGGCACAGACATCTGAGGGCATGGCCGTTCAAGAAGAAAATGTAGCTATTGATGCCATCTATCGACCATAGGCAAAGATTGGAGATCCGTTAGATACCGACCGAGTTATAGGCAAAACTTGGTGCGAAAATGGGCCTTAGTGGATTGACAAATTTATAGATTTTTTCAATTTTTTTCATTATTTTTTACCTTTTTTTAATTTAAAGCATTGTTTGAATGAAAAGGAACTAATTGCAACAATTTCGCATTAAAATAAAACAAATTTTTAAATTTTGCTAAATTTCGCAAAAAATGGCAAGGGGTACCCCTTATGAAATTTTCGAGTGGAAAATTTTTTTGAAATTTTTTTCTGATTTTTTAATCTTTTTTTAATTTAAAGCATTATTTGAGTGAAAAGAAACTTATTGCAACAAACTCGCAATAAAATATATCACATTTAAAAATTTTGCTGAATTGCAGAAAAATGAGGAACATTTTACATTTTCTCAAACAGGGTAAGGAACTTGGTTCCTCGAATAACTTCTGGCACAGACATCTGAGGGCATGGCCGTCCAAGAAGAAAATGTAGCCATTGATGCCATCTATCGACCATAGGCAAAGATTGGAGATCCGTTAGATACCGACCGAGTTATAGGCTAAATTTGGTGCAAAAACGAGGAACATTTTACATTTTCTCAAACAGGGTAAGGAACTTGGTTCCTCGCATAACTTCTGGCACAGACATCTGAGGGCATGGCCGTCCAAGAAGAAAATGTAGCCATTGATGCCATCTGTCGACCACAGGCAAAAATTGGAGATCCGTTAGATACCGACCGAGTTATAGGCAAAACTTGGTGCAAAAATGAGGAAAATTTTACATTTTCTCAAACAGGGTAAGGAACTTGGTTCCTCGCATAACTTCTGGCACAGACATCTGAGGGCATGGCCGTCTACGAAGAAAAGGTAGCCATTGGTGCCATCTATCGACCACAGGCAAAGATTGGAGATCCGTTAGATACCGACCGAGTTATAGGCAAAACTTGGTGCGAAAATGGGCCTTAGTGGATTGACAAATTTATAGATTTTTTCAATTTTTTTCATTATTTTTTACCTTTTTTTTAATTTAAAGCATTGTTTGAGTGAAAAGGAACTAATTGCAACAATTTCGCATTAAAATAAAACAAATTTTTAAATTTTGCTAAATTTCTCAAAAAAATGGCAAGGGGTACCCCTTATGAAATTTTCGAGTGGAAAATTTTTTTGAAATTTTTTTCTGATTTTTTATTCTTTTTTTAATTTAAAGCATTATTTGAGTGAAAAGAAACTTATTGCAACATACTCGCAATAAAATATATCACATTTAAAAATTTTGCTGAATTGCAGAAAAATGAGGAACATTTTACATTTTCTCAAACAGGGTAAGGAACTTGGTTCCTCGAATAACTTCTGGCACAGACATCTGAGGGCATGGCCGTCCAAGAAGAAAATGTAGCCATTGATGCCATCTATCGACCATAGGCAAAGATTGGAGATCCGTTAGTTACCGACCGAGTTATAGGCTAAATTTGGTGCAAAAACGAGGAACATTTTACATTTTCTCAAACAGGGTAAGGAACTTGGTTCCTCGCATAACTTCTGGCACAGACATCTGAGGGCATGGCCGTCCAAGAAGAAAATGTAGCCATTGATGCCATCTATCGACCACAGGCAAAAATTGGAGATCCGTTATATACCGACCGAGTTATAGGCAAAACTTGGTGCAAAAATGAGGAAAATTTTACATTTTCTCAAACAGGGTAAGGAACTTGGTTCCTCGCATAACTTCTGGCACAGACATCTGAGGGCATGGCCGTCTACGAAGAAAAGGTAGCCATTGGTGCCATCTATCGACCACAGGCAAAGATTGGAGATCCGTTAGATACCGACCGAGTTATAGGCAAAACTTGGTGCGAAAATGGGCCTTAGTGGATTGACAAATTTATAGATTTTTTCAATTTTTTTCATTATTTTTTACCTTTTTTTTAATTTAAAGCATTGTTTGAGTGAAAAGGAACTAATTGCAACAAACTCGCATTCAAATAAAACAAATTTTTAAATTTTGCTAAATTTCGCAAAAAAATGGCAAGGGGTACCCCTTATGAAATTTTCGAGTGGAAAATTTTTTTGAAATTTTTTTCTGATTTTTTATTCTTTTTTTAATTTAAAGCATTATTTGAGTGAAAAGAAACTTATTGCAACAAACTCGCAATAAAATATATCACATTTAAAAATTTTGCTGAATTGCAGAAAAATGAGGAACATTTTACATTTTCTCAAACAGGGTAAGGAACTTGGTTCCTCGCATAACTTCTGGCACAGACATCTGAGGGCATGGCCGTCCAAGAAGAAAATGTAGCCATTGATGCCATCTATCGACCACAGGCAAAAATTGGAGATCCGTTAGATACCGACCGAGTTATAGGCAAAACTTGGTGCAAAAATGAGGAAAATTTTACATTTTCTCAAACAGGGTAAGGAACTTGGTTCCTCGCATAACTTCTGGCACAGACATCTGAGGGCATGGCCGTCTACGAAGAAAAGGTAGCCATTGGTGCCATCTATCGACCACAGGCAAAGATTGGAGATCCGTTAGATACCGACCGAGTTATAGGCAAAACTTGGTGCGAAAATGGGCCTTAGTGGATTGACAAATTTATAGATTTTTTCAATTTTTTTCATTATTTTTTACCTTTTTTTAATTTAAAGCATTGTTTGAGTGAAAAGGAACTAATTGTAACAAACTCGCATTCAAATAAAACAAATTTTTAAATTTTGCTAAATTTCGCAAAAAAAATGGCAAGGGGTACCCCTTATGAAATTTTCGAGTGGAAAATTTTTTTGAAATTTTTTTCTGATTTTTTATTCTTTTTTTAATTTAAAGCATTATTTGAGTGAAAAGAAACTTATTGCAACAAACTCGCAATAAAATATATCACATTTAAAAATTTTGCTGAATTGCAGAAAAATGAGGAACATTTTACATTTTCTCAAACAGGGTAAGGAACTTGGTTCCTCGCATAACTTCTGGCACAGACATCTGAGGGCATGGCCGTCTACGAAGAAAAGGTAGCCATTGGTGCCATCTATCGACCACAGGCAAAGATTTAAGATCCGTTAGATACCGACCGAGTTATAGGCAAAACTTGGTGCGAAAATGGGCCTTAGTGGATTGACAAATTTATAGATTTTTTCAATTTTTTTCATTATTTTTCACCTTTTTTTAATGTAAAGCATTGTTTGAGTGAAAAGGAACTAATTGCAACAATTTCGCATTTAAATAAAACAAATTTTTAAATTTTGCTAAATTTCTCAAAAAAATGGCAAGGGGTACCCCTTATGAAATTTTCGAGTGGAAAATTTTTTTGAAATTTTTTTCTGATTTTTTATTCTTTTTTTAATTTAAAGCATTATTTGAGTGAAAAGAAACTTATTGCAACAAACTCGCAATAAAATATATCACATTTAAAAATTTTGCTGAATTGCAGAAAAATGAGGAACATTTTACATTTTCTCAAACAGGGTAAGGAACTTGGTTCCTCGCATAACTTCTGGCACAGACATCTGAGGGCATGGCCGTCCAAGAAGAAAATGTAGCCATTGATGCCATCTATCGACCATAGGCAAAGATTGGAGATCCGTTAGATACCGACCGAGTTATAGGCAAAACTTGGTGCAAAAATGAGGAAAATTTTACATTTTCTCAAACAGGGTAAGGAACTTGGTTCCTCGCATAACTTCTGGCACAGACATCTGAGGGCATGGCCGTCCACGAAGAAAATGTAGCCATTGGTGCCATCTATCGACCACAGGCAAAGATTGGCGATCCGTTAGATACCGACCGAGCTATAGGCAAAACTTGGTGCGAAAATGAGCCTTAGTGGATTGACAAATTTATAGATTTTTTCAATTTTTTTCATTATTTTTTACCTTTTTTTAATTTAAAGCATTGTTTGAGTGAAAAGGAACTAATTGCAACAATTTCGCATTAAAATAAAACAAATTTTTAAATTTTGCTAAATTTCTCAAAAAAATGGCAAGGGATACCCTTTATGAAATTTTCGAGTGGAAAATTTTTTTGAAATTTTTTTCTGATTTTTTATTCTTTTTTTAATTTAAAGCATTATTTGAGTGAAAAGAAACTTATTGCAACAAACTCGCAATAAAATATATCACATTTAAAAATTTTGCTGAATTGCAGAAAAATGAGGAACATTTTACATTTCCTCAAACAGGGTAGTGAACTTGGTTCCTCGAATAACTTCTGGCACAGACATCTGAGGGCATGGCCGTCCAAGAAGAAAATGTAGCCATTGATGCCATCTATCGACCCCAGGCAAAGATTGGAGATCCGTTAGATACCGACCGAGTTATAGGCAAAATTTGGTGCAAAAATGAGGAAAATTTTACATTTTTTCAAACAGGGTAAGGAACTTGGTTCCTCGCATAACTTCTGGCACAGACATCTGAGGGCATGGCCGTCCAAGAAGAAAATGTAGCCATTGGTGCCATCTATCGACCACAGGCAAAGATTGGAGATCCGTTAGATACCGACCGAGTTATAGGCAAAACTTGGTGCAAAAATGAGGAACATTTTACATTTTCTCAAACAGGGTAAGGAACTTGGTTCCTCGCATAACTTCTGGCACAGACATCTGAGGGCATGGCCGTCTACGAAGAAAAGGTAGCCATTGGTGCCATCTATCGACCACAGGCAAAGATTGGAGATCCGTTAGATACCGACCGAGTTATAGGCAAAACTTGGTGCGAAAATGAGCCTTAGTGGATTGACAAATTTATAGATTTTTTCAATTTTTTTCATTATTTTTTACCTTTTTTTAATTTAAAGCATTGTTTGAGTGAAAAGGAACTAATTGCAACAATTTCGCATTCAAATAAAACAAATTTTTAAATTTTGCTAAATTTCTCAAAAAAATGGCAAGGGGTACCCCTTATGAAATTTTCGAGTGGAAATTTTTTTTGAAATTTTTTTCTGATTTTTTTATTCTTTTTTTAATTTAAAGCATTATTTGAGTGAAAAGAAACTTATTGCAACAAACTCGCAATAAAATATATCACATTTAAAAATTTTGCTGAATTGCAGAAAAATGAGGAACATTTTATATTTTCTCAAACAGGGTAATGAACTTGGTTCCTCGAATAACTTCTGGCACAGACATCTGAGGGCATGGCCGTTCAAGAAGAAAATGTAGCTATTGATGCCATCTATCGACCACAGGTTAAAGATTGGCGATCCGTTGGATACCAACCGAGTTATAGGCAAAAATTTGTGCAAAAATGAGCCGTATGAAATTTTAAAAATTTTAATTTTTTTTAATTTTTTTATAATTTTTCTTTCTTTTCTTTTGTTTAAAACATTATTTGAGTGAAAAGAAACTTATTTCAAACAATTGGCATTAAATTAAATCAATTTTAATTTTTTTTCTAAATTTCCAAAAATAGCTAAGGCTAAAGTCTTAGGAAATTTTAAAATTTTTAGATTTTTTTTATTTTTTTCTTGTTTTTTATTCTTTTCTTTTTATTTAAAGTATTATTTGAGTTAAAAGAAACTAATTTCTACCAACTCGCATTAAAATAAATCAATTTATAATTTTTTTTAAATTACTCAAAAAAAGGCTAACGTTTAGGAAATTTTTTTTGGGAAATATCCACGAAATGAGATTTTTCTTCGAAATAACAGCCAGTCTTCTGTTTTAAAACGAGTATTTACATTCACGATAATTATTTACAACACGTACGTACTTTCAAAAATAAAAAAGAACTCGGTTTTTTCAAACTTTACAATATTCTCAAAATTTTTGCAAAAAATTTCTACATCGCGCTCGCAAACGCTACAATTGCTAAGCGTTTAGTGACGGGGTAAGAAGAAGGATATTATTATTTCTCGTTTACTTTCTAGCAAACATGTTTTCGAAAAAATATGATAAAACAAAGAATTCTTTCCAGTAAAGAAACAAGCACAAAACAAATAATAATTTGTAAAATTTCCTACAGTATACTTCGTATAGCCAAACAACCATCCAAACAAGCAACAGGAAAGGCACGTCTCTTCCCCCTAGAAAGAGCACTTTAAGCTTGTCGATCATTTTAACGATGGATCATAAATTTTTCACCGTTGCCAAGTGCTGCCCATAAGAACGTTTTCGATGCATCCTCATGCTAATCGAATGGAACAGCTTTTGAGGGATAGCGAATGCTTCAAATCGTCCACAAAACGTCCCCTCTCCTCGCGGGCCCTCCCGTCTCCTTCCAAATGACCATATGTGTACGACAAGCAAGCTGGTAGATTCCATTTTTTCCATCTCCAGCACCTTCCGAAACCCTCGTCAAATTACGATAAAAATGACAAAATAGCCCATTTAGGCATATGATAAGATGCGTACGTGTCATAAAAGTAAATCACATTACTTCCGGTGCGCTACTGTCTGCTACTGGGCGTCCGCGCTTTTATCGCAATATTCTGGATGTTAAACATAACCCATAATCTTTGCTGTGCGCCACACAGAGACGTTTTTCTTGCTCACTTTTCGTCGGAAAACTGTTAGCTCACAGATAACAGAACCTGCGAGATAGGAAGGACTTTGGTCCTAGCAGAGTGTGTGGGAAACCCCTATTGGGGGAGGGGGGAGTGTTGAGCGATGGGAAGGGAAAAGTTGCCTTGTGTTTGTTTCCCTCTGAGGTTCAGGTTCAAGGGACCAGTCAAAACATAAACATGCGCCTGCGCCCAGCATCTCTCCGGTGCCGGTTATTACGTTTGCTGCACGTGCTTTCTGGCAGTCCTGCCACTTGTAGCAAATGCCTACAGTTCACGGAGTCTGTTGATTGGAGTTCATCCGAAAAGGGCACGAAATGGAAAGCTTTTTCCGTTCGGACCCGAACAGTTACGGTGAAACTCCTTCTTTCCACGTGGGGAGGGAGAATACGTTGCATCACTTCCCCACCGTCAATTCATCCAAAGTTCACCGGAACACTGCAAAAGTTCGGCCATCATGTTTCGCAACATCCGCCACCACACACAGAACACGACACGGTTCTGTGTGACGCAACCATTCGAGTTTGAGAAATAGCCCGGAACGGATGAGAGGACGATTCGCTGTGCGTGGTGTGGCTTTTTTTCTGTTTGTTTGTTTGGAACGAATTTGGTACTGCTGGGGACAGCTTTAAATGTGATAAACGTGACCTTAAACCTGCGTCAACATGGAAGGAACCACATTTCACTCCATCTGCAGTGCTTCAGCCAGTTCGCCAACTTCCAGTGATCATGCCGTAGTCAATTCTCGAGTGAAGTGTCCTTAAGGTGGTGCAGGAAGTTAGGGACATTTCTTACGCAGCAAAAAAAAACCGGAAAGACAAACTGTTTTTCCTCGTTTGGTTTTACTTCCGTTTTTTTTCGGGGTGATAAAAGTGATAACAGCAACGAACGGGAAAGGAAAATAAAACACGGTGCTCGAATTATCAGCCCTGCGTGGCGGGTTTTGTTTAACGCGTGTTTGTACAGGCAGCAGTGAACCGCACGGATCTCGCCACCCAAGTGGACGCTACGTGCACGGGACGATGTTTATCTTTCTACTGTTTGCCTCGGACGGGTGCCGAAATGTGTGCCAAATATTCTCCCAACGTTTGGTGGCCCGGCTCCGTAAGCATCGGCGTAAACGGGACGATGACACGGCCGCACCGAAAACACCCCGCTGGACGGCCTGCTTAAGGACGTGGATCAAGTGTGTCTGTACCGGGGCCTGTGTTACGTCGCCAAGCACGCCCGGCACTGGACGTGTGTGCATCGAAGACACACGAACGGCCGGATGGGCTACAGTGGCCAAGCTGCTGTTCCAGAAGTTACTGCACCAGGCGTGATCAGTTGGGTGAGCTTTTACCCCAACTCGCAGTAGAGGGGACGCAGAAGACGAAGATGAAGCGAAGCGAAAAAAAGGAAAACAACGAAAAAGGAACAACATGGAATTATTACAACGCTCCCACAAATTGGGAGCCAACTTTTCATAGCGGGCAGTAAGTTGATATATGTAGTATGGTGTATGTACATAATGTATGCAAACTTAAGGCCCTTCAAAACATGCCTTCATACGTCCTGTTAGGTTGACGAACAATTGAAAAAGTTTCTGCACTAAATTGCACATTCTGCAATAAAACATGTACTTAGGAAGTCCTTCTTCTTCATCGATTCTTATACTTATTTTGGTTTCTAAAATAAGTTTTACATTTGTCCCCGTATCGTCGTCGAAGACTTGAATTTCCCAAAGCTGAATAATGGAAAAAAGCCCTTCCTTATTGTTTGAAAAAATGTAGGCTTCAGTTGAGAATTGATCCCGCAATGAAGCCGTTTAAAGCTCTTTACATTACTAGCTCGCCTACTAATGTCGTCTTCAGCTCAGAGGTTAAAGCTCAATGAAAAATATGCCTTTCATTGGAAGTTAAAGTACCTCCACACATGACATCATCAACCTTCGTATCCTGCTTGCAAATGTTTCATTACGTTCCGGTCCGATTGCTGGTGGGTTGGTTCAATTCCTTCCTTTACTTAGTGTTTATTCGAAGGATATGTTGAAGGCGTCGAGTATGGATCACACGCTCAATAATGTTTCAAGCTCCTTGGTCTTATTCTCGTTACAAGACCATTCTTGGAAATGAGGGAGAGTTAAAAAAACAGAAAAGTGTTTCATCTGAATATCGTATGACGTCTGCTCCGGGGTTGGGTGGGTATTTTGTCTGGTAGGTGTTATTCAAAAAAGGGCATACGACCAACATGTTTGCCTCTTGCTACTTTCCATTATCCACTGAAGCGTTCTTTAGCCATCGTAAATAAATGAAGGCGACAGTCGCTTGAACTTGTTTCGGTT
The DNA here is from genome assembly GCF_943734845.2 of Anopheles funestus. Lineage (NCBI taxonomy): Eukaryota > Metazoa > Arthropoda > Insecta > Diptera > Culicidae > Anopheles > Anopheles funestus. Next base: position 16,648,720 of record NC_064599.1, on the reverse strand, counting down.
CATCTTTCAACGACATTTTGACTCGGCAGGACCCTGGTACAACCCACACACACACACACCCACAAGGCCACAATTTGCATCCACAATGAAACGGTAAGGCAAACTGGTACGTTTAGAAATAATATTACGCTTATTGGAAAAGCCTTCGACAAAAGGTCCTATCCCAATGCCATGGAAGATAAACTTTCCTTGTGACATTTTGAGGTAAAGCACTAAGCTATCCTGTCATGCCGGACACGATCGTAACGTTTGTGTGCTTTTTTTGAAAGGAATATTATGATCGTGATATAATATTTTAAAGACTGTGAACTTTCAATCCCACACCCCGACAAGCTCATGCAATTAATCAAACAAGATTTCCAGATGAATGTTATGCGAAGTGATTTGCTTCCGAGCTTTAAGCGGCATAAGTGTTGGCGGGCCAGTTGCCAACTTTTGTTGAGAAACTTTTTAAGCCATGCTTGTCGTTTTTTCACTTCTTTGAAGCGAGAGGGGGATCAAATGAAGTGCTGCAGCAATAACAATTTGCATAAAATCAATTTCGTTTCGTTCTCTGTTCAGTTTGCGTCCTTTTCACCTTGCACCAAAAACCCAATGGCAGGATGCAAGCTTACGGTGACGCAAGTGCTAACGACATTGGTATTATCTGGCGTCCTTTTGGCATCTTGGGTGGTTTGCAGGCATCGTAGGAAGCAACCCTCCATCAAGATCTGCATCGTCGATCGATCTTGTTAAGCGCATCTTGTTGCGTTTACTCACCTTGTGCGAATTCTGCCGTACCGTGTGCCGTAAGATGTCATTGCGTAAATACGGAAGATCTTTTACTGGAAAATGTGCAAACAAAAAGTGCAGCTTGAGGACCCCAACACCAGCAAACAAAGAGTGTGATTTAGTTGATTGAGGAAGATACGGCACGAACGGGTTTGTTGTGCGGTGACGATAAGGATCGGAACACGCATCGACTTCCGAAGCACTGCCTACACATTTTGCGCACGTTTCTTCACTGGTAGCTGATTGGATTCATTTGCGAAAGTGCTTCGCAACGATTCCCAACGGCAAATCAATTTAAAGATAACTCAATTTCATTTCCAAAGCACCCAATGGCAAACGATCGGGATGAGCCAAGGGTCGGTCCATTTTATTCGATTAAGATTTAATAATTTCGTATAATTCTGCTTTTAACGGGAAAGGGTGTGAATCTTACGAATAAGATGTATGGGAAGCATAAAGATTCTTATTCCTTTTTGGTTTCTTCGGTTTGGAGTTTTCTTAAGAGCACTTATTGTGTTTATGTTGTTTCGATTTGGGTTTTAAAATGTCCTTTACTCAATTTTATTGTAAAGCTGAATATTTCTGATACGAAGCTTAAGCACCAATTTTTCTCCTATTCATCGAGACACTAGAGACGGGAGTCCTTGTATATCTCAGAGCTTGAAAGGATTACCAACATTATTCGCTTTATCAAACTTCTAAAAAGTCATATAAATTTTTGAGAGGAGAACATAACAAACTTTGTAGAACTTGTCCTCCAGTTGCTTAATGAAAACTCTGCACTCGATAAAGCTGTTGTAATCTCCAAAACTGGGGCCTTAACCCTAAGTCCTGTAATCATTAGTTCCAGTACATACAAACAATTCTGAGATATTGACCCTATTCAACATTGAAAAATCCTACTTATCTCAGTTTTATCCTAAGGATAGTATTTTCGGAGAAAGATTTTTGCTCACGTAGGTGTTAAGGTATACAGATGTTAGGGGTACGAAGTATAGATCATCTGACGTGATTATTAAACATCAAGGATTTCACGGAAGCCATGCTCATCTCTAGCATGGTTTAGTTCAGAAGCGTGTGCTATTGTCCATAACAAAATAGTTGTACGCAGGTAAATATTAGAATTTATAATAATATAATTTAAGGCCATTTGAAGGTGGCAGCCCGAACCCGGTGGTGCATGTGATAAACGGCGCCGGTCCACAAGGCACGACTGGGGATCAAATCCCATCCGGACCGTTCCCCCCAAGGACTGTCTATCCGGCTACGAGTTAAATAAAGTTTAGTAAGTCAGAAATGGCCGGCGTGACCATACAGGTCCTTAAGTCAAAAGGGAATTTGAAGCCATTTCTGAGTATTGCTTAGAGGTTCTCATTAACTAAGAAATGGTCATGTTGCTTATACTCCAGACTGCTTGCAGCGAGTAGTTCCACGCTAACAAAGCTTCACCGTCATTGATAATTCCAAAATGACATCGCCCATCTTTGCGGGCCCAAGTCCATCCCATCTTTCCTTTTTGTTTACTTTGAAATTAATTAAAATGCTTTCATTTTGTGCTTGACAATATTTCAAACAATCAACCGAACCTTAACGTTCCCAAATTACTAAATAACTAAGTGATTTCGTCTTCGAACAGTTCTGTTCCGTTGATCTTTCATTCCTTATCAACAATGGTACACCTTTCGTTCGTTTACGTGCCTCAACTATTAATACGAATGACAATCGATGGTATTCAAAACATTTTGCTATCATTAAGCCCGTCCACAAAGATAAAAACCTCGAAGCACAACAAAAAGGACGATACAGAAATAGCAGCAAATAGTAATCGAAATACTTCTACTGTCATTATTTTCACCCTCACTCATTCCGTATGCACCGCAAGTGATCATTAATGGATTTAATTTCTTACTCGTACCGTACCCGAATACCGGGGGTCAGCGTCGGCAGAGAGCCAACGGCCGCAACGTCCGTGAATGACACCCGAGAGAAACGGGACAAAATTAAACCAAACTAACTACGATGAATGCGAAAAGAAAGTGCGACCGAGTGTTTGTTTTTCTGCTGGCCACCGGCACCGGCATCGGTACCGACCGTACCACGAACCATGTTTTCCTTCCCATTACGAATAATTAAACCTTCACCATCGGCATCAGCATGCCCCGGTCGTCCGTAAGGTGGCACTCGGGAATAATTTTTCTTCACGTTTGCTTTTCCGTTCCGTGCTTCACCACGTCGGTTGAAGCGTCGTTGCGGCTGGTCTATGGAATCGTTACTTTCAATTGACATTTTTCTCATCATGATGGTAATGCTGTTTTTCGTTTTTTCTTTTTTCTATATTGGGGAAAGAACGAAAGGAACCGCCCGACGTTATTCGTCTGGTTTGTTACATCAAACGGTTTTGTGTATTTTTTGTAAAAAAATACACACACACACACCTGCCACAGCTTGCAGGATGTTTTCTTTTAATTTTCTTGAAGTATCTTCATTTGAGGTACGGTGGAAATGCAAATACGAGAAGGAAAGATTTCCTTGTCGAGCACGGTGGAAATGTTCCATTTGAATAATTGTTTTACAGCAGAATGTATGAGTGCTGTGTGTGAGTCCTCTTGAGCCCTCTTGTGAGGCTTATTGTTAGACCGTGTTTGTTAGATATTGTCCTTAAGAAAGTATACAATTTTAACATTTCTAAATCTCCTGAGTAACTGACAACTCATCTGAAACAAACAACGCTCCCTTAACAACCTGTAGATCATCAAAAAAAGCTTCCGAATGCAAGCGTTTGCATACTTTCAGGCGTGTCGTATCTGTTTTTATCGTAGATAGTAATTTGATAGCACATTACTGTGTGTTACTGTGTGTGTTCTAAAGAAAACAATTTCGTTTCCATCTTTCGCTTGATTGAAGGTTAAACGTAGTAGAAACAATAGTAATTTAGAGCAGGGAAAAAAAGGAAACTGATTTCCTTCATACACATCCATCACCGTCAAACCATATGCCCACCAACGGAAAAAAAACCAAACAAAGAATCTAATTTTAAAAATCCTTTCCCTGCAAACGGTTCAACGGCTGGCGCAACGTCTAGAGCCGTGCCAGACAACAGCAAACCAATTACTGAGCTGCTGCAGGAAAGATGATCAGTCTTTGGCATAAACCGCACGAACAGCGAACATAAGGACATGCAACAGTGATGTGATTTTCCTATCTCACACTCCTGGTAAGTTTTCTTTCGTCTGGCTGCGTTGTTGGCAGGATGAGGAAAAATCGAAAGAAAACAAAGCACCGTTGGTTTTTAGTTTCGTCGCTGGTACAACATTGTTTTTAAGGCGCTGCCTCTAACGTCACGTTATTTGCTCCCCCCGTACCAAACGAGCATATTTTTCCCGCACAGTCAGCGTAATATGTTTTGCAGCATGTTTTTTGGTGGCTAAGGGTGATAAGGGTGATAAGGGGAGGGTTGGCAACAGTAAAGAATCTCCCAACTCCCTGGTTGCTGTATTTTCTTGAGCATGAGATTTTTCTGTTTTGTCTCGACTTGAGTGAAGGTAGAGCAGAAGCACCTACTGATGGAAAGGTAACCGTTCGTCGAGTTCGCTGCGCCGCCCATCAGGACTCCGTCATGGTGGAGAGCAAACCAAAAAACAAAACAAAAAACCCAACCCTGGCATGACGTCGCGTTGTATTCGATGTTGTGCTCAGCTGGTTGTACGGAGCTGAGGAGTTCGTAATTGAATTTCCCTACCGACCCGGTTGTGGTTAAGGTTCGCATCGGGCAGTTTCGGGGTGGAGTTGTGTTCCCCCTCCCCTACAAACCCATGCCAACAAAGGCGAAAACACAATCGATTCTTACCACCGTTCGTCCGGGCGGCACAGGACGACATGCTAGTGTAATTATATTATCGATTCATAATTTTAATTTAAAGAAAATAAGAAGCTGTGGCTTATTTTTATGGCTCTCCTTTAGCACGGCACTGAAGTGAAGAGTCGGAACGTGTTCGCTTGCTAGTATTTACTGGTCGTCGTGGTTAGCTAGATATGAAGGGAGATTGTTTAAATAAACTTTAACTAAAAGGAGATTTGCAAAACAAAAGACACCGTTACTTCTATTTATTGGAACAGTATGAAAAATATTCTAATTTTATTATGTACAATGGTAAGGAATGAATATTTAATTCTGCTTAATATTTGAATTTATTTCTTACTTCGATAAGGTTATAAAAAATATCAATAAGGCCAGGCCGTTCTACACGAATAAAAAAATAAAAAAAAAGGTTTTAAACATATTTTCTTTTGTGGCTTGAAGTTAGACAATTTTTATATCCATTTTTAGACTATTGCGTAAAGCACGTAAGCTACAAAAAACCTTCTATTTTATTGAATAGCTATTAATAAAAAAATATTTTTAATTCGCCTCCAAGAATATGTAACAATTTCCGTTTTTATATTTCTACTATTTTTCTTCAAATTCATTATTGTAATAATCGGCTTCAATTGGTTAAAAAAGAAGCGAACAAAAAATAATCGGAGAATCTGTAAACTGAAATGATTTTTTTCAATTTGAAGAATTGTCACAATTTAATGTTACAGCAGAATTTCATTCGCTTCTGAAAGCACTTTGCTGTTCATTTTATATAGGGGATGACATTCGTGGTTATTTATTTTTTTCTCTCTCTCCTACTCTTCAGTGTCCACTTTGCCACTAATGAAGTGGCTTCTGTTCAATTTCGTTTCGTCAACGGCAACGGAAATCGTTGGGGAGCAACCGTTTCACTCACTCGTCCTCATATCTTGTTTGTGGCAAGTGTGCGCAGGACGTATAGCTCAATTGATCGAGCAGTTAAGTAGGTTATTACTTTTCCCGTTTACCAGCTAATTGGTTCCAGATGCCATCGTCTGGATGGAAAGCCAATATTTCAAATGGATGAAATGATAAATAAATCAATAAATAACTAATTTGCGTTGCAGAGAAAACCTACCTACCCCTTGGACCACTTAAGTATTTGTAAGAATTCATCAATTATTCTACATGAATGGTAGCGGTGTGCAATCATGCCAAAAGTTTTAGTCATCTGATGAGTCATTCCATCATTCCATGTCACTAGAATCGGGTAGTGTGTCACGGAACAAAAATATGGAAAGTTCTAAGAAAGAGCTGCCCATTATTTGCGCTTTCCGGTGCGCAATCCGAGCTGAAGTGATTTGGCTGCCAGGGCTTGTGAAAGGCTGCAACGGTCTCGGGGGTAAGCAACGGTGAAGAAGGATGCCACCATAAAACGGATGGTAATTAATTCTTGCTCGATGGTTGGAAGCATCACTTAATGAGCTAATTATATACCGCTCATCGGAATGACTTGCTGCAAATGGTGGTGAGAAATGGTGGATATATAAAAAAACATAAATAGTTAAATCGTTTATCTAATGTCGTGGTGGATTAGATTAATAGTATGCGATGAGTTTTCACATGGTTGCACCAGCAATGTGAAGGATGCCTTCTGGGCTCATTGCATATTCATTAGAAAGGTTTTAGTCAGTTTTTCTAGAATTTTTTTATCCTGTAATAATAATAAAACACAGTTGAAAGGGGAGAATTAATTATGGAGGATTCATAAAATACCAATTACTTGTTGCAACTTTGTCGTTGATTTGTACACATTATGTGCTAGAAAATTAAAACTATATTTTGATATCGATGATTGACAAAATCCCAGCGGTAAAGCTGTTTGGGTTTTTTACGTAACTAAACCAATTATTGATACTTTAATTCATAGACGATTGAAAAGGCAAATTTCAGTCCCTGATGGCTTGAATATATTTTTTCATGACTATTTGCTGCAAGGGAAATAATGATTCGTCCTCTTGAAGATGAAACCTCTCAGCTTTCCTTCGATTAATATATGCAAAGGTATTAGTCTCCATCATAGTTGAGTAGTTTTGGACATCGTGAGGAATAAAGACATACAGAAAATCATAATAGAAAACCCCTGGTTGATCCCACTGAAATGATCAATTATTTTTCAGAATGAATGAATACTAAATGGGAAGTGTAGATGGATTTAATTTACTTAAATTATGAAGTTTTTTATGCGTAAATTTAATGTTTTACACGTTGGGAAACAAACAATAAGATGCTCGAAAAGGATATATTAGATTTAAAAACAGCCATAAAATAATTCCCAGCCCAAAAATCATTTTTCCAAGCCTCGAAATGAAAGCTCCTGAAAGAATTTCGATAAAAATAGATATGAAAGATGTTTTTGCATGCGCAATGACCGTGATTGAACGGGAATGTTGATGAGTACTGAAACATTAAGCAAGCTTCAATAACTTTTCACTCACAAGCAGATTCCGAATTGGTTGTTTGCTTCGAGAGTATGAGAAACGCATAAAACGGAACGGAAGCAATTGGTGCTTTCCCGGAATGCCGAAGCTGGAATTTAGAATGCCTATTTATACACGCTCGGTACCCTGTGTGCTTTTGCGTTCAACATCTTTATGTTACGTCGAAACAAACATGATGTATGATGCTACTGTAACATGTAAAACAATCTCTTTCGTCCGTTCAACCGATACCAGGGAGCTACTTTTACTGCTACCACGAATATTCGGTAACGGTTGCTTATTGTTCTCCCGGCTCCGACATTGTGTGCTGTGGAGCCGTACAATAAAAGCTACATCCAAAGTCAAACCCTTGTGTTTTTGGGGGGTGGAACTTTTCTGTTTTAATACCGTTCAACCCGACACCATCCTCCAGGGCTTATCGGGCACACGACACATCCTCGGCTCCGGTAAAGATTAAAGATGTTATGTTTTATTATCTTGCGTCTTTCCTTATTATCCGCAGCAGTGAGCACCCGGTGAATATACACCACAGGTCTACGTGCACCACAGACTGCCGTGTATTTGTTCACCGGGAATCATATCCTTGGGTGAAACTAGCCAAAGGCTATGAAGATGGAAAGTTTCGTTTGGTGTTAGTATGTTGAAAAACCCCGTCAGGTTGCTCGTATTACCATTTTTCCTTTTGCCCTGTATTTGCCAGGTATTTGAGATTCGAGAGGGTGGTTTCGGTTGTGTACGCCATAAGGCTATAAATTTAACACCCACATATGTGCAGACTGTTCCTAAATAAAACACCGTCGAACACAAACTCAAATCTATACACACACGCTTGCAAGGATGTGAGTGTTGGCGTGGCAACGTATATAAACAGGTCAGAAAAGCACCTGATGTTGTTATTTATGTCTAAAAGATGGAGGTAGAAAAATAAATTATAAAACACCAGTTGCGATATGCTATTTTATCGAGGGCGACCTGCTTTCCGTACCAGACAATCGAAATCACGACTTGGTTTACAATTTGAAAATTCTTCTATTCACAACAAAATAAGCATTCTGTTTTTTTTTCGGAACAATTCCAATAATGGAGCTAATGCCTAGGCTTTTCGTAGAAAAGTATCGAATTTCATGCGAGTGCACATGATCGCACCGGTTTTGGTTGGATCGAATCTTTAACGAAACGAAAGACAAAGCGTACCGTTTTTTGGAGGAGCTGCCAGTATCATCCTCCCTCGGGCGAATGGAAATATTAAACCATTTTCCCTTTTTCTCTCCCGGAGGTCACCAGAAACTGAAAGCCTTTGTACAGCACCGGGGGACAAATAATTTTTCCTCGAGAATTAGCATACATATACACATTGTTTCGTACCGTAAGTTTGGTGGACGGGCTGGTACGCCACAGTACCAGCCCATCGGTGGGAATAATATGAGGCGATATTGAAATTTTATACCACACCAACCAAACTTTGGCAAGAAGCGATACGAAGTTTACACCCACTTTCGATTCCCTTCGTCTACCGGGTGGAGGTTTTCGTATTTGTTTTCTACACACTCACACACACTTAAGCTTCCGAAAATATTTCACCCAGCAGGTTGGCAAATTGGCTCCGAAAATAATCATTCCCTGACCTAGCGGAAAAACGGGGCACACAACTACCGCACGTCGATACATCGAAGCGAAATCGGGTCAACATTTTGGAGGCCAACAGTCTGGTTGGTGATGGGATCAATATGGAAATGAAATGACGTACCTCCTCGGGGTGGGTAGGCTAACGCCTTGGGAAATATTGCGTTTTTCCCGGAAATATCTTACTGGAGCTGATGGCTGAAGTGGCTCGCAACGGGTAAAACTTGGGTGAGCATAAGCGTAAAGGGAAATTTAAAACACAAAACAGACCGAGTAAAAATACAAATTGCCCTCGTACGAAATACGTAGGGAAGGAAACATTTTTGCTTTAATTTATTTCACTTTTATTTTGTGTTTCCCTGTTTCGTTATGCTGTTGTGGAAGTTTTTTCTTTTAACAGGGTGAAGTATTGAAAGTTTGAAATTTAATTTAAACTTTTTTTTTATCAAAATAAGTTTATTAGTTGAAAATAAAGGACAATAATCTGGATCAAATATAAATAATTGAAAACCTCAAAAGTTTATTAAAATTAGATTAAAGAAGCTGATTGATGTTTGCTATTAATGAAGGAAATCAATTATTGGTATTCACTTTATTAAAAAAAGTTTCTTTGAACCACCCTGTAAAACTCTCGTAAGCTTTTAGGCACCGACATGAGACGCTCGAAGCAGTTCTTACTAAAATCATTCTCATTCCCGAATAGAAGCGACCAAAGCAAAAGTTTTATCTTTCCTTCCTGCAAAACTTTGCAATTAGAGTACGTCCTAGGGTTTGGCCGCTCGTATCAGATGGTTCCCGGTTAAAGCGGGAGCGCATATTAACGCGCAAGTAACGCACCACAACTACGCCACCGCAAACACAGGCCCATAGTGAACGGCCGCCTTTTATGTGCCCTTATCACGATTAGCCGCAGCCAAGCTTTTAACACATACCGAACACGAAACGGTTGTCGGTTGGGAGTTTTGAAGCAAGCATCAAGCGGATGTCTTCCACATTTCGTCTGACGGGTTGAAACCGTCTTGGCTTTATCGGTTTCGATCGGCATAATGGTGGTTTTAGCGATAGTAAATGCTGCCCAAAATGGCAAAAACCCACCCCCAACCTGGGCTGTGTACGGCTGTTGTAAAGTTTGATGGTTAAACTTTTGACGCCAACTATCTGTTTCGGTGCGTTCGGGAAAAAGGGGTTTTTGTGTTAGCGTCTTGTCATGCACACGTTCATCTTATGATCGCGTACGTTTTTGCCTTGGCCTGCGGGAAATTAGTCAACCGTTTTGGGTAGGTTTTTAGCCTTCCCGAAAAAGCATGTACCTTCATTAGCTTTAACTTTCGCATGTTGAAGTAAAGGAAGTGAATAACCCATGTTACGCTTCCGAACAGTAGCGAAAAAAGACCCCCACCGACCGCACGGTTGATGGAAACGTTCAGCAACAGGCGGCATCCGGTATGAAGTGTAAACGATGTTTGGCTGCTGCCCACGATAAACCGCCGACGATGGCTATATTTGCACATTTTCGCCTCCATCGTGAGGGAAATTGTTCGTCTTAATGAACGACCAGGCGCCTCCATCGAGAATGTGCTCGTTGAGCTTTTGATTGAATGTTCCCGCAATGTAGTTTTTTTTTTCTTTACGAAGAATAATGTTGTTTATAGAGGAGCCTTAAGCTGAATTGAAAGAGATATTAGATACCAATAAATGCATTCTTTGGATGTTTGAGATGATAGCTTTAGTCGGTATGGTTCACGGTGATGGATGGTAAAAGAGGAGGAGATGCTTTAGATGGTCGTTTCGTTAATTAAGAGAGTTCTAAGAATAGTTTATTTATTTATGGTGCTAGAATTGTATACGTTCAGCACATTATTGATTTGTTTATTTGGAAGCAACTGATAATAACAGTTTGAAATTCCTCACAAATGCCTGAATAATGGTCAATATTTTTTAGAAACGAGCCAATTCCAGTATCTCTGTTTTTCGCTAAATAAATACTGTAGAATATTTTTATCAATTAATATTTAAAATGCCAATGCAAATATTTTTCCTCAAAACAAATGCTTCACATGTTCTGTCTCACTCTTTCTCTCCCCGCTTTTTCAAAGCATCGTAAAAGTTGGTGTCAAGTTATTCTTTCCACTACATCACCGAAACGCATCCAACGTTAAACTTCTCTGCTTTGGCCAACAATCAGAACTCATGCTCTTGATCGGGTTTTTTGGTCGGTTAACCGGTTCGTTGCTGCTGGTCGTTGGCCATAAAATTTGGTATTTTTCATGCCTTTCCTGACTTAAACCACCCGTACCAACCGGCCGAATTGTGTGGACGAATAATCAAAATGGTTATTTTATGCTAACAAGCACTGGTGAAAGTTGAATATTTCAGCTTGAAGCTGGTTGCGTTGGTATTTTCGCGCTACACTGACGCTACTACACACCATCAACACCAGCTGCAATTGCAGCTGCCTTGTGCGCTACGGCACATTGCCGTTGGTTTGTCGTTTTGTGAAGCATTTACCCAAATCGTTCACCCTTCGTGCTACTCACACCACTATATGTATATATATATGGTTATTGGAGAGCAAATCTGAAAGACAGTCATATTTTATGAGAGGCTACTGTTGAAGCGCAACAAACGAAATGGCCACAATCGATAACGATGGAACCGTGGAAAGGGATTTGAAGTCATTTGAGCAACCGTTCGAAACGGTTTGCAAGTGCAGTGAGACGATTTAATCAAACCTTTTGTACAAACAGTTGCGAGTGATTTTAATTAAAATCAAATTTTCAATTATTGTGCCCGTGTTGGCCTGCCCGACGTTGCAAGGAGTGATGGAATGATTGTTTGGTTGAAATAGAAAATAAATACAACAGACAATACCGATTATTTCGATGACGTAAAGTGTCAATAGATGCAATCTAAATTAATTTTATTATTTATCAATATTTACTTTGTATAAAAATCATGTAACATTAAATAATAGAAATTTTTGAACATAAATTCTGCAAAAGGAAAATATGTTGGAAAACATTTTTTTTTCATTTCATTTTTTTATAATTTTTTTATATTATTATGGAACTATAAAGTAATAATAGAAAACAAATACACCCTCAACTGCCAAAAACCCTCTCAACACCATAAGTTTACGAGACGAGAATAAAAAGCTGTTACACAAGCAAAACTGTGTCCGTATTTGAAGCAACTTTTCCAATGGCACTTTAGCGAAACGTTCAACTTCCGCGTTAGACGGTGAGGATGTTTTATTTCCTGCCAGCATAACCGCCCCAAACCACCGGTACATCCCGTCTCCGTCATCCTAATGGCATCTGCAACGATGCTTTGAAACATAATTTTTCTTTTGCGTTGTGCTTCATTTAATTTCCAGCGCGCTGGTACTTTAGCGTACCGTAGTGAAAATGTGGCAAAAACATTGACGATGATGAAACTGATGATGATGATGATGATAAACGTCATTCATCTTTAAACGATGAGAAACAGCGTAAAGAAAGGAAAATTTGGAGAAAAGAACCAAATGGGGGAGGGAGCAGGGAACAACTTTGTATTGATTTATACTATTTATTAGAAGTCAACATTAGTCGTACGAAACCACCAAAGTGGAGACTGGAGGAAGTTACTCCTCCCTCGTTCTGTGATGATTTATTTGACTTTCGATAAAGCATTGTTCCCGGGGCCGGCATGCAGCGATTTGAATGGTGCCTGCCTGGAGGGTAATGTGAACGATGGGATTTAAACAGTGGAAAAAGTTCGATCAACGGTTCATTGTTTGCGAGGGGTAGTGGATTCAGTTTTGAATACAGCCCACATCACATGTAGCTTGGAAAAAAATCGCCCAATAAAGTCGGTCAATAGATAATCAGATAACGAAGCACTCGTCAATCAATGAAACATGACTCTCATCATTCATTTCGCAAAACAAGTTGATAAATCATCGTTTCATGGTATTGTTTCTTGCACCGAGACTCAATTACTGTCGATCAATACGTTCATATTTCGTTGCTGTTGATGTGTACGCGTTGGTTGATTTTTACTCATTATTCGACACAAGGGAAGCAAGCATCAATCAAATAAATGAGTGATGATTGAGATGCGACGTATGATTTAAATTTTATTGCATTAAGCCAACTGGTACCAGTGTCTCTATTTAAGTAAAGAATGTAATTGTTTAAAAAAGTAAAGCATTTTTCTTCTGCAAAAAGATAGTCAATTTATTCAACTTTGCTAAAATCAAATTTAAATGTAATGTTCACCATCTTGCGAGCACTGAACATTTGTTATAAACGAAGCGCTTCTCACTTTCGAGATCCATAATGGCGTTGCTTCATTTATGTTTTTTTTCACTACTGTAAAAACTCTGTTAAAGGTATCACGTTTGAATATTCATTTCCACAAAAATTGGTTGCTTTTCCCAAAGTTCGCTATATTGTAGTCATTTTTTTGGCACGTTTCTTTCAGTTCATACTTTTCTAACAGCTGCACAATATTTGCCGTGAAACAGAAGATGTATTGGGAGGAAAAAACACAAACGAAAAATAAGATGCTAATGGAAGGAATCACAAGTGGAATGGATGGATGGCCATCTTAGAAAAGGCAAAAGGAAGCTACACTTTGTTCATGCTGAAAGTTACTGCTCGTAGCATTTGCTGGAAGTGACCGCTGCATCGGTACGGGTAACATCTTTCGGGTGGTGAATATTTTACGCTTTGCTACCGTTGTCTCTCATTCGCATGAGCTGGCACTAACTTCAGCCATCCATCCCGAACGAAACGATTTGAATGCAACGTCCGACAGCGATGTCCACGACCGGTGCTGAAGGACAACGTCAGGCCAACGAATTTCTTTTCGTTCGTTTATGATTTGTTAAAATTGGTGCGAGTGAAGTGTAAAGTGGCCGGTAAAGTGGATTTAAAAAAAACTGTTTTTCCTTGCCTCGATTCTTAAGCAAAGCTTCTAAAGGAAGGAATGATTGCATCTGGATTTTGTTTCAAAAAATATATACAAAAAATGTATTCGTTCCATGTAGATAAAGCAAAACTGAAAAACGTTAAATGAAATTTTGTCAAATAAATCAAATGATTTATCGTTTACCGCACTGATTCCCCATGCATCAAAACAGGGCGCGTCCAGCCGTGTAGATTATTAGAGGATTTAATTTTCATTAGAACCAATTCGGGCTCGGTAAATGTTGACGGTACGTGACCCGTGGTCCATTTCCACCGCCCAACGATGCCTCGTTTGATTTCACAAGAACGCATCGAAAAGAATAAATACTCGCCAGTTTTGCAAAACGGTACGATCGGCATGCATTCGGTTTCCAAATTCCAAAGCGAACCACCGGGCGGCTCCATCACACGCAAGCAACGTGCATTCGTGAGCTACCGGGCGCCTCCATTTTTTTGGGCGTTTGTAGTTTGCAATCGGTGTTCGCCCAGCTCGTGTACGCTGTTGTCGTCGCGCGGAAACATAGCTAATGTGTTGCCACATGCTCATAACGAGTCACGCTGTTATAACGAGCCCGGTAGCTTCACAACACGGTGCGCGTTGCATTTCGATCACGATGCGGCACAATCCGTCCGGGCGAAGAAGAACGTCCTCGTGCTGACGTTTGGTCGCAACATGGCCGCAGTACGTGTGTGCTTTGTGCACGGTGAATTTTCAGGAGGAAAACCCGAGGTCGGCAAATTAGGTCTGCATGATTGATGTACCGATGCTGGGTGGGAATAGGTTGCCCAATACCGGCACCACCATCAATGCCATCGACTGATGAAGATTGATTACTTTGCTTTGCCGCTTCGGTATGGGCGTTAGGGATGAGTTTTGATGTATCAACATTAGCACTGAAACTGTGCTCGGGAACCGCCAGTTGTGGGTAGATATTGCACCTTTTTCTGTGCTAAATGACTTTGATATTTCGAGGTCGAAATAACACACCTTTTTCTAAAGTTCCTAAATCGAAAAAAAACCACCTCCTATCAACTTACGATACGATAAATCCAATCATTCAACCTATTATACAAACAATAACTAATCCTATTTGTGTAAGAACCATCAACTGTTACTTATCGTCTTACCACTTTATATTGTAACAAATACCACTCCCTAGTGCTGCAGTCGAACGATTGAATGGAAATTGCATTGACGTAATTGTATCGTACCTTCTGTGTCAGGGGCTGAAGCGTTTGAAGCCGTACCGCAATGGCGTTACCTTTATTTACCTTTACAAGCGCGAAACTTTCACTACATGCAGCATCAAATTTGGAAAATGCAATTGAATTTGAGCGCGTAAGTGAAGTTTTTTATCTGTATTCCCATCGTTAGGAGTATAGCAAGACGTTAGTATTTGGGCAGATGGATCGAATAGAGCAAGATTGACTGGCTGTTGAAAGAAGGAGGTAAAGCATCGAAGAAAGATAAGGAAATTGATAAATTGATTGAACAAGGCTGTTCTCGTTAGGATTTAATATTATCTCGGTTATTTATAGCACACTGTTTAAAAAAGGAACAATTTAAACATTTAACTTTAGGAGTATCTATAATAATCCATATTTTTATATGACGAGGCTAAAAATAAATTTAATCAAGGTTTGATGAAACTTTCAAATATCATTCTTTTGATTGAATTATTATTTATCTGTACTAAAATGTGAATAAAAATAAAACATTCTATAATATCGATTATATGATACTTGCTCACTACAAGCAATACTCAAACGTCATTGGAAAAATAAAATCCACGCCCAAAAGCACAAATAAACATCCAAAAACGCTCAAGAAAGCTATGGAAAGTTTGTTTTCCCCCCGACTCCGGAAGCGGATTTAAGTTTCGGAGGCGGCGTGCTTTATTGGATGAAAAAACTTTTCCACTTTCGGAAAGGCTGCCAGGCTCATTCCGCAGCCACGGAAGATGGGCGTCTGGTGATTAATTTTTGTTTGTTTGATTTCACACAGAAAACATGAAGCCTTAGCCATACAGTTCGGCACCAATCGGAATGAAGTGAGTTTAGTGCTTTCGCTTCGAACCGTTGCTGTGCTGTGCGCAACGAAAAATAAAGAACTTACTATATGACCATGCCGAACAGGCACTGCAAAAGGGCAAACGCCTTTTTAGAAGGTGTGTGTCGAATCGTTTCCGAAGGAGGAGGTGATCACAGACATTTCACCGGTCTGACACAAAATGCTCCAAAATAAGGTTGATTATCCGTAGCGTAAGGTGGTGGAATAATCCAAAACGAACAAAGAAAAAAAGAAAAAAAATCATTTCAAGCTAATAAAAAAGCAAACAAAGTGCCACAATTTGCAAGTTGACGCAGTGGGAGAAAAACACCAAGAAAGATACCGAACGGTACAAAGATAGTGAGGATCCTTATTACCTACCATAAAATGTTTTTATATATGTATTCAACAACATCAACAAAAGCTTCACAGTAAAGGCTGTGAAACAAAAAACTTCGCACGAAGGAAAAGAATTTTCTCCTTGCAGGAATGTAGACGATAATTTACTTCTCTTCTTTGTTTACGATGCTACAACACTGTCATCCTTTGCTTGCATTGGAAACCCTTTTATTAATTGTAATGTTGGCTGTGGAATACAATTAACAGATTTCATTCAATGATATTTAATTAAAGGACTGTGCTGGACAAACAGAATGCAACATTAATTAGGTATAGAAAAAATATACTTTACTTCATGACATCGGTCGGTAATGAAGCGATACGGCCAAGCAGTTCTTCGTGAATATAAAAAAAATCGGTTGAGTAATGCGTAAATGTAATTTATAAATGTGTTTATAAATAATTTATAAATAAACGAAACAGTAACCTGACAAAAAAAGCCTTAGCAAATATATTAAACAAATTCATAAATTAATATGGAAGTTATCAAAACAACTAAAATTTCTCCATAAACCAAATACAACACATTATGAAACTTTACACTGACGAAATTTAAAATAAAATTCCTGATCATAAATACAAACCAAAAAAAAATTAAAATACCACCTCGATTGAACCCCCACGAACATCCAAAAACGATAGCAAAAATAGTAGAAAGGCAAAACAAATTGCTGTGAACTTTTTTTTGCCCTGGAAGGTATCATAAAGAGCAAATCAATAGAACATATTTTTTCTTCTCAGTTGATTTGGTTAGCCTCCGTTGGCATGTAGAAAAGATTGGCTACCCTTCCAGGTATCAAAAGGTGCAAAAGAGAACATTCCGAAGAATTAGGGTGCAGGTTAACATAACTACCGGTAACACGTCGAAACATGGACCTGAACGTGTTTTTGCACTCTCACTACCAATTCTGTTTACTAATCAAATTAACCTTAAAAGGGATTAAATAAGAAACATTATCTACAACATGAATAACAACGCTGTGCGTTCGAGTGCGCCAAGGCTTCAGCTTTCTGTGATGTGCTAAAAATTAGTACAAAGACTTCAACTAATCTCCTTCCAGTGACATGATCTATCACACTCATAAAGTTTCTAATTATATTATGGGAGTGTATAATATTATGAAAGTTATTGACCACAGAGCAAAAATGTGGACCTAGGTATTCATAATCGAGAAGGGGAAGAATCGGTATTAAGGAGACTTCTAAAATCTCTTCATTACAATTAATGACCTATTTTCCCCAGATGGTGGTTAACATCATTTTCAAGGAAATGGAAACAAATTAGAAGAAAATAATTTGAATCAAAATTGATGTTTTGTACACCATTATAATGATACAAATTCCAACCAAGAGTCATTTGGTTCATTAAGTCATATTATGTTATCCTTCCAATTACCAACCTTTTCGAAATATTCCAACGAAAAATGATTTAATACATTATTCCGTTTGAATGTTAAGCCATTCAGTAGTCTGTGTGGGCGAGTATTTTATTTTGAAAATTGTATTTTATCCTCTGTGGCTTACAAACTTTCCCGGGATCATTCCATGACCTCATACACTCATACGGATCAAATGCGTCATTTTGATATGTTACAGCTTAAATTTCCTGGTAAATCTACACATTTTATCCCTTATTTTTCTCCGATTAAATCCATCATCATTCTTGATCCTTGAAATGCGTGGACGCTGTGTCGATGGTTGTGGTCGTGTTCGAACGTACGCAGTAAACCACGTCTCGCACTCGCCGGTCGGCACTTGATGAAGTCCACAAAACCGTATTTCGAGCAGTGTAGCAGGTTCGAGATCCCTTCGGGGCAGTTTTTAACCAATGCGCGGATGCGTGCAATGTTTCGACACGTTCCGGGAGCGGTAATCCATTGCCAAGCTTGAAGCCCAAACACACTAGCAGAACCAGAAACCAAATTCACCAGCGTCCGCGAAACCATCCACCACAGCTCGGGATCAGCTTGTGTCGGACGTTGTCGATTTTTCCCCCTTGGGGGGGTGAGTTTCACCACCGACACAGCACTTGCCAAGCTCTAGCGGCTCGCTAATGGGGTTGTTAAAATGTAGATACAATTATCGTGGCGGATTATTATGGAACTTTCGCTTCACGGCACCAGATTCTGAGCGGATTATCGAAGCGGAAGCTTTTGCCAGGAAGTGGGTTTTTCGCAGGGGAAGAACGGGTATGTCCTTACCATGCCACAAGCCTACTGATGTGTCTAATGCTCGTTGAGGTACGAAAGCTCATCCGTACAAAGGATGAAAAACAAAAACTCCGTAACGAAATCAACTTGAAATGGTATGCAATTCCGGTACGAACCGTCAGTGGAGTTTTGGCTTGTGATCCAAAGGAATTTTGCACGGACCTAGTCCGCTTCCATTGGCTTCGTTTTGGCTCCTCGCAAAGCTTCAAATAAATGATAATGGTTGTGAGAATGGCCAACAGAATCAGGTACCAAATCTGGGGTGTGAGTGGAAAGTTAAACTTCCCCGGAGGTTTTGTCGAATTATGGAACGTATTGCTAATGAAAGGTATTCAGTTGCAGTTTCAGTTGTGAGTGGAAGGCCTTCCCCTTCGGTCATGCCATGTTGGAGTAGCGTTTTGATGCTGTCTAAAATGAGATAACGACGCTACATTAAGCAATTCCATGCCATCAACATGGTTGGGCTGTGTCAAATGAAATAACCATTGAAAGCGTGATTTACTGGCCGTGAGCAGACAAGGGATTGTTTCGAACTGGCTATAGAATGTGTTTTCTTTTTTTTTGTATCTATTTCTTTCACAGGTGTTCCACGGCTACGGATGGAAAGGTGTGTGGGTGTGTTGCTGTTTCTGGATTTGATGGAATTTGACAGCGCCCCGGTGTAAGGTACGTATGTGTAGAGCACTTTATTTCCATTCGTTTTCTTATCATCTTTTACACTGCTTAATGGGCAACCATTTTCTTCTACACTTCGCAGGCGTTTCAAATTGATGGGAAATTGATTCAATGAATAAACACTAGTCTATAAACTTGCTTTTCCTTTTCATCTTCGTAGTATGTATCGTGCTCCACTTCTTGACTCGTTCTATGTGGCCAATAAACGGAACAATGCTCTCTGAATCAAAGTTTTACAGTGTGTGTAAGAATGCAATATAACATTTTGTTCACCGCTAGTTGGAAAAGGTTTAATAGTTTGTACAAAAAAAAAACACAATACGAAAAACAGAATGGTAAATAAATTATGCTAATAATAATGTTTCCAATAGCATACTTGGGAGTGGTGTCTTGTTTTGGTAGAAAACGTTTCCGAAATTGTATTTTTTTTTATTTTCGAAAACTTTAATCTTGTTGTATGATAACAGGTAAGTAAAATAGCTTTAAAATAATAGTTAAAAGCAGGAAAAAGGAATTATTGATAGCAAACACATTTTTTGCATACTTTCAGGCGCTTTGAATCCATCACGAATCTCTGTGCAAGTATTCGTCTAAGTGACTAAAAAATGTGATAAATGAATGCAATTTTCATGTTTTCTTTAATTACAAGGAAAACTATTTTTGTTTCTCCATTTTTCATACAAAACTAATGTTGAAATTGATAATAATTTAGTTAGATAAAGATATCACAAACAACAACTATGAAACAATGCATAAAACTGGAAAGAAAATAAATAAAAAGATATTTTTTTATTTTAAACTTCAGCGCTTCACTCTTTATATTACTAAGTGAATGAAATAAAACCAAAAAAACATTTTCTTTGATGAGTGAGAAACCAGAAATCAGTAAAAAAAAATTTACCCAACCATCGTAAGTGGATCGGAGTGCAAAAAAAAAGAAATTGTTTATGCCAAGTACCCTTTTCGCATAAAATGTGTGCCTCTAAGCGATGAAGACCCGGTGAAGTCCACCATTCAACGCGCCCTCTCCTCTTGTCCTTCCCGTTTCCAACTTTTCCCTCTTCCTTTTACTGGTGGTTTTTTTGCCGTTTCGCAAGAGTTTTCTAACGACAAAAAAAATCGCTACTGTAGTGCAACAACTACCACTCAATCGTGGCCCTGTGTTGTGGGATGGAAACATTCTTTTGATGTTTCGCTTGCAAAATGTCGACACACACACACTCTTGCTCGCGTTTTGTATGGACGGGCACGGGCTTTGAAGAGCAGATTAAAGCTTCCTAGCACATTGGACCATGCTACCACGGCCCTCGTACGATGGTGTATGGTGTACGGAAATTTAGTCTTACACTGCGTGTAACACCGCACGCTAGAATCAACAGGTAACGTAATGTTGCGGATTTCGCTTTTCAATTATTCTGGCCTAAGGGAGAGCTGAACTTCCCTCGGTAGAGCGGAATGAAATGGAATGCTGCGGAAACATTTGCAAACACTTATGCAAGGTAAAGAAGAAAAAAACGGAAATTTTCCCTATTGTTCTTCAGAAGTGCTTGCTGTTAAGTGTTTACCTTGGATGGTCTATGTACAGGTGCTTGACTGCAATTCAGATATTTAAAAGGCAACAATTGTAATAGTTTTATCCATTTGCTACTAAACGTTGCACATCGATATCAGTGCTTTACTTTAGTTGAACTTCTTAGTTTAGAGTTTTTTTTTAATTTCTTACTTCAATTTCGTAGTGCTGTTTTAAAACCTTCCTCAAATTTGAATAAAAAAACAATTACACAAAAGAGTTCTTGATAAATATAACAGTATAAAAATGTGGAATAAATTTTTCTCACTTTATATAAACTCCGAAAAACACATTGGATGTGACATATTTCCTACTTCAAACAGTGAAAAGGTACCTGTGTGTAAGCGGGTCAATATAGGTACGGAATTATGGTTAGATAACATTTGGCGTAAATACGTAGCGTCTAAATTTTTGCTGAAACTGTCCCATTTCCCCGCCCTGTTCATCTGATTCTCTACTTCTACACAGATGACGTATGTCAGTGCTTAAGAACGAATCAAGAATCTCATAATCAAGAGAATGAAAATGATGAAGAAAATCAAGAAAATTTATGCTGTATGGCGAAATATCAAACCATATAATTGAACAAGACAACAAGAGGAAGGACTAGAAGTCTATATGGTCTTGCAATTGAAGGAGATTCTTTAGGGCGTAAATGTAATTCAAAACAACTTTTTCAAATCATAGAAAAAGACGGCGGGAAGAGATCGATCAATTTATTATTTAATCAATAAAGGAGGATGTGTCCATCGTTACGTTTTGTTACGTTAGAAGGGGTGTGAGTTAAACAAAAAAATCTTAATACTTGCGTTACGTAATAGTTGAACGAACCCTAAGTAATTGTGACTCATAATGTATCTAATTTGTTACGACATTTCCTAAATCATCCATCACTCATACTATCGCGCTATGGCAGATACATTTCCAACGATTTCCCTCTTGGCTTTTCTAGTGATGCTGTTGCATGTCCTTTCTTCCGACGTAGCTCATGTTGGTCATCAAATATCCTATGGTTGTTATCGTTTTTTTCGCCCTCTGTTCGTAGAACAAAAGCAACCAGCATCATCACCCGAGGGGCAATCGTTAGGGTCCACCAACGCTGCCGTAGAAAAAGATCCAATATCTCAAGCTCGATTGTGCTTCGCTAGCACCTCGCCGAACACCGAACGTCGCTTCCGAACGGAGTGGCCATCACCATTTAGGCTGGGACCATTTTCACTTCGTAACCATCAGCAGCGGCCATATTCATTTTGCTTATCGCACGCCTGTCCGTCGGGATGGTAGCCGACGTTTCGGCGTCTCGAAGCCATTTATATAAGCTGTCGGCAAAGAGCCTTAACTGGACTAATCATGGCGCCCGACAGTTGATCCTGACCATGAAAAGATCCGTGCACCGTTCCGTGCTTGGTACATTATGCCCGTCGGCAGCGCAGCCATGTCTAGTGCCAATTTTGCATGATTATCATGAGCACACTTTCGCCGATGGCTGCCGGTAGGTAGGAGACCCGCTGAACCTACCTTGATGGAAGCGTTGTGAAAATTGCGTCACACACACGCACACGCTTCTGAAAGTGGCTTGTGAAGTTTCAGGTGTGTGTGGACAGCTCGAAAGTATGCAGCAAGGTCAGTAAGATACAGGCGAGATTTAAGCTTGCCGCTGACGATTACTCATCTACCTAAATGATCTACTAGCTGCGCCGTTTGTTGACAGTGTTTGTGTTTGTTGGACGTGTCGGATAGTTTAGTGACGACAAGGTGAAAATGCAAATGGCAGCTCATCGGCTCACGGTGGAATGACAAATGATGTCATTTCCTAACAAGATACTTTATGTCCGTTGGGGGGTTGGAATTTGTCAGTTTCAAAGGAAAAGGTTGGACTAAAGGATTTACTTACTTGCGTCCTAAATGGCGTTACAGCTCGTACACATTTTGTGTATACAAGTTTTAATTTTTTTCAAATATTTTAGTTAACATTTAATCAACAATTCTTTTGTTCTTTATCTTAATATTTAATTGAACAGAAATTTTCTGATGATTTAACATATTCTTTTGTTGTATTATTTTAACAATATACAACACTTCTCTTATATTTTATGATCGATCCATTGTTTGCCATTTTCATCTTGACAAAACACTTTGCCCTCTAGCAATTGTCAGCATAAAAAGGGTACATGGCCATCGTTATTGCTTTGTCAAGCATCGTACCATATTTTTCCAGCGTCATCTTTCAGGTTACCCTGCTTCTTTTACATTCGTTGCAAAAACCTTTTCTACTAGCCGCCACAATGTGTCGATCATAATTGAGTTATTTTTCAATCATCGGGCACCCGTCGACAAGAGCCCGGACTGTTGATGAGCTCGGGATTCACCGAGCTACCGATTGGGAGCATTTTACAGAAGTGTGTGCGTGTGTATTCTAAACATCTTCTTCGATTGGCCATGGTATGAATTAGTGCACTTGTGTGTGTGTCTGTGTGTGTCTGTATATTAATGAAGAAAATTCAATTAAACATTCCCATGCTCATGGTGCATGGTTTGCTGCACGACACCGGGTTGACTGTGTTGTGTGAATTTAATTAAATTTATGCCCTTTTGCAATCTCACAATGCTCACAGTACCGCATACCCTGGAGGGCAGCAGCAAGTTGCTTCTTTAGTTTAGCAAACTTCGACCAGGTATAACGTCGGAGGGCCAATGAACAAATCCCGTTTTGCGCTTGGATAGTACACGAGAGCATCGGAACTGTCGGTGTCGCTGGGGAAATATATATCCAACAGTAATTCGGATTGGAGCCTGATTGTGCTTCGATTAACCTACCCAGCTACTGCGTACACTTATCCTCTTCACCGAGCTCAAGTTGCAATCACTTCATCTTTATCCACTACACAACGTCGTATGTCGTACACCTAGGTAAGATATTAAGGGATATTCTGAAGAATATATTTTAGAATGCTATGTCACAGATACATTGTGAGGTTTCTTAGAAGCTCCAAATACTGTTCGAACGAACAGAAAAAAACACACCAGGAATTCGTGTTCTCAACAACATCTTAACCTTCTATAAACACAACTTTATTGGCAGAGCCGGCACCCACACGTTCGGATGAAACGAACGACAAAATGAAGCTACCCTCATAAAGTCGTGCACAAACTTTCACAATCAGGAATAAATTTGGAGTTAATTCAGTTTACCTTAGAAACCCTCGCCACCCCGGCCACACTTCCTAATTCACACCGTATCTAACACGCAATCGGGCGTACAGAACTCACCCACCCACGGGAACGTACCGTTCGATTTGTTGTCATTTTTCAATCCAACCAGTATATCGGATATATACCACTCCGACTCCCTTCCAAAGGCTCGAAAGTCTAACGAAGTATTTGTTAGCATCGTGTATGGGATGCGTGTGACTGGAGCCATACTGTGCAGCTTCAAACCTTAAATTGAATTCCCCAATCCCATAGGGTTGAGTATGTGTTAAAAGCAGTCTATCGAATGTAGAAACTTGAACCGGGAATGCTTTCCACGCTTGTCTGTCCTTGTTTTTTTTCCTTCGGTGAACTGAAGTGGAGGTCGCTGAGTTATGATTGAGGTTTTTATTTGCATTTTCGGTGAGTTAACAGGGTGAAGCTACGGTTAGGAAATCAATTCTAAGGTCCCGATTGAAAAGCCGACCAGTAGTGGGAAAGGTAAGTTCTGCGTTCCACGCTCTAGCAGCATCCGAGAGAAGCAAGAACAAGCGATTCTGTGAAACGATCTCAGTTGAATTGTTGTTCTCGATGCAAAGTAATACTTACTTCTCTATTCACACAAAGCCACACACACACACACACGTTCTTACACGTCCGTGGTGGTCCCATTTTAACCATTCATGAGACAGCAGGGAACAAATTCCCGGACGTACTACTGCTGGAAGTTGATGTCAGGAATGGTGACTTTCTCCTTTTTCGGTGACTTTCTCCCGGCAGGATTGCGTTTAATGGTGCTTCTGACAGGGCGACAAACGTACGGTACAAAAAAAGGGGGGGAAATGTTCAACCGTCCCGACAAGTGCTTCCGGGACGAGTTGAAATGGTTGAAACGTTTTTCTTACGATCGTATCAAGAGGAACGATTATTGCTTTGGCGTTGGCAAGAAGTGGAAGGAAATCGACAATGTCAACCGATGGTTTGGTGCTGGTAGTTTAAGGTTTCTATTGTGCGTTTAATGGTAACGATAGGACCAGAAAGCTAACCAGCTCGTTCATCTTCAGGTTGACATTGTTTGTGGTTTGTGTGTTGTCGATCGGTTCTGAGTGGTTTTACTTCTAGAGAGAGGTTTAATATAGTGACCTCCAATAACTAAAGCCTTTAAGGATTTTTTAGCGAAACTTTAATGTAAAAATAAACCAAAGAAAGCAGAAGCACATGTGCGCAAAAAATTAGTAATTAACCTTAAGATTAGTTGCAACGTTTTCCAATAGATGGCTCTTTTACTAATATGACTCGATATCGATGTAGAATACTTAGAGGTTAATCTATGTATGAGATTTTTAGAAACTGCAACCTTTTCATCAAAACTGTACTGAATTTTTCCAGCAAAATATTTTTTCAAATGGTTTTAATGACCTTCATACCATACTTAAGTAAATTCTTTCATAAACAATTAATTATGTTTAATGATTCAAAAGTTTAAGGGGAATTTATTTTTAAATTAAATCATACATCGGAGTAAGTGTGCAGTTTGACAAAAAAATCATCACATGATGAAATTACCACTTAATAAAACATAAATTATTGGAATTGCCTTGCGCTGGAATGCAAACGCATTTGAAGCGTAATTGGTTTTCTATGAAAATCCTGCCCGTGCTGAATTCAATGGATTATGATCGCAGTAAAGCAATCAGCAATCATAAAAGTTCCCATCAAACGAAAGCATTCGTTGGAGATTCATTTTTTAATAGTATTAAAGTATGATGAATAGGATTTTTTGTGTGTGAATGTGCCTGAACTGTAATTCATTTACCTGCTGACGGAAACCATTTTTCGTTTGTGGAATTTGAATCATTAAATGTTTCTCCTTGCGTACCCGGAAGACAACCTGACCGTGCAATGTCTGCTTTTCCGAAACATTCCACCACCAATAATGGATTGCCGGGAAAATATTATCGGAAGAGGATGGGAACGGAAAGGGGATGCAATAGGTGCACCGGTTTTGTTGTTTTTTTTTTCTTCTCCTCATCATGACATTCCAGCAACAAATGCTAAATGATCTCGTTCATGCGTTTGATGGGCGGGAAGGCGGGTGTTTTATTTGAATGCAAAGTTGGTATATTTTCTGCTTCGCTTCCAAATTGGAACTGTTCGCTGCAAAATTGCCACCCAATCTTAAACACTGCTAGCACCATAACGAAGTATGGTTTATTATTGCTTTTCCACCCGTGTGGTATGGGTTTCGCCCCGAGTCTTTGCCTATCGACCACACCGACCGAAGATAAAATATGCTAATTCACCTTTCGTGGTACGCTTGTGTCGGGTGAGAATTGGTGAGGAGGAGAAGTGGGGTGAGAAAATTTAAAGAATGCCAAAGTGCGACGCTACGTCAAGGCGCGATGGCAAGTAAACGCACGGTATTAAGGGCGCCGAATTGCTGAAGGATATTTATTGTAACAATTTCCTCTGTTTTTGCGTCTCCATTGGTTCGCGTTCGTTGATGCGGAAGGAAAAGGGAAAGAGAGAAAAAACCTACCAACCATGAAAAAAAAAGTGTTTATACTTACTGATGAGGAGATTGCCACCACTGAGAACTGAAGTGTAAGGTTATGAAATTTCCCATTTTCATATACACCCTGTTTCTCCGTGCTTTTTTTCACGCGTACGTGATACTGGGCCGGGTGTGGGAAATGTAACAACAACAAAAATGTGTATGAAAAACAGCTTACAGCGCCCGTGGAACCATTTTCTCTTGAGCCTGTTTTATTTTTGCTAAGCCTCATCGCTAACGTGAGATGCTAAAACCATTCACGCGTGAACCACTGATAAAATCGTTCCCGTTACACTCCCTCCCCTCCGGAAGCATAAATTGAAGCTGCCTGAGTACGGTTCCCGCTACAAGCGGAAGCAACCCGACAACTGCGTACGGTGGTCCCCGTAAATGGCAAACCACC
Organism: Anopheles funestus; assembly: GCF_943734845.2. NCBI lineage: Eukaryota > Metazoa > Arthropoda > Insecta > Diptera > Culicidae > Anopheles > Anopheles funestus. Next base: position 16,621,988 of record NC_064599.1, on the reverse strand, counting down.
AACGAATTACAGATTTTCACGCAAAAAGTAACCCCATGAAAAAGATAAACGAGCCGCTTTGGTAGCTCGGAGAGAAAACACATGAAGCGTACAACAATCTGCTGCCAATCTGCTGTGGTGGGGTTTCACGTCCGTGGGCACGGTAAGCCGTATTGATGTAGTTCACACATATCGCTCTAAGAGATCTTCAGCTTCATAAAGAAGGTGTCTCAGTGGGTTTTAACGGGGAGAAGGATGTAAGCACAGGAAGGAAATTGGGGGTGAACGCACGGGAGTGGGGAGATCTCATCCGGTAAGTAAATGAAGCACATCACACACACACATACACCGGTAGTTGAATTTCTCATCTTCTCATTGTGCTTTCGTCAGTTTCGTTTTTATAGTTCTTTTTTTAATACATATAAAGCACTCTGGTCGTACGGTACGAAATGAAATAAATAAAAGCACTCGGACGTGAAAAACGCCTGAAGGAAAACAGGAAAACTGAAGTTGACCGAATCCTTTTTTGTGGAACAATTATTAGGTTGAATGAAAAGTACGGTCATTTGTTTGATTAACAATATACATTTAAAACACTTAAAAATTGTCACAATTTTCGCATAAACATGTTGTGCTTTTTAATTCTTTGAGAGCTCTATTCAATGTAACATTTGTCACCATCATGCATCGGCTGATTGATCGATTGAAGATTTGAAAACATAAAACAATCTAAACAACTATAGGAAGCGATCCTTAATACGACATACTTTACGTAAGCTGCGTTTACGGGAATTATGTATAAATCTCTGGAATACTCTACTAAATAGAAAACTCTCCAAAAATCCCGAGAATCTACCTACCAAACCAAACCACCAAGCATCTTCCATTCATTATTATATATTAAAGCTTCCCGTATTAACATTAAATCCAACTGAGCTTTCATTGAATATGAAAATTTCCTGGAAGTTGTTTCTTCTGTTAAGCGAGATTTGCTATTAGACGTTCGATGTCCAATTCTTTGAATTTTCGAATTGAGATAGACATCATCGTAGGCACATATATATGTTGTACACACGACCACAAGAATTGAACTGTCTATTAATGTTTGCCGGAGGAATTTATCCAGACAAGACTCGGTTGAGAAACAGAGTAGCTGTTACTGGTTATTCGGAGAATTATTTCTCTACGATTCTAGAAACTTTTGTGTTTTAGAAGACGTATTAAGACACGAATTGTAATATACTTCGTATAAAGATATGGCCGATTAACCTTTATAGCACAAGCTTTTGCTTGTTGCATTTGAACAAAGGCTTTTGAAGTAACTTACTTTAAGTAGCATGAGGCTGACCTACACTTTCCCGTTAGTTCTTCTCCTGGAGGAAGATATCCGCTGTCACGACGATAAGGGGATGTTAAGCACCAGACATACGAAAGCAACAACGAGAGGAGTTCATGGGACGCTGACAACAGCAGTGGACAACTGGAGCGGAGCAGCAGAGATCGCTTGGGATGAAGATGAGGAGACTTTTTACAGGGCATGGGTTTCTCCGGAGCTACTTCGTGGAGAGAGGCATCTTCGAGGGCTCGCCAAACTATGTGGTCTGCGAACACGTCGTGGAGGATGTCGACCACGTAATGTTCCACTGTCCACTGTCTATCAACGGCAAGAAGACGACGACCGCCACATAGAATAACGACCACTGAAGCTGCCGTAGCAACGACTAGTAACCAGAGCAACAGCAGCAGTTAAGACTCACCAGGAAGTAGCGGCTACGGACGGCGGATTGGAGCAACGGCAGCGGAAGGAATACACAAAGCAGCAGCAGAGACAACTAGGAAAGACGACGCAGAAGCAGCCTTGAAAGCGGCAACACCTCAACAGGATGGGTGCATCGCACATACGATCGTGCATGGAGTACTACGCATATCAGCGCATCGGCAAGGTTCGGATCAGGTTGAGGAGTAGTTTAGTTAGGGTCCAATTAGTTGTCGGGTCCGTTTCATGGTCCGGGTGTCAGGATGGATCCCACATAACATATCTCGGAGGAAGTGGTTTGTAGCCGCAGGCCGCCCTTCGAGGTGGGTACCTTTTGAAGATTCTCTTCCCGTTAACAAAATTTAAAAAAATGGCTGAACTACACACGCCGCGGTCATCTTGGATGTGATACGACTTTTTTAAAACTTGTGTTATAAAAATTTACATTTTTTGTATCCTTTATATTTTCTTCTGCTTCTTTCTAGGCATAACGACCTCTAAGATCTCCACGGTCATTTATGGTTCACTGGACTTATTTTACCGCGTAGCTGAATAGTCAGTCCTTGCCACGGGGAGACGGTCCAGATGGGATTTAAAAACCGATCCTGTCGTGTGGACTGGCGTTGTTTAACAAAGACATCACCGCCCCTGTTATATCATACAAATTAAAATTGAACATGATGAAAATGCTGTTTGTTAATTGTACTCATTTAAGGTCTAATGAGGCTGAAAACACGGCAAATAACCAAAGAACGTAAAATAACCAAAGAATCCGGTAAGAGCTCGCTTTAGTGAACAATGAACACAATTTAGGCTACCAAACAGTAAGACAAAACTTTACCTCTAACCTAACGCTTAACTCGTATGCACATACGAGCACAACCACCCAGAAAGGAGTGAATGACACGCCGTTTTTTGTCCTTCCAGCAAGCTTTCTTACAAACGTACAATAAGGACGAAGGTGGCTCAACGTCAAATTAATCCAGTTATGTCTCGAAAGCGAATAAGTTTGGTTGAAATGAACATCCAACATCCGTACCCTTCGCATACACCAGATGACGATCCGAACTTTAGATCTGCAGAAGACAGAAGACACTCCCTTTCGCCTTTCGTTCAAACACCATCTTCCGTGACTCCGCTGCATGCATTAAGATTTAGATGAAAATTAATTGCATTTGTTTCTGCTGACAAACTACTACACAGTGGAAAAAAAGAACTACCTGTACCCGAGTTCAAACAAAGCCAACTTGACAGGGTTTTTTGGGTTCTACAGTACCAGTGGGTTGCTTTTTATTAGGAAAAAGTTTACCCAACATCCTAGGCCACCATCGAACCGAACCTAATGCGGCACTTCGTTCGTGTACAAAATATTTGTCGTACGTTTTTTTTCTGTCTCTTCCTTTTGCTTTGTTTATCGTCCGAAGAATATATACATTTGCACGGCAAAGAAGGTAAAGATCGAGTTTTTGGTTGGGCAAAGTTTTTGCCAAAGAGTTATCTGTCGTTGTGAATTTATAAAACATTCAACCAAACAGCTTGCGACCTGCGCATCTTCCCAGCCCGTCACCATTGGCAGGCTGTCGATTTGGTGGGCGGAAGCAAAAATTGAACCAAAAAGGATAATTTTACAAAGTGCGCTGATTATTTTACAGCCTCGTAAGTAGCACCAGTTACGCAGTACAGCTGTGCCTCACATTAAGCAGATTGGATAAACCGTCTCAGGCAGTCGGTGCCCATCCATACCTATGGAAACGCACCTAAATGCATGAGCGCACTTTAATTCGTTCGTTCGTCGCTGTGTACATATTTGCATGAATATTAATCATTTCCCGAAAGCAGTTGGTAGGAAAATGTTTTGCTTAAAAAAAAACACGAGTCAAATCAAAACACCGAAACCGTGAAGGAAACTCGTTAGTCATTCCGGTTGACTGTTTGGTGTTGATTGTGCTAGCGGAAGCTAAGTTTTTGTGAAAGCATTCTGCGCCTTCCGCCGCTCACCCCCAACTTACTGGTTGCTGGTTTAATATTGGACGGGGCAAAGGATAATGATTATTATGGTGCTACAAAATGCGACAACTCTGATGATGACAAATCAGAGTTTTTCAGGGTCGTATGGTACACGGTTGCTGCTAAGAAGCTGATAACACGCTCACCGGTTGTTTGGGTGAAGTTTTACGGTGTAGCTCGTGCCTCTTTCTTTTTTCGCCATTGCAACGGAACGTACCTGTGCTAATAAGCGCTACGGCAGGTGCCAGTGCAGGTGCGAATTGCTTGGGGATGTGTTTTAATTAATGTACTCGGTCACGATCCGGTGCGGAGTATTTCATTTACGAAACGCAAACGCATCAAGAAACACGACGCAGTGGGAATAAATTGCATGTTGCCAAGACTTTGTACGGATTGTGCTTTATTTCTTCATGATGTCTCTATGCTGCAGTAACTTTTTTCACTTTTAGACGACATGTATGGTGGTCCACCATATTTACGTAGCGCAGTTGTAGCGCAAATGTTCCTGTCTAAAGTAACATTAATATGATTTATTTTACGAATTGAAGTTAGTTATTTATAGTTCAAACAAATAATGAAAACTCCAGGCATAAACTTGTTTCTTTGTCCTTAATCGTAACAAATTGTTCTAAATTAAACAACTGTTTTACATCACAACACAAAGCTCACAGTTAACCTTTTCATATTTTATTACATCAGCCATTGTTTTTCAACAGACATTATATTAAATGTCAATCAATTTCTTCAACCTATCACCCATCATACTCCAACAGCGCAATTATACTTAATTTAATTAAACCATCGATGAACTGTCAATCCGCGCTTAGGGCTTAGTATAATTGGTCCATAATAGTGAGAGGTCTGAAGGTTGACCATATTTTCCTTTCCATCCTTTGTTTTTCATGCTGTTGAGCGAATATGATAAATTTTTAGTTCGCTATGATTTTCCAATTTTAAATGGAAATGTTTATAAACATTTTGTTTTCCAGATAATGATCATAATGCATTTAAACAAATTTTTATATTCATTTTATATTGGCGGCGGCCCGATGGTGTATGTGATAAACGGCGGCGGTCCACACGGTAGAACCGGGGATTAAATCCCATCCGGGGCATCCACCCTAGCAATGACTGACTACCCTGCTACGTGGTAAAATAAGTCTCGTAAGCCAGAAATGACCGGCATAACCTCAGAGGTCGTTACGCCAAGAAGAAGCTATTCATATGTGGCATATGACAAAGCCACCAATTTAACTACTAAGCTTTATGGCAGCGAGTTTATTGATCGAGCTTAGATTCAAAGTTCACAAAGAAACTTTTGACATTCGCCAAAAATGATAAAACTGATGGCCCCTCTGAACTGATGGCACATTTGAACAGCTCAAAAGGACAATAAAGAACATATATTCTTACTCATTGTGAAGTGCGATATTAATATTCTCATTATTTTATTGTCCCCCGTTGCGAAATAAGCAAAGTTGACCTTCTTTAACTAAGAGGCAAGATTACGGATCGCTTTTTTTTAACCCTCCCGATCTAACCCTAAGGCAGACAGTACACAGTTTAATTCCTTTCTCAGGATGAAACCGCCAACACAAAAAAAAACGAAGCATTTTGCAATATTCATAAATCATACCACAAAATTGCGTCCATTGTCTGGCATGGTGTATTCGATTGTACCGGAAGGATCAGAGCTTTTATTGTCGGTCGAGAATTTTCGCTGTGCATTATCACCATTTTTGTTGGTTTAACTTTTATCGACAATCGTAAAGTGTGAAACCGGAAAGCGAACGTTCAAAGCATTGAGCACGAGACAGGTTGGAAAACTGAACTATACAGAAGGAAAAACGCGTGTTGATGTTCGTTTCAGAACCATGCAAAAAAAACAAACAAAAAATGAAGAGAAAGGAAAATATTCATTAAGGGAGCTTAAAGTAAACTGTAACATCTTTAAAACAAATGCTTTTCCTGCTGTAGCCCAAATTCCACGAATTCGTGACCGATTTGAAAAGTGTTTACCTGTGCAAACAGACGTTCCATTGGGTTTGGAAAAAAACTTCCGTAAATAAATATTGACCAGGGATAAATAAACATTCAACAGTGCTAGGCGCCGGTCACATCAAATTTATTGGTGCACCTTCCGGTGCCTAACACCAACATGATGATGGCGTGTAGCCATATCGATGAATCAATCATTGAAACGGCTCCACAAACACCTTCACACTACGCTAGGAGAAGGCAAAACCTGATCCTGGCCACGAACCACACCGCTGGATCACCCGAACTGACCTTACGGCTAGAAGTTAGTGATCAACTTTCTGACCGACCGGTGATATCGATTACCACTTTCAACTTTTTGTTCGCGTTGGCTACCCAGTTCCCGAACGATGTAGAAACTTTCGTGTAGTATTTCCTTTTCGTTTTTTTTTGTTTCACTAGCATTTGGTAAAGTGAACAAGATCGATTGGCGTCTTAGTGGTGTAAAAAGGTAAGGGAAAAACTAGCTTTTCAAGAACTATGGTGTAAGAATGACGGTCGGTTGGCCGATTTACGGTTTGGAAAACTTTCGGTTGGTAAAGCATTTTGCTGTTCTTCAGTATTTCCTTTTTTTTGTTGTATAAAGCCTGCACTGAACTTTTTTGATCGAGCATAGTGGTTTTTGCACAAAGAATAAGTTTGGATTTCAATTTTGTTAGTTATAATCCTGGATAGCTGGCTTTTTTATGTGAATCCCTTTTTTAACATAGGTTTCCGGATAGAGAATTAAGAACACATGCAACTGAATAAAATAGTTGCAAAAAAGGATTCAAAACATTTTAAGGACCTTGGAAAGAAGTTTAATGTTCCTTTCATTTTTAAACTCGGTAATAATTTTCCCTTTTTTGATAATATAAAACGCTTAATAAGCTTATGAGAAGCTTCCTAAATTTATTAAAACTACTACTATTTTAAGCTTTATTTTTCTGTACACTTTGGAAGCTCATGACACAAAAAAAGACCAAAAGGTTAGTGTATAATCGTTTCGTTTTTTAAACATTTTTTTACCTATAACAAAGTCAGCCTGTTTTCTCACCATTTTTGCACTCCGATAGAAACAAATCGTTTCACATTTGTTCACCGTTACCGACCCATTCTATTTTAGTACATCTATACTTCCGAAACATCGTTCCGTACGCAGCAGCAGCTTTTCGTGTGTACAATTGTTTTTCCTACAATTGTACCCAATGACCGTGAGTGCCACTAAGTGAATAGGACGTTCGTGACTGGTAACATTTGTGCAATTCGCACTGTATCGAAATGCCACATTCTATACGCTCGTGGATTGGTGGGGGCATTGGGGTGGAAAACGGTGGAAGGGTGAGAAAGATAAAATGAAATTAAATAAATTTCTGACAGCACAAATTGGCTCACTCGTGCTCCGGCTGCCGGTGAAAGCTGTTGTCTTTCCGCTCGAAAAAAAATAAAAACAAACGCTAAAGTAGCGTTCTAGTATGATTTTGTTTCGCGCCAGTAGCGTACCAGCAACCACCCAGCGGCGTGAAGTGGTGCGTAAGTATAGCAATTGGGTGAAAGAAAAACGCCCAACAAACAGTGACACAATTGCCCTGCCCCACGTTCCAATAGCATCCGTAGCAGAGGTGACAGTTTTTGTTTTAATTTCAGCTTTATATTAATTAAAATTTATCAAGCTGACTTTTTCGGGGTTGTTTCGGATTTTTTTTTCATCGCTTCAATGGTTATTGTAGTAAGGGAGAAGCAAAAGAATGCTTTTTTAAAGGATGAGAATCAATTAAATACGGTTTTTGGGTTTAGATATTCGATTAAATTTTTCAGTACACTAGTTTCATTCAAATTTGATTATTTTAGATGATTTTTTTTACTAACACGAATTTTACAAACTATATTAAAATAAGGTTATAATAAATGTTATATCTAAATTATTTGAGTACACTAAGAATTAAATAAAATTAAATAAAAATCATGTACAAAATTTAATAACTCGAACAGTTGAATGTATAAAAAATTATGGAAGCAATCACAAAAACCACAACATCGAAAGACTCTATCAACTGATCCACCAATGCACTATCCTTCTTTTTCACTTCCCAATAAGTATTTGCTTTTTTGTGCAGTAAACTGCACTGCGAACAAATGCATACGATAACGACAGAAAGAAACCAACATATAAATATTCCTTCACAAACTTTGCCGCACAAACTTTTAACCGACCATTTTGGCTGTGAAACCGAAAATCAAAATCCATAACCGAGCAGCGAACGGATTCCTTCCCGTGAAGTATAAATAAGCAAAAAAAAAAAATAGATCGTTATTGTCGGTGGCTTAGGAGAGCAAAACTTTTTTATCCGAATGACGGGAAAATCCTTTCACCGGCAATGTTGGAATGTTAAAATGTTGCGTCGAAGCTATGGCATGGGGTGGATGCGAAACTTCTTGCTCGGTGATGCTATGCATGTACAGGATTTAATGATGCTGTATGCGTCACATTCATGCACTGTATTGGTTTATGGTTAGACATAGTTTTCTGCAGTCCATTAGGATCAAAAGAGTCAAATTGTTGATGAATTAATGTGGGAAAAGCATCATTGTTATGGGATGAGAAGTTGTACAAGGGAGAAGTTGTACTAAATTTGTACTAAAAAAATTGAAACAGTTTTCTTTAATTCTAGTTTTTACAACAAAATCAAAACTTTATTATTAGATTATTTATTTTTAACAGTGTTCTACATTCTCTTATTTTTGGATCATGTAAAATTAATTAGAAAATCCTATTTTGCAGCATGGGAAAATATAACTAATTTAAAAACAACACCACTATGCAGGTGTATCACTTAAAAATGCAATCCTTCCAATCGTGTGCACCGCGTTAAAATGAACGTTAAACGTTATAAAATTCAACAGCATCCGCTTCGCTGCACATAACCACAACTAGCAGCTACAGCTAACTCTGCTTCTTACCCGATTCTTCTCCCCCATGCACCATATCAGGGCAACGAGATAACACCATTAACCTTTCCATTTCCCGTGTGGTTTTTATTCCTTCACCGTGATGGAATAACGCTTAAAAGGCAAAGGGTATGAAAATAAAATTTAACGACGAGACACGTGTAAATAGCACAAGCAGGAACAGAGAGAGAGAGAAAGAGAGAGAGAGAGAGAGAGAGAGAGAGAGAGAAGAAAAAAAAATATATAGAAAGGTAGGAATGCCCTGAAACCAAACATCTTTCCAGTGCTTTTGAACTAAAAAAACAGTAGGTGTATCGTAATCTTAGATCCTTGGTTAAACCATTGTTTTAAAAGTCATTTTAGTCATTTGTAGACGAGGACAAAAAACAAGCCTTTGGGAAAAGGTGAAAATTTTCCACAAAAAAAAAACAAACGATAGATGTCTTTCTCGGCAAAAAAACCCCCCGAACAATGAACACGGACCCCTTTTTGTGAAAGGTGAAAATTGGCCTCCCGTAAACGGTAGTGCTACGCGAGACGGTTGTGGTTATATTCGCTTCATCAAGCGCAAGCTAGATGCAAAAGCAAAAGCTAGAGTGCGCAAATTAATAAAGACGAGCAAAAAAGAAACGGGGAAAAATCCTATAAACATACACACATACACCTGCACAAAGTGTCTGTGCGCAAGCGATGTGCATTTAATTTCGTTATCACATCCTTCACGGTTGTCCTTTAAACTCTTTACCGTGCCAAGGTAGTGAGGTGCCATGCTTGCACACAAAACTCCATCAACTGCTGGGGGGGAATTAATTGCTAGTTGGGGTGACTGCAAAGATTGTGAGAGACAAAACGAATAAACCGGCATGAAGGATCTTTTTTTTCTCCAAAACACGAACCATGGTGCGTCGGAACGGTGCAAAATAAACAATGGGGCTGTGATAGTGCGAGCTTCTCCGGTCATTCAAATTCCATGGGAAGCTGCTAAAGGGCATTCACTCTTATTGCACACCATATAAAAATTCACTTTTGGATTTACCTATTTTTATCCCAAATTTTCTTTTGTGTTAGTCAACGTTTTGCTCTCATTATTTCTCTTAGAACTGCAAACAGAACCCACTCCTGCATCAAAGCTTTGTGGCTAGTTCAAAAGGTATGTTTTCATGACAACAAATCTTACCAGCGCTATTACATTTGTTAAATCGTATCAAACACACTAATACACTACAAAAGCAGAAAAAAAGAGGAACAAACGCAATGAAAAGGACCCCCAAAGGCGCGGGTGGGCAACATCAAGAACATTTTACGCTCTATTATTCTTGCCTTTGTCGGTCGCCATTGTTACGTGTTCCGGCACCAAGTGACTTCACATCATTACACCACAACAACGGACCACTCCATCACACCAAGAATACACACACACCCATCCAAAAACAACTCGCTCCCATATATGGGAATTCTTTCTTGTAACTTAAAAGCAAAAAATAAAAAAAAATACTAAACAAAGTAAACGAACTCCTCACAATGCTACTACATGTCCCCATGCTAAGGTTGCATCACAACAATAGGGAAGATCCAACGGCATTCACCCACACAGAGACCGGTGGCACATTTCACCATTTCAAAGAGATTATGCTTTCCCGTTTTACGGGATGGTGTGCGTTTTCCATCACTTCTTTTATTCTTTGTTTGGGTTTTGTGTGTGACCTCGTTCGTGATGAAGTATTTTACCACAGATGATTGAAATAAAAACGCGAACGGCTCGGAAAGCAAAGCGGGGAAGTGCCTTTCCCAAAACCGTAACATATGCTGACTCGATCCATGGAACGTATCTTTTTTTTGCAAGGAAATTTCATTGTGAGTCCGTGTGAGTTGGGGGAAAAATGGCGCACTTTTGACCAAAGCTTTGCCAGCTATCTCGGTGTCACTTCATGGAAACTAATGTGATATGGTTTATTTTTGGAATTCATCATACGGAACAGTCCACTAGGAAATGATAATTGTGGTCTTTTGTCTTTTGGCAACTAATTCAACCACCTATGAAAGTTATTCGAAGTTATGTGAGCAGAACAACATAGTTTCATAGGATGAGGATGGAATTCAATATGAGAAATATCGGGTGAATTATTTAAAAATAACTAGTCTAATAATATTTTACCAGCTCTATCTGATCTGCATTACAATTACATACTTTGTATTGCAACACATTCATAACGTTGACATGTCTAGCGTCATGCGACGAACAAATAAACTGATATTAATCTTCATTTCCATCATCATGCCAGTACCATGAAGCAATGTCATTTGCAGTGGCTGGCTGTAAACTTTTCAAGCGAAGCACCCAGCTCAGATAGAGCGTGTAGAAGCTTCCAGCCATCCATTATGCATCTGTCTAGCGAGTTTTGATGAGACGGAAGAAAAGTTAATTAAAAAGTTGTACATTAATTAAATGATTCTGCATTTAGATGTAGCGGATGGAATATTTCGTTCCTATTCTTGTCTGCTTTGGAAGTTATCAATGTTTAAATTAAAAAGCATAAGACTTCTACTGTACAGTGCTGTCTCGTCATAAGAATGATACTAGACAACCCAGTTCGTTAAGTCGTTAAGCAGTACACAAGACCAAATGATGATGAAGTTCACATTCTTGCGTAGACCAGTACGATTGATTGGCAGAAGATGGCGCTTGATCATGAGCAGTTCAAAACACTCCCACGGGTGACGATAGGGCAAAACTACCATGACGGTTGTAGCGCCTTGATAAGTATGGAATAAAGCAGAAGAGGATGCAAAAAGATCTGAACCATCTATAGCGCTGATAAAAGAATCAGGCAATTAAGCTAAATAAAACTGGGAATTCCCACATGAAACTAAGGATGTTTCCTTAGGGTAAATCCACAAACCCCGTAATTTAATATTGCCGAACGATTTTTTACTTCTTTTCGTGTGTGAAAACTAACAGCTCAGCAACGAGGGAGAAAACTAGAAAATATATAAACATAAAGTTAACAAATAGAACTTATGTGAAAAAATAAAATCCATGGACACAGCACTTGACATCAACCATGCAACGAATGCATTCAATACATTAAACTTCTTATCATACATAATCCACGGCCACTCTTCTATCACTTGATGGGTCGAATCATCATCTTCGTTTTCTTGAGTGAATACTTGTCCCCTCGGAATTCCATCCACATGAGGCCTTGTGAGTCCTGGGCTTCGGTTAACTTCCCTCGCAGGTAATCTCCATTCAGGTGACTGGAAGCATACAGAACCGTGAGAACAGAGAACTAGATCACCAACTCTACGCTACATACCACCGATGGCATCGATAAAACCACCAACCACCTTTGAACACGGCGGCACAGTTGAACGCTGCCTTGCTCTTATCATGATCGTACGTTGAGAAGCTTTCGTTCAGATGTATACGCATCGCATCACCAGCACCACACGGGTTACAATTACCCAGTTCCGTTATGGCGTAGTTAAGGGTTTCCGCCGCAATTCGAAATCTTTGATACCTGGCTTCCGCTTTCACGCCGTCAAAATCTTCCAACAGCACGGCAAGTTCGTGCGGTGCCACGTTCGTTAAGCGATGGATCTGTTCCAAACCCAACCAGAACTCACCGCGCAGTGTACCGAAACCGTGCTTGTAGTCTTTCCAGTCACGGAAGAAATTCACCGAACCATCCGTACGCTGCTGGATCACGGTCCAACCGCCACCTTCGTACTGCTGATCGCACAGTACCGTCATCGGTTCGTGGAAGGGATAGTCCGGATCGATACGATAAATACCGGACACACTGGACGGAACATCTCGACAGGACGCACCAACCGCTACCGGTGTGGAAGGACCCTGGTTGGTATTGCCTGGGTTCGTCTGAAGTCGCGTCATCAATTGTACCATTTTCGTAAGCTGCTGTACCGTATCGTTTGTGTAGGTAAGCAGATCCGATTCGATGCCTTGCAGTGAATTAAGACGGTTGCTGATCATTTCATAACCATAACCAGTTACGTTCGAATCAATCTCAACACAGACAACGAACAGCACGATCACACTTCCGATAGCAAAATGCATCTTGTTATTATGGTCACTTAAAAAATCAAACTTCTCTACACGGCGTGTACACCATCACTGACTACGTATGAAATGGAAACGCTTTATTTGTAAGTTATAATCACTAGTTGTGTTTACACCATGTGTTAATGGCAACCAAAAAAAAAAAGACTCGGTGAATCCCACTCAGCTTAATCGGAGCTATTCAGACGATTAATAATTTCGTCTGCTCGGGAGCATTATCAGTTGGTTTGATTTATTTCTTCACTGGTTGCTTGCATCGTTATGTAGTGCAAATGTAAACAACGCTGATAAGATGAATACGAATACGATTCTCTTTTAAATGTTTCTGTTTAAATCAATTAAATTTAATTTGTATCCAAAACCACACATGATCTTACTGATTGCTTTTATATAAAACACTCACACAAATGGCTTAATAAACAGCTTCAATGTTGTTTTATACACTGATGGCACTACCTAGAAAGAATTATAAATAAAAATTCTTATCTCTTGATCGCTTGAAAATTTGTAATTCACTTATTAACAAATATGTACAGTAAGCAAAATCGCGAAGGGTTTTTAAAATTTTGCTTTTCATGATGATTTAATACTTTGGAGCAGTGTATAATTTTTATATCGAAAAAAAAATTAAATCGAAATTTAACATTTAAAATTTATTTTTCAATTTATTATGCTGCTGAACTTCAAAAAAGAAACTGAGTTTTTCTGAGAAAAAATTAAATGTCTGAGCATGAAAGTGGCATTACAAAACGCCTAAAGTTATGCAATCTGCGTGACAAAATCATTTCATTATCTTCGCTTTAACGTTTACCTATAGCATAAATGAACAATCAAATCTGTGAAATGTGTTTCGTTGCGAAACGAATGTTTGTAAAACTTACCTCCAAAACTTCAAACTGAACATTCGGTAAAAGAAACCAATATTGATACTCTGCAAACTACTCGCATCCGTAGGATTCCCGATCGTACTCAACCGCACAACCTTCCAAACAGTACGCGCCACCACCATGTAAACTGGTGGCAGAACTTACAACCAAACCGGCACCGGCTTTGTCCGGCAGCTCATCACACTGTTGGAGTTCGCTTTGGGGTTTGTTTCGCACCGTACACCGGCAATGGCCATTCGATAATTCGAGTTTAATGAGAAAACTTTCCCAAAAAACTAACTCTCTACCCTGCCAGGGCGTATGCCACTTCCGGGCCGGGCGATCATACCAGAGTGTAGTCACACAACTTAAGAAAGAATCACAAAGGAAAAAAGGGATTTCCATGCGACCCTGGCGACGGTGCTGGAGATAGAAAACAAACGTTCGATAAAAACGGACCGAGAGTGAAACGAACCATCAAACAGGAACCATGAAAGTAGAAGCCAAAAGCGAATTTACTGCATTAATTTTTATCAATTTTCTCAAACTTTAATTAAACCCATTTCCAAACACCTCGCAACCCTCGGAGCTATGTATTGGGTAACCGACGGGGAAAAACAAACTGGTGTACCAAAACTCCTGGTGTCCTGTTAGTTGGTTGTACTTGTGAAACTTTTCAAACAAATCCCTAAATTTAATCCACCCATCCTACCTTCCGGTCGGATGGGTGTTGAAGGGAACAAAGTAGAGTAGATAAAAAAAATCCCATCTCCACCGTTTGTGGGCAATGATGCGCTGTGTAAAACGTTAAAGTAATTACTGGAGGGTTTTTTCCGAACTATTCATGCTTTATTCATCACTCGATTACCAAGCTTAATGCAAATGAAATATTTATCACTTTTCCTTCATCATTTATTGGAGGTTACGGAGGGTAAGGAGGTAGGGCAATGATTGAGAGAGATAATGTGAGTGTGGGAATTTGCACAGATTATGCACTATTATCTGGTTGACTGAAGTATGATCATGGTCGCAGTGGGGGAAAAGGGCAATCCAATGGATTGAATTTTTGAATTCCATACAACAATCTCATCCAGCCCATGCTTCAAATGCAAATTGTTATCAACCTGATGCGTTTCAACCCCCCAAACACACACACACACACACATACAGCAGACTAATTGAAAGCTGATTGAATATTTCCCAAACCCCCGCAAACTAATTCAATGTTCGGCGTTACCACTCGATTCCGTTCACTTCCGTTACGCGAAAGGCATTATTTATTTCCTCTTTCCATTGGTGAAATGTTTGCGCGTGCTCGTATGCTCACTTCATGCTAATAAATGTCAACTTCATCGCACAAATAGATCTGCTTTGGAACGCAAACATGAAACGCTTTAACTGTGTATACGACGCATAGAATTCGTTCATTATCGCTAGCACAATTGGATGTGTTCTAATTGTATGTTTTAATTGGATGTGCTAGCTGAACCGTGGGTTGTGCATCGGTTTTATCAATGGCAGCAAACAGCAAAATGGTTAGTGATCGTGTGGTACTTTGATTCGTTAAATTACGATTCATTACAATAGAGGTAACATGATATATTTAAATAAATTGGATCGATCTGCAGTGCTGCAGAACAGCGTTTAGCGTTTTTAAAGGGATAATTAAAATATGAACAAAACTGCATTGGAAATTCTATTGCTGTGTTCGGTACTATGGGATTGAAAAATATCTTATTTAATTGGACTTTTGGACTATTAGTTTTGGATGTAGTGAATGAAATACTATTTTTATTCTTCTTATTTATGGCCTGCTCAGAGTCGAGCACGTCACGAAGACATGGCCTGGTCGCCAATCCATCTCCAGAAAACTCGGTCCAGGACTACAATCCTCCATCCACGGCTTCGATTCCACCTGACCCAATCAACGAGCTCGCAGTGCTCTTTTACATCTCGTGCCGAACGGGTCGCTGACGAGCACATGAGTCCGCCATCCTCATCACTAGCCTAAGACAACCGTCTGAATATCTGCACCGTCAAACAGCTCAGCAAGCTCGTGGTTCATTCTCCTTCTACACACGCCCTGCTCGCCCACACCGCCAAAGATAGTCCTTAGTACCCGCCGTTCGAAAATAGCGAGTGCATTGGCATCCTCCGTTAGTCTAGGACTGGTAACCGTAGAGGACTACCGGACGTATGGTGTATTTCGTGTGTTGCTAGAGTCTTCTGGATCGCAGGAGTTTGTGGAGCCCGTAGTAGGCACGATTTCCCTGAAGGAAAATAAAGTTTCCTTTAACACTATGCTTGCAAATGAAATATTGGTTAAAATAAAATTTATTATCTCATAACGCGATCGTGATCATGCGTTTGATGCGGTTTGGTAAATATAAAACCCTTTTCTCAGTACGTGCATTGCTGTCGTCATGTTTTGATGAATTTCTAAAATGCTGAACCCTATTTACTTAAGTGGTTGATGTTTTCATTTCCCACTAGTTCAATGCCCTTTCCCCTTCCGGAAAATTCCATCCCTTAAAATGTCATCATAACGTGGCAACGCTTGGCTCTATCCACGAGAATGCTCTCGAGTGTGCTCGACCATGTACGAATGCTTTGATGTTACATCGACTGGAAGACAACGTCGAAATCGTTATCATCATTGCTAAAAATGATTCATAATGCATCCACCATAAATGATGGTCGTGGGTCGTCTCTATGGCAAAGGGGTCGTAGCGCACCACTACAAACATTCGGTTGTGCATGGTTTCGCAGCATCGTTACTATTTCAAGAAGCATCATAATTTTAGTAATGTTTCGCTCGAAATAGAAGCGGTATAATACACTCGATGACAATCACGTGGAAAGAGCCACTGCAGGCAGAAGAAATGTGAAATAATTTCATTACACGCTCTAGCTACGGGAAATGATAAACGTTGCCAAATTTGGCAAGTCGTCCTAAAATGCTTCAACAGCAAATATTGATTGTATAACTTATTAATTGCAAATGGTTTCCGTGTCCATTTCGTGACGAGAGAGCTAACAATGCGTTCAACGTTCAACAGCCAAACACAATGGATGTCTACAATAATTCATCTTTTTAAACGATTTTTGCTACCTCATCGCAACAACTTAAACCAATCCCCAGCGATGGTTGTAACGCCGTTATCATGCTACTGACTTTATTTTCATTTCACCATTCACAGCAGAAAAGGAGATGGATAAAAAAAAGTATATTAATGTTCTAAAATTCATCTTCATGTCAGTCGAAAAAGGTGCTACATTGTCGTGGGGGAAACTTTTCTTTCGACGTCTACTTTAACCATACCAGCTCCACCGTTTCCGGCGTGTTACTTGCCTTCCGTTACGCTCGTAAGCTAACGCTCGTTCCGCGTTTGTCTACCGATTTCATTTTTGCACTCTCAATTAAGGTAAAGTTTCAGCCGTGCATTAATTATGACTTGTTTCTCACTCAATAAATTACCTGATGCGCACGAGGAACGAGCACTGTGTGTGTGTGAGTGTGTGTGTCTTCTAAAGCGGTCGGACATTTTTGCTTTATACCGCACAGCAGCAGTAGCAGAGAGGTAGTGATGATAAAAATTAAAAAGAACTTTAGCATGATTTATGAATTACTGTCAACCGCACATCGATTTAACTCATAATTCATAAGCAAACTTTTAACATTGTGAAAGTGCAATGGGCGGAGAGTGAGCGGAGCTTTTACATGATAATAATGTTGTTAGGTAATGTGTAATCTTTATCGGATAATAATTCATAGCAACGAATGGTATTTTTATATGACAACTGCATCGTAGGTTTAGGGTGCTGTTCCCCTGAAAGTATGCAATAAATGTCAGAAACGGTTTAAAAGTAGTTTACGGATGTTAAGCACCCTAACTGAGTCAAAATACTTACTTTTCAAATAAAAGCACTTTGACAGCTAAGTCTTGCTCTTTGTTAATGTACAAAATAATCACCAAACGAACCTTTTAAATGCAGAAATTAACACGATCGTTTTGACCCTGTCATCAAGCATATCACCGCACGACTTGCATAATCCTTCAAATTCCACAATACCACTCTAGCCAAACCACTCACAAGCGGTCATTTTCGATTACTCCAATAACCGTCGAGCTTCCGCTGCCCGTAACCAGGGTCCGTAACCCAATTCGGCTTTACCGAACCACGCACAACACTACTCATACTTTAAACTTTAAATTGCCAATCAACGGTGGATTATTTGCAAAACGTGTTTTAGCCGCATCGGCTTATGAAGCGGTTCGTTGAATTGGAAATACACGGTACTGTGCATTTTCGGCCATTGTGCGAATCGAGAACAATGGGCCTCTGGCCTGGTAATGCGCTTCTGAACTTAGCATGAGTGGAACACTTTGAAGCATTCGAACAATACTCTCCTTTCCACAGTGGTAGCTTCAAACATTCGAAAAAGCTTCGTTAAACTTATGCATTTTGGAGTTGAAAAGGAATGATTCCGGGAACCGTGAGGAAGTACTCGAGTGATGTTTGGAAAAGTTATACAACATCACCAAATCAGCTTGAACCCACAAAAATCAATCTACCTGCAGTGCAAGCAGAATAAAGCTACCGCCAGAACACGTGGTTAACATGGAAGATGAAAATAGGAATGAATTTTCCAATTTCTCGATAAATACTGTGAATTTATTTTAAAAAAAAGTGAATGTGAACTGAAGCGAGTTTTAATTGTGTCTAAATAACTTTATTTCACCTCTCTTATCCTGTTCGTATCTATTCTTACCTTATGCTCTATTCGTGTCATCAGTATTATAACATTGCTACGATAAAGTTTGATAATGAGAAAAAGACACAGTGAAGCAACTCCATCTCTTGCTCTAGAACTAACACAGTTAAATTGTTCCGTGTTGTGTCTCATGCAATGTTCTAGTCTTTCAACAACTTTTTTCATATCGTTTCAACTTCGTGACGGTAGTCAACAAAAGTTGAAGAGTTCGTTAAAAGTGCCCTAAATTTCCTTTTCGTCTATCGTTCTTCAAATGTATATTGTGTTGGATTGTTTTATGAAAAAAAAAACTTCATATCTCTAGGAAGGAAATATCACGTTCTTTGGCAATATGTAACATTTGACCATTTGACGCTTTTTTCTGTTTATGGCGTATAACTCGTCGTCGCTTCCTGCTGTGATAAGCAGGAAATACGTATACGTTTTCATGTAATTCTGGAGATGCTGACATGATAGACATGCTTAATTATCGTACGTGATATCTGTACAAATAAGAACAGGATTAATGATTCGTTTCCGTATACGCTTCGTTTTGTTCTAATCATCGTTCACTAATCACCATTGAATTCGTATCTTTTCACTAACAAACAAGACTAACACGCTCTTTCTTTTATTGGTAAATTGTACACACACAATCTAACACGCATAATCACACGCAAGAAAAGAATGGCAAAATCCAACAAAAAGAACTGTATCTATTAGTTTCACTGTTAATATGCAGCAAATCTGAGTGGACTTTACTACGAAAAAACGAAGATGAAAACGGGTGACCATGGTAAAAGGGGGGCTGAATGTCAACAAGCACACTCTTTTATCAGCACGGTACAGTGTTGTTGGAAGGCTCCCAAAATCCAAAGTCTGCCAATGTTTGATTCCCTTCCTCACCTCTGGGAGTTGCCGTTCTAGCACCAAGTCTGGCTGGTCAAGAATACGAAATTGCTTTGGGTTTTGAATATTCATGGCCTTTCTTAGTCCAAATCGATTGCATAATCTATGATGTAAAGGGGGTTTTGCTGAATTGAGTTAGGCTTTTGATGAAGTTTGCAATAACAAGCCCCATGACAGAATTTGAGGCGTACCGAGGAAATGGGAAGTCTTGCCAGGCTTATTACACTAGCTGTCCAAGCTTTACGCAACAGCTAGTGAAGATTGAACAGTTTATGAATCATTATAGATTTTTTTAGAAAATTTTTCTCTATTTAGTGTTATTTTTAAATGATAATTTTAATTTATAGACAAATAATCATTATTTTATTTCAATCCATATTACGATTTCAACATAATATAATACTTCTTCAGTTCAAAATTCTCCCGAATGTGTGTTCATATCCCCAAAAGCAAGATCTAAGTCCATAACAGCCACATAGAGATAATGGAAGTTGAGTTTCAATTCACACAATCACTTCGAAAATGAACAACAAATGTATAACGTGCACAAAAAAAGATATAAAGTTCATTTTTTTCTTCTTCACCACAAAATGGTACAGTATCTTTACATCATCTCAACACACCAATCGTCTTCCTACCTTGCTATCTGTGTTCTTGTTTCTTCTCCTGCGACAAAGATGAGGCAGCAAGTTTGAACTCGCGCACAGAACACATGTTACAAACAATATCATTTGAAAGTGCACACTTATAGTTGTTGGATTTTGCTTTCTCTGCTGTTCATTGTTTGTTCCAGCAAAGAAAAAAGTAAATCCTCAAACGATATAAGATACAATACAAGGTTTCTGTTTCCGGCAAAAGGCAATGAAAAATAACCCAACCCACCGAGCACGATGTAAACCACATCCGGTAAGTTTGCACCAGCCTTTGGTATTCTCACGAGCAAATGCTGAAACACAATTATGTTAGCGAAATAGGAAAGAATAAACACAATGATGCACAGCCAACCGAAGATCCTGTGGTCCTTACCAGGAGATTCAGCTTTATCCGTCCAGTGATTGTTGCTTTTCCATTTTTGTTTCTTGCTAAGATGATGATGATGATGATGACGATGGTAAGTAATGCTGTGTTCTAGTAAGCATTTTTTGGGCAGTTTGGGAAGTGAGAGATGTGTGGAAAAACACATAATACACGAATGACTTTCCCAACACGATCAAGCGCAAAGAAAAGTTAGTCCCTGGAATAAGAAAGAAAAGCGCAAACACACACACACGGCCAGAGTGGAGAGAAGTTCGTTAAGCGCTGCTTAGAAGGGTACAATTTAAAAAGGCACAATTTATCATGATGCTGTTGTGTCGTTGCTGTCGGAAAGCGATAAACTTAGTACATGAAATTTGTTTCCTACACAAATAGTTGATATATTGTGCTGTGCATTTTCTTTGCTTCTGTGTTGGCCATTGAGTGCACTTCACACTGCACTGCTACGATGTCACATGACATTTCACATTTAACGATGCTCGATGTGTGTTGGAAGCAATAAAAATGGCATCTGTTATTGTCACTGCTACTTACAGGCGCGAAGGATTGAAGTATGAAAAAATGCTTTCATGACAAAAGGAACACATCTCGGGTAGTTTCCCTAACATACAAAATAGACAACAAAAAAAAACAAATGCTCTTAATAATGTTGGATGGAATTGTTTCAAAGCGTAAGTTATCCTCTGTAACAGTAGACGAATCGCTGACGAAAGTGCTGGCAAATATTTAAGCTATTAAAGCACTCCTTTCACCTATCGACTTTAGCGATTTTCCCAAAAACCTTGGAGAATTACAAGCCGGAGAAGGGAGGAGCAGGTCATTTATCAATCTGTCAATAAGAGCTCTTCACTGTTGGTGCTCCGAAAATTCATCAGTAAACGTCTGCAGGCCCATCATGTTTCAAACACCATTTTGCTATTGGCCCGGCCGACACGAGCGAAATTGAAGATGCGCTCAAGAGACGTACTTTTCGCACTTCCCAAACCCCCGTTCCTCCGGGCATCAAGTATCAGGCTCATCAATTAATCTTTGGTATCCTTTCACAAAATACCGGTAACGGAACAGATTGCATAAATCCTAGGCGTTAAGTCAATAGCGCCCATCACGGAGTGGTAAAGTTAACCAACAATGGCCACGATGAAACTTCAACTCAACTAAAAGCAAATCAAGCGTTCAAGGGCTCCCTACCGAATCGCCACAACGCCCAATCGGTTCGCTGGCAATCGTTGAAGAATGGGCTTAAAAACTCATTATGGTTTCGGTTCGGGACACACGGCACAATTGATGATGAAGTTAAATTGATTGGTACAAAAATTAATTACAAACATAATTGCTTCAAACGCACTAGGCCGCACTAGTGGTGAAGCCATCAAGATTTTCTGCTTCACGTAAGTGGGTAGTAACATAGATATTTTGATAAATAGTCACAAATCTGATACGGTTTTGAGATTTTATTCCCAAAACGAGCAATTAATCTACGAGTTCTGAGGAATTAGGTAAATCTTGCTTATCTCTCTAAAGAAAAATGATTCGATAAATTCTAAATCATAGATGCTATTATTATTGTCCCCCCTCCATGTTCACGGTAAAATTACTATTGAGTTTCGTATTTTAATTAAACATTCTTTGTTCTCAATATCGCCTCCCCAAAACACTAAGTACAACGATCCGATCGCCGATCCGAAAAGGACGACCTCACACACGCAGTGCCGACAGCCAGTCTTTTCGCACCGGATGTGAGTTATTAATCACCAGTTTGTTCTTTCATCAAAGTGAATGGAAAAACGTCCACCCCAGGACACAGTGCACAACAGAACTGACAGGATGCGGGTATGGGTTCAGGGATCAAACCACAACATATCATCACCCGGTACGATCGAGGAGTTGGGAGGATCGGTGACCTTTCACCATGCTAGCAAACCCAAAAAACCACTCGTAAAAGCCAAACCCCTGTCGGACAAAAAACCGCAGACAGGATGCTTTCGGTATTGAAAATGAAACAAGCAGCTATAATACCCCGGCTCGTCATATCATCGTCAGCATAAAGAAAAGGTCAAAATGGTTTCTTTCTCATAATGAAATTGTTTCGCTTCGTTTACAAATTAGTTGTACCAACTGTTTTGTGTTATTGTTTTTTTTTGTTGCTTGCTTGCTTTGATTTTAGCTTTATTCAATTTACTTTTACATCTTTGTTCACTTGCTTCAATAATATCTTTCTTCGATTTTGTGTGTTAGAAAACTTCAAGTCCTAATTCTCTTTCACTTCTGTGTGTTTTTGTGTTCCTCTTTTACTGGAATGGTTTGTCTTTGTGTAGTTCTTTTTTTGTGTCATTTTTTCTTTCATTTTCTTTTCTTCTTATTTGCTAATTGTATGTGTGTTTGTATACGAACATTCCAAAATATGGCTTGCCAATTTCTACTTGTTTCTCTTTCTTTTTTCTCGCTCTTCTTATTCTGTCTCTATTACTTCCTTTGTAAACATGGTGCTTGTGGGATGAATAAATTCATTCGCCACATAGCGTTTCGTCGCGTTCGTTCCTCGACCAGCCATAAATATGTGCCAGTCATAAAAAAGTTAGTCACCTTCACTTGATACTGTCGCAAAGAATTTACATATTTTTGCTACGAAATGAAAACAAAAAGAAAAGATTTCTTTCCCTCACGCTGTCGCTATCAAAGAAGGACATAAATAAAACACGGAACAAAGGGATAAAAACGGGGGAAGAAAAAAAAATAGCGGTACCAAAAGAAGCCAACCGGTACGAAAAGATGGCACCGTGGCATTTAAGCGGAAGTGAAGTTGACCTGTCATGGTGTGTCGTTCTTTTTTTTTTTTTTGTTCTGCTTCCCATGCTTCCGCTGTGCTTTGCCGTCGTATCAACCTAGCGTACATCCTCCGCTTCAGTGTCGTGATCGTTGTAAATGTCGTATCCGGTCTGCATCTGTGGATTCAAACCATCGTCCGCTTTCTCGGTGGCGGTCGTATTGTAGCCTATCTCGTGGTACCGTATCGGATAGGTCAACTGATTGCCCCGGTCCCATGTGTACAGTTCCTGTTTGGTGAGGTGAAGAAGATAGACGGAAACGGAAAACACGATAAGCACGGATGTATCAGAAGAAGTCACTCGTTAGAGGTAAACTCGCCACCTTTCTATACCACACTCCCCGTCCCGTATGTATTGCCTTTGATGCTGTGCTCCATACGTTTTCTATGAGCGTAATAACACACGATGGATAGAAGGAATATTTATTTCCCTTTTGCCTAAAAAGTTGTGTTCGAAGTTCAATATTTGATTAGGCTACTTTCGTTGCGCAGCTTGGGGGGGGAAAAACTGGGCCAACGGTAAACCTTTGACGCTTCCCAATTCTGACCCTACTTTGGCAGATGCCTCACACAACCACAGCCCACATACATACTCGGGGCGGTAAACATAAAGCGAACCAATTTAATTTGATTTCCCATAGAGAAATGCAAAGAAAAGTTGTTGATCTAAGGAAATTAATTTCCTCTGGAGAAATGGTGCCGTTCCGGAGCATCCCCTCCAACAGGGGGTTTCGACCATCCCCGTACAAGGTTCGCATTTATTTGTAGCATCCCAACAGGAACAGAAGAGAACATTCCGAATTATCAACATGAGAAACGATTACGAACGCTAGATAAAAGTAGCTGTACATTTGATGCCCTACTAAAATCCTGAAAAACCACAAACAATTGGTATGCAAATAAGTAATGCAATAGATCAAAAGCATTTACTGGCGGTGCCTCTTTGGACAGTAGTGGCTTGGTTCCGTGCAGCTGAAGTGAACCATTTACAGTTACACTAAATCAAAGCTAGAGAGCACTGACTACTAGCCCCAATTGTGCCTTGTGTCACCAGTGTTTTCCAACATCCCAGATATAGAAACACACAGAAACATTACGACACAAACAGGGCAGAGTTCCCAAGAGCAATGGCATACTTTTTCGTACAGGGGAGGTAAGATATAGTGCATCAAATTTGAGATCATTTGTTCTCTTTTAACTAAATGGTATCGTCATTACTTGTAGTTACACAGCGGGCGCCGTACCAATGCTGGAGGAAAAGTTTCCACCCCTATCTCCCTCCGGCACTCCTCACTCAGTCCCAGCCCGCATTTAGACGGAGTGTCCAATTTCGAGTAAGTAATTCCACAACATCAAACAACGGCAACAAACTAGTTTCTTTGGGACGCTTGTGGGACAATCATCCGGAAGGAGGGATGCAAAAAAAAAACACCAGCAAAAATACATCCCTCGTTCGGAGCTTGTGTAACTGATTGTCTCATTAATTATAGATCCTTGTCGTAGTGGAACCCAGAGCAGGGGATGAGACGGTGCTGTAAATACAGCTCTTCTCCCGGAAGGGAAAATGAAGATCGCTGTGTGTAGTGAAAGTTTTTCTTTTTCTTTATACCCGAATTCCACACCATCCATGGCAATGGTCCATTTCTGTCGTACAGACATCCCCTCTTTTCAAATTAACAGCCTTTTCCATTGTGAATGCTTGCTAATGTCGTGCTTGGGATTGGAAAGATATTCCCAAAACACACACCTCTCCCCCCAAATTACCTCCAACATTTCCACCAATACGATCTTACCTTGTTTTTGAAATTGTATCCCACGGTGGTAGTCTTGCGGAACGGGTTCGTAAAGGCTAGGCTTACGTCCAGCAGCTTGCTGTGGTACAGATCGAGCGCGAGCCGTATCTTGGTGTTCCGCTCCGTGACGGAATCGATCGCGTACAGGACACCACAAACGATGAACATTTCGCCCACCTTGTGATGGTTTACGCTAATGTTCCAACCGTACTGTACCGTCAGGTTGTTCTCGTTCAGCTTCAAGTGAACAAAACGGATGGAAAGAAATGGGTAAAGACAAAAGATATAATTTCGTTACAAATTGTACGGTTGGGAATTACTGCATAAAGACCAGCATTCAGCGATTTGTAACATTCCATTTGTGATGCATTTTCGAGCTGTCACTCGATACGCTTTTCCCAGGAGTCACGTAGAAGTCGTGAAATGTCTTGTTTCAAAAGACAAAAGCCGACGAAACGAAACGAAGGAAGGGAAAAAGCTCACTCCAAGGCAACAGGAAAATGATTAATCTTACTCCTTACCTTGACAACCATTGTGTTGTTCGAATCTGGCGTCCCGTAAATGACCCACAGCCCATTATCGTCCACGTTAAAGTCCATGTAATTAATTTCGGTGGTGTAAAGATAATTGGAACCGTTCGTCGTGACGCCTTCCAGCTCGTTCATTGCTGCGGAAATGGAGATGCTCATGTCAAAAGAGTTACCCTTTACCTCGTTACCTTAATTCAATGCGCACTCGTGTGTTTCCGCGAAAAGTAGATTAAAATATGTTTCGAAATAAAGCCCCAATGTACAGCAGTAACTCTGCTAAAAACAAGCACCCTTGACAGAAGGTTACACAGGGAGTAGTTATGTGTCGTAGTGCGTTGTACAGGTTGCAGATTATGTTACGTTTCGTTTCGAGGTCGGTGTAACTTACCTGTCTGTCGTTCTACGTTCAGGTCGTACTTGATGATACGCGGTGAGTTACGCTCGTTGTAGTAGAATGAACCATTGTAGACCACGTGTGCATTGCCCTGTGAATAAATGTGAACTTCAAGTTTAGCTTTTTTTGGGTTTATATTTGCTGGGTTTAGTGAAGAACATGTCATTTAATTTTTTAACTATTACAAAATGTTTCCTGAAATTTTTTTTTGAGAAAATTCTTTAGAACACAATAATTAATTTGCAAAAGATATTTTTAAAGAAGTAATTTTGTATGCTCAGAAACACTTTTCCCGATCTAATACTGATAAGAAAAATCTTGCGCACTTAAAAGTACGCAGAACAATTCGAAGACAACAAAATCTAAAGATTTCTACCTTCTTGGATCTGGCCATCAATCTCAATAAACAATTTCTAGACTTAAATCTCTCACTCAGCGTTGAACGGTTAAATTTGTATTAAAATGCATATCTTTAGGCGGTTAAAGATTTGATTTTGACAGTTGTTTTCAAAAATATTTCCCATAAAACGATCGTATCTGAATTGAGGAGCTTTTCGCAAGCCAATTTAGCGTTTATGGTTTTCGAACTTTTCTATGAAAAAATATGTTTAATACAGCATATCATAACCATCATACTATTTCAAAGGAATAGTCAAGTACTAAGTACTCCATTGAAACGTACACTAGGTTTATCCAATTAGACTGGATGTCCAAGTATAAATTGGATCTTCAGTAATTGTTCCACTTGTCAGTTCCCTTATCATGATGTACGGATGTTTGACGAGCGTGAATGTTGCCGATACCATAGTTACTTACCCGGAAGGGACGCTCCAGCCGGTACGTCTTGGTGGCCACGTTGTTCCGGTACGTGGTTTTGTTGGCGAACTCGAACAACCGATTGGTATCATTTTCCCGGGTGGCCCATACCTTCTTCTCCATCGCATCGTTACGTGCGGCCGGATCCTTCAACCATGCGCCGTACAGCTGCTCGGTGTACTTGTGGTACACCGGTTTACCCACAGCGTACAGGACACAGTCTGTAACGTGCGAAACGTACGTAGTGAGATATCGGATTTACGGTGTTACCGAACCGGTGCTAATTTGCTACTAATTAGCAATTCCTACGGTATGATTTGTAATCGGAGTGTACTGTGTAGTTCTTTTGCTTTCTTGGGAATTCATAATAACTGCACTTGTGAAAGGTGTAGGTGAAGGTTTTCGCATGAAAAAAATCCTGGTTCAGTGTAGTGTTTCACCGCCCATGGCTACCCCAAAAAAACCCATCGGGAAAATAATTGGTCATCCAATCAACTCACCAGTAGTACGGTTTGGTAAACCCGTGAAGCTGACATTACCGATGGGTTTAATTTCCAGATTGCCCACCAAATCGTACAGCGAAACGATCGTATCCTTGCACTTGAAGTCCCTGCGTAAATATGGCCACAATCAGAAACACCCGATATCATTGCGTGTTGGTTGCAGTTTGCCAATTGACCAACAGCCTGCCAACGCTCGCTTACCTCGGATCGGGACATTCGGGGCAGGTAGTCGGTGGGCCACAGATGTCCTCGTACGATTCCTTTTCCGGTGGTTTCGTACCGTACACGTTGATGTCGGTCGAACCGGGTGGCCGGATGATGAACGGTGAGTGTTCCATCAGATGAAATTCGGCCTCCGTCATGCCGAGCTCGTTCTTAGCGACGCAATGATACTCACCGAAATCGGTTGACCGGATGTTGGTGATGTTCAACCGCATAACCGATTTGTAGCTACGTGGTGCGTGTAGAAGAGAATTTTTTTTTGGTTATGTTTAAGTTCCGTTAGGTGAAGTAGTGCTTGTTAGGGCACATTGTACAAGTTTTCTAGGCGATGACATCAACACTTCCGGGTCGCGCTCAACAAGCCGCATCCAATTTCGTTGCTCACGAAATCAAATTACTAGCTTCAGGTTCCGTTTAAACAAGTTTTTGGCATGAGAATGAACATTCCTGAGAGGATTTCGTCAAGTTGACCAAATGTATAAGGTAAGAAACTTTTAGGTTTGTTGAACTGAGTTATCATTTTTGAAACTAAATAAGAAATTCCTTTAATTTTCTGCCATCAAAAAATGGTGACATTTCTCAAACGAAGATGTTCAAAAGTCGAACCCATACAATCGGTTTCCTATCATCTACCTTTGTGGAATGTTCCTATAAAAACAACTCACCATAAAAATTCCTAATTAATTCATGAAAACGCAAACACGAAGCAAACTGCTTGAGGCACGCGTACTTTGTCAGTAAAGTTTGTTTTTTTTTTCTCCACAACTTTTCGCCACTTGCATAACTTTCTTCCATAGAAAAGTATATTCCTTGATTGGTATGAATGTTATTTCACCTGCAAAAACTACTGGCCAAGGCACAAAGCCAAGAATTACAGCAATTACTTGGTTGAAACAAAGAAAAAATTCCAATCCTTTGCCCAAAGGGTATCGGGGGCGATAAGGGGAAAAACGCGGGAAATTAAAACTCATCCCGGAAGAAGCAAAACCAGCTTCCGGTCGTTTCCTCGAACTGTCTGTCACTGGCTGTCCAATGAAATGGTAAAGGTAAAGTTGTTTTTTCCTGCACATTTCCCGGTTTTATTTTTCGTCTTCTGTGTCATTGTCTCGCTCTTTTGAAGGAGAACCTGAGTAAGAAAGTTAATGCTTGTTGGTTAAATTGCTGTAAGCATGTTACATGTAGTACAATGCAAAAAGAAATTTCCCATTTGAAATTCTTTCAATGCTCCAATGGTAACAAACAAACAAAAAAAAAAACTTCCATTTTAAATTCCTACATTCCGGTGTAGTGGTTGATGCTGCTAACTTTTGGTCGAGCTGTTTTTTTTTGTTCTTCTCTCCTTTACCGAGTCATGAAGTCGTTAAGTAAAACCTCAGACAGTATGGTGTGGTAATATAGCGTTTTTTCTTCTTCTTCTTTTTGTTTTTTGCACTGAAAGGGACACATTGCTCATATCGATCGAATATAACGTCCGGAAATCCCATGTACCATATGAGCTCACGTACACGGGCACATACAAAACCTCACTTTTTGCTCCTACCGTTTTACCCATACTTACCCATCGTAATGGGTTTCCATCTGGAATTTATCACCAGGTTCGAGCAGCCGTCCTCCCGGGAACCGTTCCCAGTACTTCAGTGCCTCGGGGAATGCCTCGATCTGTAATTACAAGAGCAACGATAGCGACGGTTGGAATGTTAATAGCATGGATGGACATACCGGGCCATGATTGTTATGCACCGGTGCGGATACACATTCTCCGCTGTCCGGAGACAACATAACGAACTGATAATGGTGTAAATGAATAATAATAACACGTTGAAGGCGAAACAGCAGAATCGATATTATATTATTTGAAATCCTGCACGTTTGGGGTTATTTGCTTCAGCTTGTTTGAGTTTGATTTGCTTTCATTGAATTGTTAATAACTTATATCTTCACTTATTCAGTTTTAAGTGTGATTTAGGGATTTCATCGATGATTGTTTATGTTGTTTTGATCAATATTAAAATCGATCCTTTCTCAAACGTTCTTTATTATTTATTTATTTGCTATTTTATTATTTACTTTTATTTATTATTTATATTTATTTATATTTTATTTATTATTTATTTTTCTAATTTTATTGATTGTTTAACAATTAATCTTTTTCTTAATTTGTTTTTGTACAATCATTTTAATCTTTTAATTGATTATTGCAAATAACATCAATTCTTTCAATCGATTGGTATACGAAGCTGTTGAACTACAAAAAAACAAGCGTTCCATCTTATCTTTGTTGATGTAACCTCAATATTTAAACGTTCTTTAATCCCTTAAGATACCTTCTCTTTAAACTTTAATAATTCAGAATTTCGTCCTTATTCTTACGATCACTTTTGAAATCTGTTTCAACTTTGTCCATAATTTTTCTTCTCAACCACCTTCCCGGAGACTCGTACGCACCTTCACCAAATCGGACCACTCGTTTAGGCTTTACTGTCCAGCCAGGCGAAGGCCCACAAACCACCTGCTGCTTTATCTTTTTCCTTTGCAATTCCTTTTTTTTGCTGCCCTTGGTACGGGCGTAGAGATTCAATTTAGATTTATGAGTTCATTGCACGTACCACACTGTGCCGTTTGTGGTGGGATGCGGTGGGTTTGCACAGTTAGATTGGGCTCGATTTGAGATCGAGTCTAGTGCAGACACGAACCACACAAAAAAAATATCAGACAATCAGGGAAAACTGTATACGTGCCAGTTTGCAGCAGCAATGGCGCTCGTTGGGTGAAAAGCTTTAATAAGATTTATGATGGTAAATCAATTTGCGGTATGCCTAAAAATGGGTAGAAAAATCTGCTCTCAAAACCATGCCATTTCATAAAACTGTTTCATTGTGGGTGCCGTACCCATGATGTAATGGTGTTTCCAAGTGTATGCCATTGGGGTAGAGCCGAAAAAAAACTACATCGTTAGAAAGAGAAAGAGAACGAGTGAAAGCAACAGAAATTTATGTTCCGTAATTTAAGCTGCTCAAGTTATAACATGCTCTTCAACTATATGACGTGGAGAAACAATTCACTTCGCCTAGCGGAGATTGATTTTATTCCCTTCCATATGTGCCATGAAATCGTTTCCTTGCTGCGTATGTTAAACCATTTCACGTGTCGTATAATACGTAGAGCACCGTACACCGGAATCAATCAAACGGATGAAACGCACGTTGACGCTCACTTTATCCCACTCAAAATGGACCATTAAATCGGAACCCACACAAATGACGCTAGGATATATGGTGTAGAATCATAAGCAATCAAACAACTTACCTCACAGACAAACGTTACCGTGGAACCGTTCACCGCGTACGCCATCTGATTTCTCACACGTATTAGTGGTGGAACTGTGGGAAGGAAGAGAGAGAGAGAGAGAGAGAGAGAGAGTGAAAAGGTGGAATAAAATATACAATATTTATATATTGTTCGATAGAATTAAACAACATTGAAACTTTGAAATCGATTATTGTTTTTCAGTGCGCGGAAGTAGAGTTTAACAATATTATTGTAGGGTTTACGGAGATGCAAGTCATATCTATTTTACAACGACAATGAACGAAATCAATTTTTATGTAAGTAATTGGATTTTTTGGATAAGTATATAAATTATTTAAGTTAAAGACTATTCACGCTATTGGCGATTAAATGCCAAACAACGCCTAAAAGTATGCAAATACACCAATATTTATTCACTATAAAAAACTATTAAAACCTCCAATATTTTAATAATGTCTTCTCTAAAATCTTCATATATGAACCTCTTATTACCATCTTTTCAAAATTGAATCAATTCAACCATCAATTGCCATGAAAAGTACCGTGAATACGATCCCTAACCTTCGCAAGCATTCGGAAAACTTTCGAATCCCAAGCTTAGGTACCTAATCTCAACAATGACCAGATTACAGCGATACTATTGTTTTATCGATAGCAATTGGCACCAAGGGCACATGTGTTGCCATGTGATACTACGCCAAAACTACTCGGCAGATTCAACCATTACTATCCTTTTCGAATCGAAAACTACCAACTTCGATGGTACTTCCGTTTGCAAGAGCAAACTATTTCACTTCCACTCGGCAAATGGCTACGATTCACGGCCACTCGAAACACTACTTCGACAGCTTCGGCACGTTACCGAAGGTGGTAGGACAAAGTGCTTTTCTTCTGCTTGTGCACGACAATTTAGTATTGTGAACCACATCACCCACCCCGAGGCCGGTTCTTGGAAATTCTTGGAACTTACAATGCACTTCGATGTTGAACGTTTGGTTCGCCGGTGGTGAGATACCATTGTCCGCCAGGCATTGGTACGCGCCCATGTGCACGCGATTGATTTTGGTAATGTTGAGCGTATGTCCTGCCATCGATGTTGCTGCGAAAGGGAAAGGATACACATACAGAGAGGTCAGCAAAATGGCATCCCTCGTAAGATGGTCACTATGCGAGTGTTTTGGTTTCCGCTGGTTGCGGAATAATCATGGCGCACGTACGCTTGTGGTTTGGATAGGTGCATTAGACTGGAGTTGTTCGGGTGGATTTTTTTGTTTTGAGTACGTGAAGCTTGTTGAAGAATTTTACATCCTGCTGGGTTGACCGTTCCATCAATGCAAGGGCAAGCAAGTCCCACCATGATGATCTCTGAGCATATAGTCACCATGGGTTTTACGATGTCTGTTCAAACCAACGGCCCATTATTGGCATGGGTAAATGCTATTAGGTTCCGCTATTGTCCTTTCGAGTCAATATACCGGATGTGGTATCCTGTGTAGAGATGATTTCATAGCAACTTTTGCCTCTGCGCTTCCCGTTGCTCTTGTCGAAGTGATTTCTAAACGCGCTACGGTCAAGTGCTACTCCACCACAACCATAACCCGGGAAGTGAATAGCGTTGTGTGCAAAGGAGTATAGTAAAAAAAGGGATATATCTTCCCAAAACATTCCTTACCTTCCCAGGCACCGTTGGAGATGGTTTTGCCATCAGCGCGGCGCCATTCGACGTGTGGTCTTGGTGTGCCGGTGGCGGCACATCGTAGCCGCAGGTGTGTTCCCTCGTGGACGATGATGGGTCGCAGTGCCTCCACGGTGCCGGCACCGGCAATCGACGGTGGTACGAGCAGCTCGTTCGAGAACGTATCGTTCACCTTTACCTTCCACGCGTTTATGCCTGGTGTGCCGGGCGTTCCGTTCGTTCCCGGGCGGCCTTGTTTACCTTTCGGTCCGTGTATTCCTGGGTGAGATGTATCACGGAGAGATGGGGTGAAAAAAGGATCAAAAAAGGGTGCAGGGTTATGAGCAAGAGCTTCGTGGTACGATCATTGTGCAAGATTGATTTCTTCCAAACACGCCGGGAAAACCCGTGTAATGATGTTTACTCGCTGTTGAGTTCCCGACGGGAAAGCTACGTGAACTTCTTCTCAAATGAATTCTATTCCTACAGCCACTTTCACCTGAGTGGTGGTATACAAGAGAATGTAATCTACGCGGTTTACAAAGGTTGTAATACAAATATTTCGACGGACGGATATATTTCTTGGGATAATATTTCTTCTACAACAAAATTCTCCCTCAAAGGAAATAGATCCCAATGTTCCAAACAATCCCCCTTTTTTTAATTTCAAACCAATAAAAAATAGGAAAGAAACCTTCAAACTATTACACAAACGCAATCGCAAATTTTCTTCCCAACACTATTACGATGCTTTATTGCCATCGTTAGCAATCTTCCTCCATTTAACAACCGTTCCAATATCAATCAATCTGCATTTCGAGACGATAAATCGAACGGAAGCAGTGTCTCTCACCCTTATCTCCCATCTCCATCAAGACGTTCTGGTTCCGTCCTACAATTGCACGTTACAAGGATTCTCCTTCCAAAACCCTTTTCTCGAAAAGGACACCAATTCATCTTCTTGGTCGGTCTCCCTTCCCAAAAACCCTTTCGGGGTCGTGTGCTGTGAAAACATAATCATCGCTGAGAAATGACGCCAATTTTGGGAGGGCAAACGAGTCCGGGAGTCAATTTCGCGTACTCGATGTCTCGACCTAGACACCCGAAAGCTTCACCCGTCTTAGCGTCTTGTTGCAAACAAGTTTCCCAGTACTGTGAGTTGACGCACAGGTTCACGAAACCATAGTGCAATGAGCCTGAAAACATACATGCTCCTGGGACAACCATTGCATTCGTCTTGCCAGGGCTGAAGATGCATTGCACATATTTAATCAATTCCAAACTCAACGTTCGTAGCTTTTCATCGAACGAGAAAGATCAATTGCTGTTCGATACTTTGGGATCAAGTGGGAAATGGTGGGAAATATATTTTACACCAGAGTAACATAAACAAAACGAGTTTGGGGTTATGCTGTATGCAATGTGAGAAAATGGGGAGGGAAACCCCGTTTTCCCGAGAAACGCTTTGATACAATGTTTCAAAGGATTCACTTCTGCACCATTGGTGTTGGTAAAGAGGTTTGATGGTATATTGTTTTCCTAGTATTATTTATTCTACAGTGCTTCTTTTAACATTTAAATTGTTATAATTAAAATACTGTTCATATATCAAAACAAACGGGGTGAAATCAGATAAAATACGTTAAATATATTTAACAATATCTACATAAAAAGACCTATAAATGTCAGAACAAGAAATATATAAAGTTGTGTTATAGCTCCTAAATTTATGCAATTCACGTAACAAAACAGCTTATAAATTAATATGAAGCATTATGTTGATGTTGAATCAATAATAGGTATTTTTATGGAGTTATCATGGAAAAAAATATAACCGATAAACTAATTACACTATTTACTCTACCTACAACTATTTACGAATAAATCTAAATAACAGGAAGTGTAGAAAATTAAAACAAATCAATTATACAATATAACTAGACATAATTGTAATAAAAACATTGCTTTAAATAAATCACCAAATTGCACCAAACCACATGGCCTAATACACGCGCTAGTGCTGCACCCTGACGCTTGTAAGTCAAAATAACGTTTCAACCCTCCTGAAGGCTTTGCTTACAGCTTACAAACTGTAGAGGTTATCAAAACTGCTTTCCACTCTAATCTCTGAAGCGTGGTTCATTTTCATCTTCACTCGAGATGTTTGATAAACAGCTGCATTAATTAATTTTATAACGTGTTTGCGCACTGTTGCGCTTATGCGTGAAGCGCCATTTCCCTTGCACCAACTTACGCCTGTAAAATCCTGTCTGCATCCGGTAGGAAAACCAAAAACAGACCAAAAGCTTCGATACGCCTCGGGCTCGATTGCCAGGAAAAGCCGAACGATGGTAATTATTATCTCGTAACACAAACACTCATGTACTCGCATCATGCAAATCGGATGTGTTCTTAAGGCCCTTCGCATACTACGTTACAAATCCCACTTTTCGTCTACCACTCCTTTTCGTCAACTTACCTCTCGGTCCAGGCAATCCTGGTGGTCCCGGTGGCCCAATCGGTCCTGCTAATCCTACAAATGGGCAAGTAATCACAAGCGATAGGTTACGCGTTGCGTGCTAAAGTGTGAGGCCCGAAATTGCATTCTCTACGTACCATCTTTGCCATCGATACCGTTACGCCCATCAATGCCAGGAATTCCATCTTTACCATCCTTGCCCGGAATTCCATCGGCTCCGGCACGGCCTGGAACACCATCTAAGCCCGGTTCACCCGGTACACCATCGCGCCCGTCCAGTCCCGGATTGCCCGGATAGCCAATCTCACCCTTCGGTCCACGTGGGCCTGGTTTGCCTTCGCGTCCATCTACACCGGGAGGACCAGGAAGTCCCGGGTCGCCCCGATTTCCTTTCGGTCCCGGTATACCGGGCAGACCGGGGGGTCCGGGTGGACAGTACTCTTTCGTCGCTCGGCAAAAGCCGGTAATGGCGTCAAACTGTAGGGAAGAAAATTTGATAACATTGTTGGGTTTTTTTTTTATTCATAAAGAACGGCCTGGCCGTATTGCTAAAATCGTTGGGTTGTTAATGTTAAAAAAATGTATCGGCTACAGTGAAATCATTTGAAATATTAAAACGCCTAAATATATGCAATTCTGTTGCATTCTTTCTTTTTAGTATAATTTCGTTGGCTTTTTCCAACTCGCATGGTTTAAGCTCCTGAAACATTTATTTATTCGATCAAAAAAATTTAATCGAAAATGCTTCAAAATAACGTACTTGTATTTTTTTTAACGACTTCACTCACCCCAATATTAATCATTCCAATATTCGCTACCATCAATATGCTTTGATGAAAAAAAACATAATTGCATCCCCTGCCGGGCTGGTACTAAAATTGACCATCATTACTCCCGGTCACGTTCATTCAATATACCGATGGGGACAATTCGATCATATAACAATTTTACGGCTATGGACATAAAAATTCGATTCCCTCGCGGACAACGGATTGGGAATTGCATATATCTTTTTTTTAGCATGCCCATACATGTATCAATCTTTTAGCTTGTGCAATGCAAACCATCGTATGTTTGCCGGCAAAAGCCCCGTATCACTCATCCACACATATTCCGGAAGCCGGAAGCAGTAAAATGCAATAAAGTGTCGTATCGTTTTCGCATCGCAATATCACATCAATCCGGAAACGGAACCGACGTCATCGTCGATTGCTGGAAGGTAGATGAAGTGTATTGCAGTGATAAATTCACCAACAAGAAGCAGCAAGAAGAAAAGAGAAAACGTGAGGGTTAGGAGAGCGAAGAACCGCTTTACATAACCCGATGCCGTGCTGATTGTTAAAGTGATCCGGTGGGAGATGAGATGGTGAATTGATCAAATAAATGGAAGGAAAAAATATCACTCCTCGAGGAATGGTTTCACCTAGTGCCGCATCGCTCTGGGCATGCATTGCTGTATCACCTGTGCTCATTCTTCTTCACATGCCAAACAACCGAACCGATAAACATCTCGGTGTTGGAATTTGATTTCATCTCGAATGCAACGATTTACACATTCAGGTCGATGGTTTTGATTCGATTGCTGCCCCACTTCATCCATTTAGTGGATGGTGGCATTCAGTGTATCCAGTACCTACCGGTATGCGAGAGTAGCTCGTCAGCCAAACCCAACTATCACCACCAGGAGCGGCACCCTTCAAGCCCGTCTTCTTTATAATCTCCGCATCCTTCTTCTCCAGCTCCGATCGTAGCTTCGGATTGAAGAACTCCACGTTCGGACCTGTGAAAATGGTAACACAATTATTTTTCTTCCTAATTTCCATCGACACCTCTGACGGCTATGTGCGATGAGCTGGAACAAGTTTGTAGTTTGTTTTCTTACCTTCCTGATCCGGGACCAGATTATCGTCAAACAGGCTTAAATCGCGCTTCGGCCGGCCAGACGTTTCCCGGAACGGCAGCTTCCGTTCGTTTTGTACTCTCTGATTCGCTACTAAGTAAGGCAATGAAGTGCTGTTGGAGAGAAGTAATAACATATGGTTTGATTGATGAGAAATCAATCCTCAATGTTATTGGAGGAGAAGCATTTTTCGGTGTGCTTTTGATGTATGACTTTAATGAACCAGATCTCCGAAGATGATTGGCAGATTATGGAGCCCTACCGTGCACGGTTTGCTCCTGTAGTATGTCAAGACCATGACCACGATTATTGTGCGTAATGAGAAGTAAAAATGTATTTGCTTCGGATCGCATCAAACTAGGCAATCTTTATACTTCAGTTCACTTAGTCTAAGAAAATTTATAAGGATATTTTGAAGATTTCTAAAAAAGCCCTCATCAAATGTCATACAATTTTATATAAAACTTGTACTACAAACATGGATCGCTTCAAAGAAATCCTCATTTAAAACCCATTTGCTTAGTCGTATTCCTGTGACACGAACTCACCTACATACACAGGTGAGCCTAAAGCAGTGTATAACTCTGCCAAAGTTATACTCCCCGCTTATATTCGTCCTTGTATTTTTCATCATCTTTTCTTGCTAGCCTGAAACCTCAAGAATCATAATTTATACATGCGGCCGTAACGAGCTTCTTTTTTGAGGCGCGAGCGCTATGCGGTCCCAGTGCGGTCGCGACGTAATGCAGCTATCAAAAATTTTAATCACCACCTAGTACTACGTCTCAACACCTTGCACTGACGATGAAATATATTGTTCTGCATCAAATGAGGATTTTGATAGCTTCTCTTTCATTTCGCTTCGCTCTGCACCAAAGGTTCTTCTTTCCCGCACAGTTTGCCATCGCTTTTTTTTATCGTTTCACCAAAAATATATCCCAAGAAGCAAAACTTGATCGTTAAAGAATCTCGCAACGGGCAAAGTATTTTACGTTCGAAACAAAACAAAAAACCGCTCAGCTTATACTACCGGTTCGGGGAAAATGAAAATCAAAGGAAGACAATCTTATAGAAAAGAAAAAAAAAGCCGAAAGAAAATAAAACAGCAACGATACCTACCGGAGCAAGTTCCCTTGCCCGGTTTAATCTTTTCCCATCAGAAAGCAACTAAGCGAAAGCCCTTGGATGGCTTAAGAAAATTGGAGACCATTTCAGAAATGTCGTAAATTTTGCTTTCTTTTATTGACTCAACTTTCAAGGGGTTAGTCAGACGCCAAAATGGTATTGCGTTTTGAAGCGTAAACTGAACGTACACCCGAAAGCAGTTTGGCATCGTTCCATCGGTTTGGTACAAAAATATACTAATAAATAATTCCTTTTGTGCTGGGATAATTCAAACGCAAAACGATACTTACGCTAGAAAAGTTACCACTTCTCATTACAAAACGTGTCACCTCAAAAAAAGAAACCTTGTAGCTCCAAGAAAACCCCTACAGCTTTAAGAAAACATTGCACAGTAATGAAACGTAAACTCCCTTTGCGAAACACAAATATTATAACATGCATGCGCCACTTGCCATTGCCGGCACTTTTAACTGCTTGGCAAGTTTGCTCTTCAACCAATCATTATGCAAACACGAAAAGTTGCACATCTTTCCAACGGTGATGCATGCATCCTTCACTTCCATTAAGCATCCCTCCCTGCGCCGGTTCCCACCGCGTGTAACAATATTTGAAGTGATAAATTAAAATGGCTTCCTGATGTTGGTTTCATAAAACGAAGCGTGACTGCTGTTGCGGTATGCCCGACTGCATTACACTGCAACTTATTACCTTACGTCACAGACGTGTCATGGCAGGTATATGACGGTGCTGTGTACGTGCACACCTCAAACAAGGGCTGTGGGCCTGTCAGTTGGATTCCGGCTTGATGTGTGGTGTGGGTTAGTTTTTCCCACCCACGTGTTCGGTGCTTCCGGTGAGAGCGCAAGCTGTTCCTTACGCCGGAAGGCTAATCATGAGCATCAGTACCGGCACCATCATCATCATCATCATCGGATGGTTATTAAACAAAGCTAACCCAGATCGGATGTAACCGACCTTGCCAATGAAAATAAGCAAACAAGACATTCTGTGTGAAATACACACAGAGTTGGAAATAAAAGGGAATAGCAAAACTAGGTAAAATTTCCTCACTTTAATTATAACAAGATGGCTTTAAATTAGAAATTTATAACATTCAATATAATGAGAAAGTTTAATATTTTCAATTTCATTTGTACAATGTGGATAAAATAAGAATATTTGAATAGAAATTGTAAAACTGTTTACAAGTAAATAAGCAACGAAGTATTGCTTAAAACCACCTAAACTTATGCAATCTGCAAAGTGATTTATTATTTATAAAAAGTATATTAATCCGAATATATTAGATATATGCAAAGTGAGTATGAGTGAGATAGTTAGTTGAAACGTTGTATTGAACGAGTTTCGTTCAGTCACCACGAAGAGTTTTAGCGACTCTTTTTTTCACTTACTCACTCATGAGTGTAAGCATGTAGCCGTGGAGAGTCGAGTTGCAAAAAGAGCAAATACGTGAATCGAAACGAAAATGTGCGAGTGAGTTGAAACAAAAATGGGTTGAAACGAAACGTTTGATATACATGAGTTGAAACGAGATGAGTTGAAAGGACATGAAACGGGATACTTTTAGGATATTTATTATCCAACTCACAGACGATTCGTCCAAAACGCAAACTAAGCGGCCACGGGGAGCCCCGAGGCTAAGGGGGCAAGAAATTTTTGGTGCTTGTAGATTTCAATATGTATGTCTTACAATATTATAATACTTTACTGTTCATAATGCTTTAAATAAAAAAAGATTTAAAAATAACAAAAAAAATAAAGAAATTCTATAAATTTGAAAATCTCCAAAGGCTATAGCCTTAGCTTTGTTGGGAAATTTAGCAAAATTTATAAATTGATGTATTTTAATGCGAATTTGTTGAAATAAGTTTTTTTCACTCAAATATTTCTTAAATGAATATTTCTTAAATAAAGAAAAAAAAATAATAAAAAAAAATAAAAAAAAATATAAATTTGAAAATCTCCTAAGGATACAGTCTTTGCTTTTTTTGTAAATTTAGAAAAAATTATAAATTCATGTATTTTAATGCAAATTTTTTTGCAATTCTCAAATAAGTTTCTTTTCACTCAAATAATTCTTAATTAAAAAAAAAGAAAACAATAATAAAAAATTTAAAAACTTCTATAAATTTGAAAAACTTCTTAGCAAAGACGAATCCCGTTTCATGTCCTTGCCGGTCACAGTTGTTCGGCGAATAATAATATAGAATAAATGCACTAGAATTCAGATTAACTGCTCTAAGCAACATTTTCTTCATTCTGATAAAGTTGTTATAAGAAACAGAAATACAATAAGAAAAAAATAGTTTTAGTTTAATTTTTCCTCTAAGAAAGGACATCAAAAAGAACGAAAAATTGTTTCTCCTCATACTTCTGCATTAAAATTTATACCTGTAATCGACGTCAGCGAAATAAAACATTTAAATTATTCACCTTATTTTAAAACAGTAGAAATCGGTTTGAATTGAATTTAAGTTGTTTCAAAAATAGTTCAACTCCCTCCAAAATCTTACTATAGCCTACAAAGCGAACGGCAAAACGAGAGCAGTTATAAAGTTTTCATTTCACGGCTCTTTCATTTCCTGTTAGGTTTGGGTGTTTCGATGAAACGATAAGTACACCATATTCCTTTACTTAGCAATGATTCGCTGTAAAGGTAATTCTAAAGAAATACCTTACACAAAGTAACTTACAAAGTTTTCGCCAAGCTTAAGCATTTATGCAATGCAAGCGCAGACCCAGGTGTGTTATGCATTTACCGTAGCAAGTCTAGACATTTATCAAACCAAAGACAACACGTGCAGCATTAACCGCATGCCAACAAGCGTATGTAAGCCGACCGCATACACTGCACGAGAAATGCATGTAAAGCCACCCAGGCAAAAGCCGTTTCCCTTCGCAATGCGAGATTATCCGGCACGAGAAATGTTTGGCTTTGTTCGAAATAAACTCCGAAAAACCCTATATCTCGTACGAAGCGGGTTAAATCTCGGTTGGTTCCTTCTGGTCCATACAGTCATCCAAGCAATCGCACACCATTCCCATCATCACACCGAAACACACCCTTCATCCCGAGTTCGGAAACGATCGAACCTGCCACATAAAGTATAATTCCACTAATCTCTTGTACTGTCCAGAAAGCGCCATTATCGTATGGCCGTAACTACAGTGCGGCTATCACGGGTCCTTTACTGGCAAGACTATCCCTTATTCGCACGATCTGACTTCGGATAACCCGGTAACGGAGCTGGGTGGTGCACTTTCACCATCCACCGTACAACCGGATCAAACTGCAATTCCATTTGCTTGAGCAATAAAATTATGCCCGAGTGCTTATTGATTATTTTTTCCTTCGTTTTATCGCTAACGCCGGCAACCTTACAAAGCAAGGGGCAAGTCGGGTGGAATTTAAAGCGAACCGTATTGGTCGTTAGTCTTTGCCATCCGATGCAGTGTTTCGGTTCGTTCATCGACTGTCTTCTTCATTCTTGTTCATCGTGGGTTGCGCTAGAATATGCTGGATTTTGTGCAAACAATTGCTGCCACTGATGGTTGCCGTACGAAGAAGATACAGCCGATCCAGTTTCACTTACCGATAATTGGAACCTGGACTCTACGAGGGTATTGATTTTCACATTATAATTCCATTGTGCAATTTTCCTTCAGCGAGTAGGTTTAAAATTTACTTACAAGGTAAAATAAGAATAAAATGGTTTGTAATCGGAATTTTTACGCAAATTTAAAACAAAAAGATGGAAAAAAGAAAGTAAAAGCTCTTGGAATGAAGAAGATTTTTTAATACAAATTGCATACATTTAGGAGCTACGATTTTCAAACAAGCACTTTTTAAAAAAAGGTTTTCTGATTATAATATAATTGATTACTTAAATTGATAATAATTGATAATATAATTGATTACTTAAAAAAATCCAACATAACTGCACCGAAACTGTTACCCTTCTGCTGAATAAATTCACCACCATTAAATATGTTTCTATCCATTAAATAATGTGCTTTGTTTCGGAACATCAGTACAATTTGCACACAGCCGTACTTTCTTTTTTCTTATCCAGCGCATGTAATGGTTTTCAATAAAATACCTAACTTTATTGCCACCGAAATGGTGGGTATTTGCTACGAGTGCAAATATCTTACCAACCGTAACGAGCCGCACGTTACTGGCCAAAAACGTCCGGCATAATATTACTGTTTGTAAAAGCTTTCCGCAAAACAAAACACGAAAAAAACATCAACTGCAAAAGCTCCCTGATTCAAATCGAATCGTTTCCATTGGCACACGATTACATTTTCACATTTAGCCTCTCCATAACTTATATTTCCCCGCCCGGTTAACTAAAACCCATCCGTACAAAAACCTTGTTTTTTTTTGTTTTCTCATGCACAAGCGGAACTGTAAGCTTTCTTTTTATTACCCCTGTGGCGTTGTGTAAATAGTGGTATTGGGGTTATTTTTTGTCGATAAATAGAAAAGCATGCAAGAGAAAGTGGTGGGGAAAAAAGGGATGTGTGAGGTAAAATATCCGATGAATAATCGCACGTCCTGGAGATGCAAGCAGCGTGTGCTCTAAACCAAACCCAGCGGGACTTCGAACGGTACAGAAATCACGGACTCGGTTCACAGTCTAGGGGAAAGCTATTCTATTTGGAGCAGCTAAGCAGCTAGTGGCTGGAATGAACGTAGTTGCCAAAAATTGTGCCTCACTACTAGAGCACTATGGTCATGGCTTTTTTTCACCACTAAATGGACCATTTAATCGGCTTTACCCTGGTAGCCCGAGTGAGGTTATATTGCTCCAGTTCGATTTGCTCCACTATGCGTTCGTAGTCGGTCTGTTCTCCTTTTTCTCCCTGTCTAGAGTCAACAATTTACACACATACACACAAACACACACGCATTCGAATATAGAAAAATGATATAAACGATGAATCTTACCTAAGTTCTGGCGCGGTACGTCTCGTGTGCGCCAGCAGATCTGCGCTCAATTTATCGATGTTACTCTTCCAGTAGTTGCTCAGGATCGTTTCGACCTGACGGTGAACTTCCTCCTCCAGCGATGGTGACGTACGTCCTACATCCGTCGGTGGTAACCGTCGGTCGACGTAAGCTAGTAGAGCTGCAGATAGTACGAACATGCCGCTCAGCAGCACCGCCAGCAGGACATACACCTGGCATAGGTTGAGCGTGGTTTGTGTGAGCTCCACCGGTTTCACATCGACCGTGTCTTTTTTCGATGGTTTCCGGTTCGATCGGCGGTGCGATGCGGGAACAGCCGTGGATGGTGTTGCTGACAGGTCAGCATTTTTCGGTGCCGCTTCTCTCTCGGCGGGTGCCAATGAC
Source organism: Anopheles funestus (assembly GCF_943734845.2). NCBI lineage: Eukaryota > Metazoa > Arthropoda > Insecta > Diptera > Culicidae > Anopheles > Anopheles funestus. Next base: position 16,578,684 of record NC_064599.1, on the reverse strand, counting down.
TTGCGAGAACTCATTTTCGATGCCCTCGTGTCGGCGCGTTCCATCGCTCGGTGGCCAGGGAAAGTGGGATATGTTTTGAAAAAAAAAAACCAGAAAGGTGAACCCTCCAACTAAAGGCTTCACGTGGAAAGGTTGCAAATGATGGCTGCGAGTGCGTTGGAGGCTATCACGATTGACATTTCAATTTCCTGAAAATACAAACACCATGGAATGGAGAGCGGTTAATAGAGTTTGTTAGAAGTTGTAAATTGATTATCTGTGTTACATACACAATGTTTAAAAGAATTGAGATACTCTATACTATATCCCCTTCATGTCCCCTTCAAAACGACTAAAACATTTCCTCATCTTAGAAGTAACAAGCTAAAGTGATGCCAAATGCATAACTTACGGCGCATTTTCCTTTTTTTATGAACCCATCAGATGAGTTAGAAGTTCCACTGCTCCAAACAATGTTAAAAACATGCGTTTGATAAGAAAAATGATTGCTAAAATTAATTGAAATTTTGCTGTATTGTTCATAGCTCAACAATAGAGACTTTAATCAATAAATTCTCAATAAATGCTTTGAGCTAAGAGAATAGTTTACAATCCATTTTGCATCCATGCAATATTTGTTTTTGGAACACAATTCGTAGCATTTGGAGAAAGCTTTTGTATGAGCTTAAGCCTATTATTAGAACCATCATAAATAAGGTTAATAATCTATCCTACGAACAAAGCACCTAAATACTTTCATTTATGGTACACAAAACCGGTAGAACCATTGAGATGGATCTCAATGTGCTTGCATTCTATTTTCAACCGATTAAAAGCTCTAACACTTTAAAACCATTTGCAGGGTTCTTTAAACCATTTGCAGCATCCTAGCTAATGACCCTCCAAACATTAAGTAAACGAAAGAACCCAGTACCGAGTAGGTATGATCCGTTTTGTACAACAAGTACATCAAATAGTTACTGCCTTTTCCAAAAAAAGGGGTTCAATATTGATCCCTTCCAAGAGCTCTTCACAAACGGGTAGAAGGAAACATTAAAGGCATCTAATTGCCCACTCACTGGATGATACCGCCTCTCCATGCAATGGTCTAGTACTGGTCTTGGTCTAGCTAATCATGACCACTCCCATCCTTACATCAAAGCAAAAATGTGTAGTGCCTGTTCTGAGATTCAAAGTACCAAGCTGGAGATCCGTGACAGGCGAGCGTATGCTTGCCAAAGGTCATCAGTGACATGCGAGTAGGGTGATCCCGACCTTGTACAGCTTTCGTAGAAATTATATTCCCAATGCGCTCATCATATCGTGCATTTTCTTGTATGGGAGGGGAGTTTGTGATTCCTAAGCCCATCCATACGGCACCGAAAGACGAAAGCCTAGTTCCAGCAAGACTTTTGCCTTGAGTTGATAATTCCAGCGCCGGACGGAGGATGATCGGATGCTGATCCGTAATCGCCAACGAAAGAGAGAGAGAGAGAGGAAGACATGAAGCAACCACACACCCTCCGAAGGGCAAATGGGAAATGAATTTTCTATGAACCGGTACACCTCTTGGGGCGTAGATTTTCACTTTCTTCCTAGGTTCTAGGATGCTGAGCAGGAAAAAAAACATTTCCCCTAGCGTGGGTAGCTGCAGGCCGGTGATTACGAGCCGGTTTAACAGTACAGCATCGTTGCAAATTCGTCGACCTACAATTGGTGGGCTTTTTCCTACCAGAAAAGGAAAAAATGATTAATGAATGTATTGCGAGGCTTAGCCACCCGCTTATCCTTCGTGTCATGCTGACGGTGGTAGGTTTGATTATTTTATTTATCCAATTCCATTGAAGTACTACCCACCGGTTCCTGCGAACCAGCCATCGCAAATAGTGATCTGTTGCATACTTTTTGCCATTTCGTTACACAATCCATTTCGTAAAGAAATGAAACACTGAATCCCTTTGAGTGTACGTTTTGCTTTTTGCTTAAATCCTTCAAAATTTTCGTGCACGATAATGGTATGATGTAATTTACTTAAATTTTTTGGATTGCTCTTTTCATGTTCTAGATACTGCTACCAGAATCCATTGTAGATAGCAAATCAGCATTTAGCGTTTGGGAAGCGGTTGGGAAACCGCTCCACAAAGTTGTACGCCCCGAAGCATTTGATGCCCATTTATTAGGCCAATTGGAATTAATTGGCCCACAAATTAGGCTAATCAGTCCAATTTCCGCTGCGTTGCAGCAACAATAATCATACACCGGTAATTGGATACCCGAAGGTATTTAATTCGTACCCAACCGGAATGAAACCTTCAAAGGCTAAATGTAACTAAAAAGGTTTTTTTTATGAGGCACAGAAAATGAATTCACACAGGTAAAATCAAATTTTACACATGTTGATTTTGATTGCTTTCGTTTCGAACAATTTTTCCATATTTTCGTTTGGCGCACACTCGTTTTCTGCGGGTGCAGCATGTCAATCCAATTTTCCGCTTATCGTCATCATTCGTCGTTTGCTGCTTAAGGTGAAATTCACCGCACATGAAGCCCACCCTTTTAGCCATCACGTCTTGACGACGATTTAGCCATGCTTTGGGAGTGTCTGTAGAATGTAAATCTTCTTTTCACGTATGCACCACGTATGTTGTGGTGAGCGGTTCTGCCAAAAAAAGACCACCGGCAAGAAGAAGTTGCACTGCCTTTCCAAAAAAAGGAAGGCAACGAAAAAGTATTTGACTTCCGGCTGGATTGATGCGGTCAGAATGATACCGTAATAGTGTTGCTTTCTTTTTCTGCCCAATATATTCCTGGCCTTTACGAACAGGTTCAACATGCATGCAAATGCGTTACGTTCATATCAGCTTCAACTTTACGTTTTTGACGAGTGTATGTGTAATGCGGCCGTGAGTTGAGTTATGAAAGTTTTGAGCTTGAAAGCTTGAGTGCAAAGTGAAGTTCCTCTCGTAACCGACAGTTTCTATCCGGGCGCTACATGAATACACGAAATCGTAAACATGCCTTTTTTATTATATTTCATCTATTACCGCTTCGTGCAACTATTCCTCCTACCTGCCACATGCAACAACGGGCATGTTCTAGCAACCATGTGATCATGCATATCCTTGTCGAGCTTGAGTGTGTGAAACCACTACGTGCACTCGAAACGGGTGAGTGGGCGTAAACCCCGGCCAATATGCCGTGACAAGATTACTCCTTTCACATTTTTATGATGCTCGGGATGGTACTGGGGGTAAGAAAACATGGAGGTTACGAGCAAATTTAACATTCATCCTACAAGTTGGATGTTATATGCATTGCGAAACATTGTTACTTGCCGGCTGATGCGCCAGACATTCGAAAGGCGGAAGCAAAAAAAAGTCGAAGGGGAATAGAAAGAATCGGACAATATAACAATGATGCCACCCCTTCCGTACCATTTTGCATACCCTCACGGGAACTCTTATAAAGCGAATATATGATTCTGCCCTTTTGCATTTACCTCTCTAACCGACTGGAAGAACATGTTTCCCTGCATCTTTACCATCGCTTCATTGCAAAGCTTCAAAACCAAAGGGGAGAAAATCGGGAGCGGAATCCTAATACCATCCTTACACCCGTTTTGGGATATTGAAATTCAAAACGGAAGTGGAAATGTTGTGCTTGAATAATGTAGAACGAAATATCGCTGTGCTACAACAATACATCATGTTACAAATGGAAACAAAGGGCAGGTGGGAAAAGGTTGAAACAGTTCCATCGACATACATGTGTACGTGTACGATTTGTATTATTTTTTCACGTGCAGTTGAAACAATCGCAACTTGTCCAGAGGGTTTAGCAATTAAAAATTTATTGAAAATTAAAACATCCAGACTCATGAGGAAAAACGTGAAAAATTAAAGAAAATCGTAAAATACCAGGCGCCTCCATTGATCGTTTATTTCATATTGTTTTAATGCACATTTTGAGGTTTTGTTGTTTGCATACAAACAGATGCATGATAAGTTCTTTCGTTCTGTTATTTCTGTTTAAAAATGTTTTAAACGACTACAGTTTAATTTAATTTCATGCTTTTGCAACTTAAGTAAACTCTCATCAGTGAAGGCGTGATCGGGATTTGTAATTTTCTAATTCTTAAATACATTTTCTAAAAATCGAACCAAACTTGTGAAAGCTTCTTTTTACTATTGAAAAAAGCTTATCAAAGCAGCGCACGTTTCGTATCGTTCATTGAGCACACTTCAAATGTGAGAGTGGTAGCCAGAATTCATTGAAATTCTGTTTAAATACACGGGACGGCAAAAAAAAGCACAAAAGGTGACCCAACATAAGTTGCCCTTGTTGCACGAATAAGAAAACAATCGTCACATCAAAAACGCTTCCTGCATTATTCTTCATACAACACATTTGCACCTTGTTTCTTTATTGATTTCCACCTTCTTTCTTTTTTGTTGCTCCCTTCTCATGACCATTTCATTACCCAAAATTCTCGACCGATAATGATCAAACGATGAGTAGCCGAAGTCCCCGTTTTTTGCCGCGTTATTTACAAGAAGACGTAGGCTGAATGGGAAATAAAACAAGCGAAAAGCTTATTTCTTTTCCGTACCATTGTTTTCCTCCTGCACACAAAACATGCCGGGAAACAATGAATTTCATATTCCAGCTGCGTATGGTAAGAAAAGCATACTGACTGTTTTTAAGCTTGCCCGTACCGTTCATACCGGCGCATATCGCTTCATGGCACCGGCCATGTACACTAAAAACGTGCCAAAAAGTACCGAAAACATTTCTCGATTTCGAAAGGTTTTCCAAAAGGAATTTTAGCACGTTTCACAATGTTCATTCTCTTGGTTTGTACATTTTTTTGTGATTGCCGATCACCTAGAACCATGTGGAGAATTCGCTCTTCCATGCACAAATTGGAAAGCAACGGGGGCATAGAACAGAACAAAGGCAAACAGAGCCGCCTCGATGCAGCAGATCGAACTCGAACGATCGTATCTCCATCGAAAGCTGCAGTTTTCTACGTCCTTTTTTCATTGTTCCTCCTAGCAAGTAAAGCAACGGGAAATGCATTTCCATCAAATATCTCGTACCAGGGAACGGATGATTAGTGAACCGGTTCTGACACTTCAATCAAATGCAAGTCACACGCACATGGGAAAGAAATTCAAACAAGCAAACCTGTGTGCACGCACAACGGGCCGTGTTCTGGAATGAATGGAGCAACAACAAAAAAATGCTTTCTCCAAACACACACGAGTTGGCAATGCGCACATGTTGCGTGTTAGCATTGGGAAGGTATTTTTTTTTGCTTTTCCTGTGTTTTCATCTCGTTTTCACTATCTATCTGCCCAGTGACAGTACTTCCATGATGGTACACAACGCTGCGTGATTGACAGTCGCGAAGTGGTAGAAAAGTCGTCAATGAAATTCGACGGACCAGTGAACTGCATAAAACTATGCTGAATGCATTTATGCATGAATCGGAGGTGTGTTTGTGTTATACTCGTCGAACGACAAACAAAAGCACCAGCATAAATGTAAGCAAAACAGAGAAAAATATTGTCACAGAACTATGAACAAAGTATATCCAGTGTTGGTCGCTCTATCAAAGCAAATTTTAATTAAACATTTAGTGATTATTTATTTCCATTTTGCTCGCAATCGTACCGCACATGCGTCAGGGAAATGTATTTAATTTTCACACACAGCTGCACAGTAGAGAGATCAGATAAAAATATCATCACTTATCAGAAATCGCAACCCAAAAGCGCACTTCATGTCGAAAACCCTACAATCGTTATTTTCAAAATAGAATTGCACACTTTTTGGCGCGGTAAAACCATAATGCAGTTCAACGGTAAACACAAAGAGCGAGGCATTAATTGGAGATATTTCCTGGAACAATAATCACCCCAAAAGCAATTACCCAATCGTTTGGAGACCATCTAGGAAAAACACTTACAAAAAAAGATTTTCTGACCATATCAGAGTACATTGTCGTCGTTTCTTGTTTTCTAAAACAAAATAAAGCTTCTCACAGAAAAAAAGCCCAACAGCACTTGAAAACCACCAATTGTCTATTGATGAAAACAGATTTCCCAACGTCGCATTTCACGCTTCTTAAGAATCCTTATCGCTGAGCATAGCGAACAATTCCAAGCGACACATTATTCGAAGAAAGCATCGGAACCACTTCAACTCAAATGGAAGCGGTTTTCAAATTACACTAGTCCAGCTGTCCCGTTCGATCGTTTGAAATGGACAGCAAGAACATTCGTACGCCGCACAAAACGAAACAAAAAAACATCAGCGAAACAAATTGAGTCATTGGTTTGCAGACTATTTAATGGACCATTACTAAGAACCATTTGTTTGCTTTCGCTGAATCGCGCCTTTCCGAATGGCCTTCCGTGACCATTGCCACTTGAAATCCATGAAAAGGTAGCAGCGCAGCAAATGAAGTTCCCCCCCGGGGCGGGGGTCCGGATGGGACGCGTAACTTATTTACTCTCTAATCCACTTTGGCGCGTTTCGTTTCTTTTTCCCACACTTAACTTAGAGAGTAAACTGTAAGCCTAAAGAATTACTGGCGTGCTTCGAATGGAATCGAAATCGGTCGAAAGTTAGTTTGTCGAAACAAGGGAATACAAAAAAAAGTCGTGTGCGCGCACTCACACACACACATTCTACCGCGCTTCGATCCCATTCTCTGCATGGCCAGCGGAGCGCGATTACGCCTAACGAAGCTAATTTAGTTCAACAAGATTATAACGCTAGATAAAGTGCCATTTTGCAGCGCCTCCTTTCCGGTTTTTTTGCGGCACAAGCCGAGTCAAAATAAAAAGGAAAAACCAACTTCAGTTAGATTCTAGTACGAAAGGGAGAAAAAGGGGGGCGACACAAATGATGGTGGGAATCAGAAAACGAATCTCCGGTTCTGGAAGACATCCCACTCGGTAGAACTGCTTATCTTGGTTCGTCCGAAAAGCATCACACACATACACACACACCAAAAAAATGGGGACGCGTGTTTTTCGCGAAGTGCTCTTAAAACCCCCAAACGTTTGGTTCTTCCTTCGCTTCTGCTTTTACTTTCTTCTCGTTTACTGGGCTTGTTCCGATCTTCCAAATCCATTTGCGCGATGGGGTGCGAGTGATAAGAACAAAAGCATTTCTTCTCTGGGCATTGCTTTGCTTCAATCCCCGCGTGATTCCCTCGTACGTAATATCGAGCCATTTTGATGCCATCGTTGACAGTCGGGTACAGCGAAAGCCTTTTCAGTGTCATTTTGGTTCAATCTTTTTCTTTTCCTTCTTGAGTTACGTATTTTTTCTCTCCCCCGGACAACCGCATACAAATCGGTGTTGAAGTGAAAAAAAAAACAACGGAAGCTTTACTTCGTGGAAAACAATTTTTGCTCCATAGCCCATGCCAGAGGCCCGCCCTCATCCCGTCGGAGAATGGGTTTGTTGATCCGGGATAGCCCTAATCCCGGGGCCAGATTTTCCGGCCATACCTTTACAGCCGTACACCAGCATCCGTCGATACCTCCCGGTTCGATTAATGCCGCAGTGCGGGAGCACACGCGGATCGATTGACACAGATTCAGCGAAAAAATGCCATAAATTTCTATTTCACTCGACACCGCGCTCCTTCCTATTTTTGTGTGTGTGTCTGTGTGTGGCATCTTCAGCAGAAGTCAGCATTTGTTAAGCGGGTTTTTTTTCCTTTCTTTAATACCACTAGTTAATAGGCCCGGTTACAGGGCTACACAACAGATCTACGTAATGCCGAGGTATGGAGTTTCCGTCACATCTAGTAGAAGTTTTTTATCAAGCTGAAAATTTTCTGATGTATTTACGGCTTACATTGTCGATACTACGGTACTTACAGTGAAATCCAGCCGTACAGACTGAATATGCCAATTTGCTTCGAACATCAGGTGTAAAAACCAAAGGGAAAAATAACCTGTGAAAGTATTTTTTATCAAATCGAAATGTTCCTTACCCTTCATCGCGAACTACTGATATCCGATTTAAGAATTATTCGTTCTTTTTGCAGATTTCAAAGTTGGTCAAGGCTAATGTTAGCCCGGCCATCGTGGTTTTCAATTGCTTCTTTTCAATCATCTAAAATTTTCAATTTACTATCTCTATTAATTTACTATTGCGCAATGAACTTGGCTCAGTCGGAATTGCGCACAATAACTCCACTACAATCGCCAAAATAGGGAAAATTCTAGTATGAAAGTTTTTGATAGAAGCTAGTAAAAACTACATTTGAGATAGACTGGGCGTCTCTTCAATCCTGATTTCATAATGTGTCATTATAGGATCGACCACGTAAAAGGAATATTTTCGGAGCGCATGACATGTATTCCGTTTTCTGTAACCTAGAAAATAGTAACTTCTTGAATAAAATGTCTAAGGAAATCCAAAATTCCTTACCCCTCACCGACAACGAATGAGATCGGCTTAACGCAGTATATTAATGAATGTTTCCACTGTTTTTCAAAATTGGGAATGTTCAATTGCGTCCCAGTGGCCCGATTCCCCGGTCCTGGTAATATTATCACCATCTTCACCAGCTATTGTTTTTATCCTTACCAGGCATCTTCACCTGGTATTGAGTTCACTCTCTTTTTTTTTAAATTCACTACAACTTGAAGAAGTCTTGGCCAGTCATTACTGGCCGTAGCGAGACAGTCAGCCCTGTGTACAGGGGTTTAGCCTGGATGGGATTTGATCGCCCGTTCTGTGGTGTAGATACGCGCGCCACTACCATCCAGCAATTCCCGCTCAGCAATTCAAAAATGTCAAATCTTCGTGCAATATTGCTTCAATATTCTGGTGATAAAATGCGGTTCATTTTGCTTTCTTGAATACTTTCACTTGGCCAACACACTCTGGAAACCGCTCCACTTGTACCATTTGTTGAGCCAGCCTACTGCGGAATATTTAGCATCGTCCTACCGTAAACCATCGTTTTGAGCATTTGATCGTATCGATTAACATTTCGATAAGTTGAAGTAGGCTTAGATTTGTACTACAACCAAAAACCACACCCATCTAGTGTACATGCAGGGTTTGTTGATTGAGCTTTCATATTGGGCAAATTAAAGTTTTACAACACTGGCTTAGAAAAACCGATATGCCAACACTGCAGTAACGCTGCGTTACTGCACGAGTAGAATTTATATAGCGATCTGACGTGTATCCAATCATCAACAGGGTACGGTCGATGCTTTTTCGCTTACAACGTGCCTCTCTCATGCTGCTTATCGTAAGAGGACCACTCACGGTTAGCACGTTCCGTGAGTTCGTCGCACGCGTCTACGATACGATTCTTAACCATGATTAATCGCAGGAACTACATAACAGGGGAGTGGCCGGAATCAGGAGAAGCGTCTTCAGGGAAGCAATATGAAAGGTACTGTTGGAAGAAGCAAGAAAAATCTCGCAATGGGATGGAAGGAAAAGGGGAAAATGATATGGCCGTACGAGTTCATAAGCAAACACAACCCGAACGAATGGACGATAATCGAAGTGTAAGCATTAATGGCAAAGCCGCTGTGTAAGCAAAGTGAAAATAAACATTGTAGACAGTGTACGGGTTTCGATTCGCAACTCCCCGCTTTCACGGTGATCTCGTGTCGACTTATTGGTTCTTGGCAAAGCTTTACAGAACCAATGAACCGACCAAGGTTGGCAATCATTTCCTGCACGAAGGGAAGCCTAATTCTTTGATTTGTAGCAATATTTGTATGGAGCAAGCCATATGTTTTGAGATGTGAAACGTTAGTGAGTCGTAAAATATGTTTCTAAATGATGGGTGAAATTGTGAAGCTTGTGGAATTTTACATTTGTAAATATTTGTGTATTGAAATAACGAGGCAAACGTATAAAATGATATGTAAAGAGAATTAAGACGTTAGATCGATTAAATAGCCTGACAACTGTAATAAATTGTGATTATTTTGCTTTGGTATGATGACATTCTTAGAAACAATTGGTAATTTGGTGCTTTATAATAAACATTAAAAAGCTTTGGCGGAAATTTTGAAGTACTAAACAAGGTAGAAGATATAATCATTTTGGTAACCATTTGGACATAAACAAAATAAGTTAATTTGGTTAACAATATAATCAACATGAAAACACTTCATTTTTGTAAGAATTCAAATCAATAGCTGCACGCTAAATGCTAACAATTACCGTAATCCCTTCCGTAATCCACCGCAATTGCAGATGAATCTGTCACCCAATGACCAGCTGTCAATTTAATTAGTTCAGTAATCCTTCAAACGGCAACGAACCAAAAAGCTTCCAAGCAGCTTTTGCCACCACTCTGGCTAAAGTGAAAATGCCCGTTTTGCGTACGAGCACCACTCGATCTGCACCTCCCCCCCAAAAAAAATACAACATCCTCATCAAAGCTCGGTAGTGAAAGATTTTTGGCGACTCGAAGAGCCTTTGCTTTGCCAAACATTAATTGGATTACGTCTGCCGGGCAAACATTCGTAGCCTTCGTACCCTTTTAAAGCCCGGCTAAACGATTCAATGTCAACGGGCATTTTGGAAAATTAAAGCTCTTGGAATACTGTGTGTCTTGGTGTTACACGATACTATCCGCTCTGGGGTGTATGTTTGTTCGTTTGTTGTTGTTTTTCACTTCCAATGTTCGCACCATTCTTGGCTAATGAAATTTTCATTTCCTTAAGTTCGGTTTGGTCCACTTGGGGAATCGTGTTTTGGTACGTGCCATCGAATGGAGCCTTTTAACAAAACGGAGTGAAACAACTTTCTTCTTTACCGGCTTCGAATAGGAAAAGCGGTTAAGCTAGATGTCTGTGCATACGATACGAAGAAAAGGAGCTCTAAGCGAAGATGTTTTTTTTTTCTTTGAAAACCTACCCAATAATAAAATGGAATCATAAAATGGCAAAACTTACACAGTGTGCCACCACACGCTCCCCAAAAACTCGATGTGAGAGCTATTTTTTTTTGTTGCTTGTTCACGTTCACGAGATGGCGTTTTTACAACTTCCCGTCCCGTGGTTTTCTGATAGTGAAATGAAACTGACTCGCCAGTCAGTTCTTGCAGTTGTTCGCAAGCACTTCGTGTGTTTTTTTGTTGTTGTTGGTTTGGTTTCTATCACACGTTAGCCCGTTTGCTGAACGGTTTACCCTAGACCACCGCCTTTTTTTGTAGAATGTAGGAAATCAACGCTCCCAGACCGCGAGCGTTTGGATGCTGACACACTTAGTGCTGCTTGAACTAGAGCCCACTCGGTTGACAGCACTGCAGCTGACTGGTGCGCCGTTCGACCTTCTCAACCAAAGAGCACACACCAGCACACTTAATCATACGTTCACGACACACTCAGGCACGACTCATTTGGTCGCATCACCCCCTGTGATGCCAAGCGCAAAAAGCTAACCGAACTGCACAATGGCGGCTGGAATGAATAATACCGGACGTACGGATTCTTCGCGCCACTAAAACCTTCCCATCGCTTCCGGAATTGAGCGGATATTCCGTGGAAGATGCTCACCGCTAAAGAAGGATTACCACACTTCTCACTGTACCTACACGAATAGCCCAACAACACAATGGAACCTTCACTTTCCGCTGGATAGGTTTTGAGGGACGCTAAGAAACGCCTATCCACGTGCACAACACCACCAACGCACCAACGATCGTTAGCAAGTTAGCTCCAGCGAAGCCGGCGACCGTCACACTACTGAACTGAAACCGCTGTCACACGCAAAACACTTCCGCCGTCTTAAACGACACACGGACACACGCCGCCATTCCGGTGGCCCCCTCTTTACACTTTCACCCCTATCCACTGACCGTTGGCGCCGCCGCTACGATACTTCCGGAGGCAGGCGGCGACCAGTTGCGATAAAATGTGACACACTTTTTTGCACCCATCGGATGCGAAGAACAGAAAGAAAAACATGCTGCTTGCGTCGGTCGTTGTTCGGATCGGGCAACGGCAGGGTCAGCTACACGATCTCGCACAGCTGCTGGACGTTATAGCGGCGAAACGTCAGATAGTGAGTGTCCGTTTCAGTCCGCGGTTTATACTAAGCGAACCCTGTTTATCACAAATGCTTCCCGATCGTCACTACTAACGGTCGTGTCCGTACGAAGAAGTAAGTAAAAGAGAAAACAGCGCGTGAGACAAATAATGTTGACAATGCGTTCCTTTTTCTTTGCTTCTTTGACCAGATAAGATCAATGATCGCAACGAAAACGTGCTACGGCATACTAGCTAACGCACTACAGAGTTCATCTACTATCACGATGGTGCCGTTTATCATCACAATGACATTAGCGTAATATGACAGCTGTTTTTTACTGTCACTTCATAATAATCACTTTTCCATTAAAAGTACGTACCGATGCCGCTTGGCTTTCAATGGTACTTCTTTACCAAACTTTCTGTATCGCATTAGCGCATGGCGCTTTTCAACGTGCTTTTACTGGGCCTCCTTCATCCTACGCATACTGCATTAAAGCAGCCTTTTTTGCCAAATATTGTTAACAGTCAGTACAAAGTTTTGCTAAGTGGATAAAAATTTCACCCCTCAAAAAAAGCACTAAAATGAGCAATGTTTACCTTTCACCTTTTGCTATAAATAAACATACGCGTGATGTCTCCTTGTTTGAAATGATTTTTTTCCTTTTTCCGTTTTTTGTCACACTTTCTTAATGTAATCGCAGACACACAGAGACGCACATTCACCACTAATAAATCCTTCCGATTTTACATTCCCTTCAACCTTGAGGACAGGAATGGGTATAGAGGCTACAGGGAAGGATTTAAACTTTTTCCCCCGCCTCGGTACTGCAGCAACTTATCTAACCTGTTCACCTGTTTTGGGCAGTTTTTCTTCCCACCGTATGACACATACCGGATGGTGAACCTTTTTATTTTCAATTTTCCCACCACTCGTAACGGTAACTCGATCAAAAAAGTTTCACCTTGCGTGAAGTTGATTTGTTCCTTTGGGGTTTTTTTTGTGTTATTTCTTTCCTAGCAACTTCACGTTCCTGTGCCGCTTGCGTTACGAGATACTGGTGGGGACGGATTCGAGGGAAAACACTCGCCTACGATACGAGAGTACACAAAAATATCGACAGTCGTTCGTTCGCCCTAACAAAGCCACTGCGAACGCTAGCAACGCAACGACTCAACTGATAGCGAGTTCGAGCGAGTTGCAGCGTTTTTGTTGCGCTTTGCCACATGCTGAAGGGGTGTTCATGCGTGCCGATTTGTGTGTATGTGTGTGTGTGTGTATTTTTTTATTTATGTTACGAGATTCACAGCATTCAGCTTTCTCGAATTCGTGCCCACTCGGATGAACACTAACAATGGACAGACACACACGGAGCTGTGGAGCTTTTTTCCCCTGTGTAACGCATTGGATGGTGTTACACTTTTCCGAACGTGTCGCACGTCACAGGCTCTTCCTCTATGTTGCATGACAAAGCTCATGGTATTCATCAATTCATTTTACTTGGAATGAATTATGTTCGGCGCCCTTGTTGTTTACGTTGCTACGGAAGGCAACGTCCTGGAAAAGGTCGCAAGCATCGTTCGAATGCTTTTCCATCTTCGCTTTCACTCCCACCTCCCCTCCTCTTTACGCCACGGGAATCACAGACAACATCAAACCGATTTCGATTGCAGAGAAAGCAGAAGAACCACGGATACGGGTTGTGGGTTCGCCGCAGTGCAAAGTCACGATATAAAACAAGCAGCAAAAGGCTGGCTTTCCGGTATCGTGCAGCAGTTTCGCATCGAGCTGGGAAACCTTGTTGTTGTTGTCAGCCTCGAGCTTTATGTTTGTTTTAACGACGTTGCGGAGGTGCGCCACACACAGGCCTGCATGGAGAGGAATGTTTGAAGTCCTGATTGAACCCGACCGGCGCTACCTATTCGAAACAGCGATAGCTATTTTATAGCCCTATCCCGGTCCAAGGGAATGTTATAGCTTACCTTGTGGGAGGGGCGAGGAGTGATTCAAGTTTTTTATGCAGAACTTCGATATAAAATTCAGAAGAGAAATAGAGAAAGAGAGTTGTATCCATGTGCAAGAAATGAAGTCATCAAAGTTCTTAGTTATTCATAACACGTTGTTTCTATCGCATCCCGTTAAGCGGAAAGGCGTAAAGAACACTATCGAGCTTTTCTTCTACACAGCACAGAAACAGCTTAATCGGCTCATGGCACTTCCAAGAAACGTTTGCCCAGAGTACATTTTTCGTGAGTTCAAAATTTAATCTACTTTTCTTACCATTCCTCACACACGGTTTTTGCTTCCGACATGTTGCTGTATACCTTTTCTTTTGTTTTCATTCTCTTCAATCGCACCAGTAATCATTTCGATCAAAATCGAAAACAAACAACCGGAGGCAATTTACTGTAAAATTTTTCCGTACGCCACCCAATTCCAGGATCTTGAAAAGCTATCATAACAACGTTCGAGCATAGGAAAACTGCTCATGAAATCATGGATGTTGTAAGCGTGTGCCATAACAGCAAAACAAAGCAAAAAAAAATGCTCACCCATAAGCTCACCTGCGAACTGCACGGAACATATGTGCAGGGAAATACTCAACCTAGAACGGAACCGATAGTGCGATAAAATTGGTACAGAATTACGCAAACGTGAGACCGGATGACTTTCGTCAAGTACTACCTACACCAAGCGGATCGTTAGCAAAGCGTACACTCAACGCCACGGTAAGAAGAATAAAAACGTAGCTTACGCATTCAAGCTCGAGACACGATTGAGTGTCGAACCGTGATGTCCTCCGTGAGACATCGTTAAGTGATTACGACCTGCTGCCATCTGGTACGGTCATATCATCGGAAGGGCTCATTTTGATTACTACGCTTCACTAGTCGTATGGGCAAAAAAGAAAGCCAAAAAACAGCCAAGTCAACCCGTAGTAAGGTGAAAGTGCTTAATTTACTCTTTTTTCTGCACTCCACTCGCACAACACTCTTCGATCCATCATGACAGAATAAGACTCTCGAGATTGCTCTTAATCTACCATCAGTATTTGCTGCTCTTAGTCCTCTTAGACCCACACAGGTACACTTTTTCCCATTAAGACGTTCATTTGAGCGGGCCTCATCAGCGACATATTGCTCCTTCGAGAGGTTACCCACTCGGTGCGTTTGCCAAGTAGAAGCTTTTCTACGGATAATGTGTGTCGTATACCGTCGTATCCACTAACAATCCGCTTAGCACCGACGGTTCAATTTTCCAGTTTTCTTTTCCCTTGTGTGTACACACACACGGGAACACATTGACGCTCATTTTCTTTTTCCACACCCATTGCCTTGAACGCGAGGGAGAAAATGTGATTTTTTGATAGCACTGGACAAGATGGCGCTTTGAGCGGCACGCATTACGAGGTGGAATAGGTAAGTAACGATTTGGTGATTTTATCACCCAGCTTCAACCATTAGGACTGATGAGGTGGAGTATGAATCTACTTGAGTCGATCGATTCGCGGGTTTTATTGCGTAAAAGATTAAGAGTTCTTATCATCTTCGGTGTCGATTAGCGAACAAAAGGAAATCTCTAAATTTTCTTATAAATGTTATGATTACAATTCTTTGCAGCAAAAGGTAGATTAAAATAACAAAAGTTCATCAAATCAATTTTTTTAAATCCCAGGGGAAAAGATATTATCCGAAGCAATAGAAATAAATGACTTTATATAACCTTTTAAGTGACCTTTTTCATATCTTATGTAAAGTTACTTCCCGGTCGAGACATTAGCCTGTGTCCTGAATTGTAATCATATAGCCTACCTTTAGGCGTCAACAGGTTTTAACCGTCTTTCATGACTAGATCAGAGCGTATAATTTTGAAACACGCTTAAAACACAAGGATATATTATGAACCGCTCTGCTTTTGTTACGATAACGATGCTGCACAGCAAAGAGCAAATCTTCCGAAACATCGACATAAAACAACGGTTGATGTTGTGCCGGAGGACAAACGGGGCCCCATAAATCGGCTCGTAAATTGTTCCCGGTGACGCTAATAAATTCGCTTTCCTGCTCCATTGTGAAACGTGAAAAGGTTTCAGAAAACAAGACAATCCTCCAAAATACACGTCCAGTAAACAGTGGGCCTAATTAAGGTAAAAGCTTTTCCTTAACCTACCTTCCAGCCGCGCACCAAAGACGCTGTGTAACCGAATGCGAATCGCTCGGCAAACGGCCCGAAGCGGTATGACTTGAACAGTACCGGTTTCGTTTTATTGTCCGTACTTACGCAATTTTATGTGCCCTGTGCAAGGATATGTGTCTCCTGTTGGTGTAGTAGCCCTTTTTGTCACCCATCCCACTTCCAGGGTACTATTCCAGGGTTCGTTAAACGGTGGTAACAAGCGAAATGGATAATTAAGCTGCGAAATCGTTCGATGCGAAGGAAAGCTTTGTTGCTTCAGGTTTTTTTGTTTGCAAAACACCTTGATTTCTAATTTATAATTTTATCTGTTCATTTCTTAATCATTCCTTGAAGCAGATTTTTATTTTTCAAGTGCTGCGCTATCGTTCTTATTCATCTTTTTTCACAATTGCTTTTTTGCTCACCGGCTCACACATTACAAACGGTTTGAATCTTTCCCCAAACCACTTAAAGGCAGATGAAAACACACCAACATTTCCATCTTATCCCGGAATGGATCGTTACGGCTAATGCTGATTTCCCAAACTATGTAATTAAGCTTCTACCTAACGTTACCGCTAATGTTCAAAAGCTCATTATTTTACGGGTCATAAAATTTTGTCTCCAGAGAACACTGGTAACGGTACCGATTGCAGCACAAGGATAGAGGGACCTGATGTAACGGGTTATAGCCATTTAGCTACCGAGCTAATGTGTCGTTAACGCGTTTTTGTCCTTTGCTGCAGCTGGTTTCTTTGCGTAACACCGTAAAGAGTGATAGTTTTCTTTATACCATTTCCACCTCTAATGCTTCACTGTTCACGTGCATTAGCTCCCGTCGGTTGAACAGTGCAATTAAAAACAGTTCTTTCCATGCTTATTAATCATAATGAATGGTAGCATTTAAATTGAATAATGCATTTTGCAAACAACGTACTGTTTGGCAGTGTACTTAAGTAGTTTAAAACATATCACGTTAAAAACAATCATTTGACATAGTGTTCACATTCCTAAAAATGTATTACAAAATTTCCACTACAAATAAACTATTTTGCAAGCAGAAAAACAACCCACACTGAAGAGTTGTTGCATCGTTTCGATGCTCACAATGTGCCAAAAATATTCTCTAGTCACGTACGAACGTTTTCATCACGACAGATAGTACTCTACTCGTTTCCGGTAGCGTACAGCACGTTGCACTCGTCGTCGTATCTAGCCAGCTTATGTACTGTGAGGGTAGCGTCGACGTCCAATAATCACCATCGCTATTCGATGGAACACTACTTCCGACTAACGGGCGGCATGCATTGACAAAAATTTGCCTGCAAGCAACTGTCAACTACCGAAAACGTGTAAAGATATACCTTCCTCGGGTGACATTTTTGACCCAACCCTGATAGAATGGTCCTCCCATATTGGAATGTCCATTTTCGCATCGATCATTTCGATGATTGGATCCTGCAGGGCAGGTGAGTATTTTTATCGATTTTCATTCGAAATCAACAAAGAGAAAAGGTCACGTGTGCGGCCTGTAAATGCACGTGTAAAATGAACTAGGAGAGTTTCGCCCGAAGGACAGAAGCAGTAAAAAAAAACCTATAACGTAAGAAAAAAGCTATTAAAGTAGAAAATTTATTACCTCTTATTGGTATTGACAAAGAAATTTTATTAGGCGATACGTTTGAATGGCTTGGCGGCTTAGTCGGTAGACGTAGAAGAAATGAATAAATGCGCCGCTATTACACTTATCGAAAAAGCATAAATTATTATAATAGCTAGATAAAGGATAAACACTGAAGGCCATATATCTCATTCGGTTTTTATGGTTCAGTGTCCTGCTTTATTCCCGCCTGGTTGTTTGGTATCCATGTCCATCATTATACATATTCTATGCAATATATGTCACATATCAGCGGCTGTTTCCTTGTGCTTGTTATTGATGGCAGTTATTGAAACTTTTCCGAATTCCTTATCGAACAAAGGAAAGAAATAAAATGTATTCTCCTTACGATATCTGTTGTCATACCATTTGGAAAATGCGTTTAATGTCGTGTTTGCAATTCTTCAATAGAATTATAAATTGTTTTTTATCGTTTAAGCATTTGAGCATAAAATTATTATTCTTTAAATAAAACATTGATGTTTCTTTGACTATCTCTCTCTCTCTTCTTGGCTTAACGACCTCTTAATTCACGACGGCTATTTTTGGCTTACTAGACTTAGTTTTACCATGTAGTCGGATAGTCAATCCTTGCTATGGGGAGGCAGTCCGGTTGGGATTTGATCCCCTGTTCTGCAATTCGAAACTGGCGCCGTTTATTACATACATCACCGAATAAACCCAACTTTGATCAAATAAGTACTTTGGTAAAAAAAATCTCAACAAATAAATAAATTATATTTAAATTTGCAGAACGGAATTTTAAAAGTATTTCACCTCAACCGGGTACTGGTAATATGTCCTTTCTCTGGCATGTGAAGAGAATCGTAAAAGCTTCTTTAAACTATTTTGCTACCTTTTTAGGTGTACAAAAATGAATAAACATAAACTGTTGAAATTTTTTAACCAAATCTTATTTTATAGATAAGGAATTTTATGAAAAAGATATACAGAACATTATTCCATCATATGTTCATTTTCTCAAGGAAAATGATAATTATTCTTGATGTTTCCCTAACTTCAATGGTCTGTTAGAGGTATCACATTTTCCCCAGATATCAGAGCATGGATCAAATCATGTCTTGTCAATTTATTGTGCCTGGTCGTACGTTGATATCCCGGCAGTCTCACATACTACACGCTTAGCCACGAATTATCCGACCATAGTCGCCTTAACTTCCTAATCAAAATAGACACAAGGCGTGTACCGTGACACCATTAATAGGATGCTTTCTTTTGCTTTACTTCGTTCCAGCTTTGCCTTCCGTGTAGAATATGTTCAAACATTCTGAGGACATGAGATCGCAATGCTCTTCGTCAACTTTTCCTATCTCTCTCTCTCTCTCTCTCTCTCTCTCTCTCTCTCTCTTTCTCTCTCTCTCTCTTTCTCTGTCCTTCCTTGCCTCTCACCTCTCATTCGTGCAAGATGGCGTGACGGAGGATTTTCTCGTCATTTCGGTGTCACACTCAATTTAACAAATGTGTAATGTCGTAATGTCACTCGGTTGTAGGCATCTGCGTTACACCATCGCTTGCTGGTCCCTCGTCCTCCGATCCCCCATCGCACAAGCGCGGCTGTTTCGAGGTATGCTCAAGTGATTAATTCACGGGCTTGTGGCGCTTAAATTTACCACCGCACACAACAATCTGATTACATTAAATTTGACACCCCTTTATCACGCTCGATGCTTTTTCCTTGCCATTCGCTGACATTTCCTCACGCACACACACACACACAACAACAACAACCGGAGTATGATTGCTTTATTTTGCGTGCCGATGGGGGAAGGCGCGGATACAAATCTCACACCAACGAAGCCACAGCCTTGTCCCACGAAACCAAAATCAACACATTTCTAAGCGTTTTGCGGTGTAGATTTTAGCACGCATCGCGTCATCAACTCCGTCGGTGCCAACACCGTGTCGAGACACTTCTGCGCCACGTTTTGAAGCATTGCGAAATGAAATCGCCTATCGCAAGGACTTCATCCCGCAGGCATGGTTTGTATGGGTTTGTGAATGGGAATTTAGATGGGAAAACATAAGGGACCACAGAAACAGTACCTCAAGGCATGGTGTTTTTTTTTTCCTTTTGGTACTTGCAAAACCGTGTGGGTTTATTGTGCTTTAATGACACAATGCGTCCTTCTGAGTGGTGTAATGCTTTCCTTCTGGTCGACAACAATTCTCGGAAATGTTCATAAAAGGGTAAATTTGCGGTTGTTGTTTTTTAATTTGAATCCGGTGTGATTTCAATTTAGTTTAAAAAACATTTAAATCGTGACAAAAAGAATTGAAAACTACGGGTTGTTCTACAGGAATAAAACAAAACATTTTTTAACACAAAATTATAATTCAAGAAAAGCTTTCAATACAAAGAAAATAAAGATGTTTTAGCACTGTTCAGTTCACAGAATCAGTTATCACTAAAACTAATACTTTTCATTTACACAAATCTATGGAAAATCTCCTCTTTTTTTAAGTAAACTACTTCAATATTGAACTCCTGTGAAAAGAACAATATAAAGCATCTAAAACGTGTCTCACCATGAACAACAACACATTCCCAACACTCAAACCATCGTAAAATAGCATGTGTGTGCTCAAATAAATAGAACGCGTTCATGAACGAATGTCCAACGTCTGACAAAGAGCACCCGAAGATATTTAATTATGGTATCATAAAAATATGCAATAAATTTAACACCAACTGGCTTACTTGGATACTATAACGTGCTAGTGTTCCCTGTCTGAGTGGAGTCCCTATTTCTGCAAATGTGAGACGAAAATAAAAGCAAAGTCAATGAACCGCGGCAACGCAGCCGTGGCATACAGCACAAATGTGTGAACTGTTCGACAGGTTACAAAAAGGCGACATGTAGCGACATTAAATCCAACCCAACCAAACCAACCAAGGTCGTAAGAATGGAAAGCAAAAATGGTAATAAATAGTTGAACAAGTTTCGGGAGTATTCGTCTGGTGTGTATGTCACCTTGTCTGTACACGAAGCGCTTGCGTTTTGATGAAGTGTTGCCTTTTTTATGACCCGTGTGCTTTGGAAGACCGCAGATAAATAATTCTCCAAACGTAAATAATTCTCCAAACGGCTTTTTGAAGTAAACTTTTTATGGCACCCACCATAAAATAGTGAACGTAAAAGTGCTATTATGGAAGTCGTGACCTCAGGCATCGTTTTTGAGTTTCAATTTTTTTCCTTGAACATATTTTAGGAAGAACTGTATCAAACCCTCAAAGAAGTGAAACATTTTTTTTGTAACTTAGTTAAAAAATCAATTTTTCATTAATGGAAATAAATCTTAAATTGAAATCATAATGAGTTTCTGTCGAAAACATTGACTCCTCCTGCCGTTGCTTGTATTGATTTCCATCACCAACGCTATTTGAATAGAATCATTTCGAGCAGAAAACGATTTAAATTCTGTCAATCCGTGGTGCTCAATTTATTCTGAATTGTGCAACTGCTCCACCCAGGCATCGAGTATCTTTTCACTTCTCTAATACCCCTCCGGAGGAAAATAGTAATGATGTCAGTAATCCCGCCACCCCCCATTTCTGCTGCCCAATTGGAACGCTTAAGCCTTCTTTATCCTTACTGAGGTCCCCTTTTTTCATCCCTCTATCGTCATGCGCCGGACGGAAATGAAATGATACACGACATAGTTTTGCGAAGCAATGGCAACCAAAAAAGAAGAAAATACAAACACACATACATACAGCTGGCAAGATACCTCCTCATCATCATTGTCATGATCGTAGGAAACGATCAACGTCATTTCTACCACGTACCACCGTGTCCCTTGCGGCAGGTTACTCACCGGCCACAATGACACCGGAGAGTGACAGGCAAATCTCATCCGAAAATCCAATTTCTTTACCCTCGGGCGGGCACAACCGGGGGCGGTAACGGGCGTGAAAAGGGTTTGGTCCAACGGGTTTGGATCCCGACTTCCGGCTGCTTTCGGCGGATGGGAACGCTAAGCCACAACAACCCATTTCACAATCCGTTAACCTTACCCATCTTCGTACCAGGCGGCCTGTCGGCCAGGGAGGTTCAAGATTTGGTGCAAACAAAATGTATATTCGAAATGGAAAACGACGCATACGGTGTAGGGGCGAGATGCTCCCGGTAGCGAAACGCATGACGTAGCCATTTTTGACCAGTATGTGGCGGTTGTTGGGAAAATGGAGATTTTAAGGCAACATGAAGAATAAAAAAGAACCATTTCTGATTCATTCGGATTGGCATTCTTAACGGGATGATTCGATAGTCTCTTTTCGTTGCACATGTGTGGTTCGTGTGTGTGTGTGCTTATGGGATTCTGTCCATTGTAGCATCAGCATCGAGGATTTGGAAATCTCTTCACAATAATGGTTTTCTGTGGCTTACCAGGTGCTTCAAAATGAATGACTAGGAACAAAACTCGGCAACGAAAGCACCCAATACGACTAGAACTAGGAACTAGGAAGCTTAGAGGAAATCCTATATTTCGTAACATCTACTTTTAGAAATTAAACAAAAAGGTGTACGAATCAAAACAGTTCTAAAGGTTAATTTCATTCGCGGTAATTTGGTTTTTTGGAGAATTGTACTATGAATCCATTCAAGTTATGTTAGCTGATGAATGTTAGTACTTCAAGTAAAATGATGGTTTGAGTGTGTTATTCTCCTTGAGCTTCTTCTCGATGCATAGCGCCAAAATGTATGCAAACGTTATTCATGATACTACTTTTTGATGTTGCGTCATATTAATGTTTTGAAAATTTCTTAACGTTGTTAGGGTGAGTTTGGCACGCAAATCACAATTTCTATAATAAAGTAAATTATTTATAAAAGTAAATCCAACACTTGCAATAAATCGAAAATCAAATTTTAAAGCCAAGTAAATAAATAATAAATGTTGGAGTAAATTTTCCCTCCAGCATAGATCCAATACAGCTTGACACAATTGGTTGGCTTTCGATAAATGGTTCCGAGCGTAATAAAATTTATTTGCACTAACAAAACAACATACTTCATCAATAGTCGAAAGGAAATAAATAATTAATCTTTAATTCATTTTATGCTACTCACTGTACAGAAGTTTGTGTAATTCATATACAATGATCGTATGTAGCTTTTTACCATCACTAGAGCATACATAATAGATTACTTTCTACACTAAAGTTATACCATTCGCATTGTTTAACAGTTTCCCTTTTTCCTGTACATTTCATAGTGCACAGAAACTGGGCACCGATTCTAGCAAACCTGTACCTGTACTGAAAGATCATAAATCTACCATCCCCATAGAGTCACCAATGTATACGATTTCAATTATTGCACGTACCAAACAAAACATGAAAAAGCTCTTCCCCATTTTTGCAAAACCTGCCGGACAGTCATGAAAACTCGAACTCATGAAAAGTGGTCGGTCGCTCGGTCGAACGAGGTTCCCATGTTATTCCTTCCAGAGTTCCGGGTACAAGCACTCGAACAATAGGAATTGTTAACCTGTTTTAGGATCGCAAAAGTTAGACTAATCTCACACACATGTACGCACACACATACACTCACGCAATCTAACCCCACACTGGAAGGTTTTCTGTCTTCTACATCCGTTTAGTGTTTTTCAACCATAGACAGGTTGCGTCTGTGCCCATTCCAACCCCGGAACGCTTGAGCCACTCGATCGCTTTCTTAGTCCCCGGGTTAGCTTGTTTGTGCAGCACAAATGTCACAGAGAGAGACGATACCATCTTTACCTCCCTGCCTTTTATCACCAAGATGGTGATAAATGGCTAGCGCCGGATGAGCCCAAAACGGACACCCCTGAACGAAGCGAACGATTAAATCCCAGGGAGTGATATCTCACCTTTAACTGCTTAACGTGCAGTGAGACCCCTCCCAGGAGGCTTTACTGGAATGTTGACATGTCCGGAAACGACCGGTTGTCGGTATGAAACGTACAAAGGGGAGGAAATTTCTCACCAGAGACACTAGTACTATGTGAGTGTGAAAACAATCCCACCCGGTACAGGTCTCAACTATGCCGACCGGTAAAATAAGCACATTTGCATTTCGTTTTCCCAAACCTCCCCAAGATAGTTTACTCACACGATCATCATCGTTCGTTGCCCGTGTGCCCGTTTTCTGCACAGTGCATCGAAAATCTGCCCAGGGTCCCAGGGTGACCATATCGGCCACTAAAATGTGCATAACTTTCAGTGGCGTTAGCAAACAAAAAATCGGTATGATGTTCATCACACATAAATTTATCCCTAGAGAAGAGCAGGACAAGGCATCGAGAAAATCCCGCCGGCCTCCACCCGGTAAGTGTGTGTGTGAGTGTGTAGAACCGCAGATAGTTTACATATGGTGCTTTGGTGTGGTTTAGTGTGACGCTGCCAGTGACATTTAGTTTCTGGTTAGTTTTGACCGTAAAACTCCCCAAAACAGGGTAAAAACAAAACAAAAACTCTCTACCAAAAAAAAAAAAAAAAAAAACGAACGACACTTTCAAAAACGCAAAAGCGTACCAGTGTGTCTCGTGTTCGTTTGGTGGTTTGTCGTGCTGGGTTTTTTTGTATTTCTTCTTCAGTAGAAAATTTTACTACGACTTACAGCAATGTAAAACTTTGGCACTGAATAATCGAGAGTCAAAGCAAAAAAAAGACGAGGAGTCCACGGCTCTACTGAGCCGTGCATATGTCATCGCCAAATTTGCGTCATGATTTATGGAGCTTTTTGAGTAAAACTTTTCCCAAAAAACCTAGTGAATCGTTCGGACCAGAAACCGGAAAACTCTCTCACACAGAAATGGAGCGGGGAAAATGTTACACGAACGATACGTTTTGCATGCATGAAATGTTCTGTCCTGTCAAAAATCGTTTCATTCTTTTTTTTTACGAAACCATTCCAACACGACACTCTTCGACGGAATCGATCAAAAGTTTCAAATTTGAATCTCATCGTTTTACGAGCACAGAAAATTGCTATTCTCACACGGAACAGATCCATCCTTTTTTTTGTCTAACGCTTTTGGGCCACTCACATAAGTGCCAATATACGAAATGTCTCATAAAGTATGAAACGGGAGAACAAAAAAAGACAGGACACACAACCTGTTTCGTCCACCATTATAGCTTCAAAAACGGGACGAGAGGCTTTGGTCTTTTATTGTGAAGGATTTTTTGTAAAAATGGATGCATGTAGGATGAACATGCGTACCCTTTTCAAAGGCTAAAACGTAAAAAAGTTGAATAAAAAATGTAGATTTTTTATTATTATTAAGTTTTAATTTTGAGTAACATTCAGCTTATCTCTTTTTTATTTCATGAAGCATTATGAATGATGCGAAACCGGAAATTGCGTTGAATGTTATCAAGGCAATTAGTTAGGAATCAATAGATAGAAAGCGACAATAGGGAAATAAAATCAATCAATTTCTTTCGTTTTACAGCATAGATTCCTAACAACAATTTGCTTAGTTTGTAGAAAATCAATTTACTATTTGATTATTTAGTTGCATCATATCAATATTGTTTATCATCGCCTGCATAAATCCCGTAAAATTATATTATTAATTTCAAACCACTTATTCTTATTCGCTCAAGTAATTTGAATATGTTTACTCAACCGCAAGCTTTGCAAACCTCAATTTGCACATTTTTCCATGCGTTAGTCATAGTGAAAATAAAACAAAAAAAAAATTCAAATGACCTTCT
Source organism: Anopheles funestus (assembly GCF_943734845.2). Taxonomy (NCBI): domain Eukaryota; kingdom Metazoa; phylum Arthropoda; class Insecta; order Diptera; family Culicidae; genus Anopheles; species Anopheles funestus. The sequence goes on along the minus strand of NC_064599.1, from coordinate 16,553,104 downwards.
GCATCGCCCAAAAAACAGCTAGCGCCAGGCAAAGTCGGAAAAAAGGAAACATTGGAGCGAAAGCCAACTCACTGTAGGCGCGAGATCAACGGTTGGAAAATAAAAACAAACTTTCCCTTTTTCTCTCATTTCCACTCTTCTCCAACCCGATACCACTCGCTTGTTCTTGTTTTGTTTTTCACTTTTTGTTTGTCGGTGCCATGTTTTCCGTACGATAAAAAAAAACACACACACACACACGAAACCGACCGACCCGTGACGGGAAAATTTGTGTGCGGAACCGTTTCCGTTTTCCGGCACTTTCCTGCAGCGTACGATCACCGAAACGTTGGACCGTCTAAAATCTCGACAACAATTTGTGAGCTTGATTGGGGTGCAGCCTGTTTTTTTGGGAGGTGGGGAGTCGGGTCAACGCAGGGCAAACTACTCGTCCCGGACTGACGGGCTCATGTTTTGTACTGGACCTGGCTGCTGTTCGCAGCTTGTTTGGCAAACTGTCAACTCAAATTTCCGCTCTCATCGTCTTCTTCTGTGTGTGTGATTGCCCCGTCTAGTTTTGTTCCTTTTCCGTCCCGAGTTGAACGCTTTCCCGTACCTTCACCGGAGAAGAATCATAAAAACGAACGATACCTAGGGATCAAGTGGCACCCGTGTATGATGCCGTAAAATCCATATACATATGAACCGGTAAACCAGGAACACGAGCACAGGATCTTTGTTTGGTGGTACACCTTTATCGGTTGGACGATAGACACTTTTTCACTGTTCAAGCACCGTTCCGTGAGACAAAGCACAAACAAATGAGGAAATGTGAAGGACAAAGCCAAAATAAATAAAACGATTCATACCATCCTACAATGAAGCTGGGCCGTTGGGAAACCGATTCGGGGAAAGTCCCAGTTTGTGCGAGTAAATCCATCCTTACGACAAGCTTCGGAGATTGGTGGGCTTTCGTCGAGAAGAGTTTTCAAGCTCACCAGTCCCACGAGAACGACCCGGTGGGCTTGTTTCTTTTTCTTTTTTTTTTTTTGTTGGGTCAATCCCCTCGCTGTGTATCATTTAATGTATGCAAGTGACATAAATTATGCCAACGGGTTGCGGGTGAAACGCGCATAAACTTTTTCACCGAAACCCGGTAACCGAACCGAATGGGTTTTTGAGTGGCCACAGACAATTCGGTAGGTCTGCTGACCCGCAAAAGGGTTGTAGTGGATTGTGTTTTTTCTTCTTTTGCTCAACCTTCATTGAGGGTTTGACAGACCATCGATCGTTCTTTGTTGGGCGCCGGAATGTAACGTCCAATGAAAGAATTTCATGTTGCGAAAGGTAAAAATACGGCGTAGACATTCAATCGAACATGAAAATAATGCCAGTCTTGAATATAAAGCGAACATTAAGCACGCTTCACCTTAGTATTCCGCATCGCCATCGCCAGAGCAAATGATTAATGGGGCAACTTATCTGTGATTCAATTACACACCACCTTCCGAAGCTATTCACACCACATTAATTTACATTCCGGTCGTTTCCGGTTGTTTGAATTATGAGCTAATCAAATCTTTAATTACTGCTTGTTCAACCAACTCGTGAACAGCCTGCCAAGCTTGGGTTTGGTTTGAATGAAATACTACGGTACGAACAGGTTCGGTACGAGATTCCTCTACACGCCATCAATCGTCTCATTTGAATAACTTGTCAACAGATTCACACCATCTAGAAATAGTTCATTCGCAGGTGAAACTTTGTAAGCCGCTGTTATCACAGTTTACACGAGATTGCAATTTGATTGCCGTTTTTGAAGTGTCACCATCAAGCAGAAAAGGGTTTTAAATATTTCATTTCTGATTCAGTTTTCAGATATTGCACTCTACGTTCGATTAGCTTTAAATGAAACTAAAACTGTGTTTAAGTTAATGGTGTGAAATTACAACTTTCAAAGAAAATATATCACGTGCAATGAAGCAAATTAAAATTTCATTTCATTAATGATGTACTGTTAATGTGAATTAAACGAATCGTTGTCAACGAAAATTGCTGCGCTAAATTATTAATATTCCGCTAGATTAATACAAGCTACAAAAAATCACACTAACGAATTGAAATCAATCAAGTATTGATAATGCAAATTGTATGCTACTCAATTTTTTTATATCATAAAATAAAAAAATAAAATCTGAACGTTACTTCGTTCTCCAGTCTGAAAAGCACCAGGCGGCTCCATTCGCATGTAATACTTCAAAACACCATGCGCCTCCATTCTGTTTTATGACGCACCATGCGCCTCCATCACTAAGAGCAAAACATTACGCTAGGTCTTTAAACGTCGAAAAACTAGTAACATATTAATTAATATAACTTTAGCTATGCTTACTACCACGACGATGTCCCCTTTAACATCCTTTTATGGGTCAACACCACTGCCACAAGTCAAACTCAATCATCCGTGCCAAAAGAGGACATTCTTCCGCATCGCATTTAATGCACTGCTCGACACACGTCCCCAAGTGCTGATAAAGAGATAATCATGAAGCTGACTGCTCATCAATCACTTTCGCTCTCTTCATATTTATCTCGTTTCATAATTTTCGTCCCAAAACGTTCCGCATAATAGCGATGTCAACTATTTGCTTCTCATTTCTTCCTTCTCTGTACGCAGCAATAAGGCTAAACACAAACTGGCTAGTCGTGAAAATACGCAGCAAGTCCACATCCACCATCGTCCACCATCATGCAAGATCCCGTTTCCTTTTATTAAAGCACGTAGGCCTTCGGGCAAAAGGACATTCGGGCATGACGTCCTTCCTGACCGAGAACCAACGATACCAATGACAATGGCCTTCCGTTTTCTTGACTCTTGTCTAGGCCAAGCACTTTCTTCCTCGCACGGAGGCAACCTTAGATGGAGATAATTTCGAAACAATAGCCAGACGAACGTTGGCAACGCTCCGGCATGATGTGCTTGAGCCGACTCAATCCCCAACGACACAGATAAATACCATCGGAGCAACATCTACGGATGGGTCACAGCACGAAACAGTGTGGCGTGTAGAAACGAGCGAAAGTTTTCCTCGGGCGCTCGGGACGCCCACCTCGTAGTCTGCAGCATCATTTGCTGCTGTTGACATTCTGACATCCGGAAAAGTCGTCCCTCAGCTATCGCCTTGGTAGCGGACGCTTGGGTTGCCTGCACGGCAACAAATCCGGTCACCGAAATCGGTGTGAATGCGAAGCGAGAAAAGTTCCCTTCCCCGTTTTAATGTATACCGTACTGTTCGGCGATTCCAACCGGCCGAACTGACGTGGAACTGATTGTCTTTAAGATGTATGTATGGAGGAAAAAGGGGGAAACAGTCTTGCAATCATCATCATCCTCTCTGTATCTGTCTCTGTACAGATTCGCTCTGAGCCCTAAGGTGCTATGTGCGGCTTCCAGTAGGAACGTCCTGGCACGCCTAATTAAATTCAGACGATTCTGGCCTGTCGCACACTTGAATGCACAGCTCTGGACAGCGACACTTTACGCCCCCAAGGATGAATGTCACATTGTTGCGGATGAAATCACGACCAAATATGCCAGGTAGATAAATTTCCCGGAAGGAACATTTTTATACAGACAGTGTCTATGATACATAAGAAGAAAATTTAATTATAAAGGAAGGAAGGAATTTAAAGTCACCTTGGATTTGAGACACCTTGCGACACTGAACCTTGATTTTAATATTCATACAAAGATAGCACGGACAAAGAAAGTTGCGATACGTTCAAGCTCACTTCACTTCAACTTCATAATGGAACGAAAGAAATTGATAAAAATCAAGAAAGAAAAAGGCGAAACATGTAAAAAGACACCGTTCATAATATGTCCCAGTGCTAGGGACACAATTGAAATGTAAACTTTAAAAGTATATTTCTTGAAAATTATAATTAATTAAAATTTCACGTTCAACGAAATGATTGTTTGGATATATTTACCTCATCATAATGAATGGAAAAACCCAATAACCAACAACCATAATTGAAACTGCTACGAACGTGGTACGCTTTTCCCGATATTTTCCACAATATATCATTAAATTGTCGTCCGAACGCCCGGAAGCTGACCACAAATCAAGCATCGACAATGGACAATTTTCCAGCGAATTTACGAAGAAAAAATATATCACCCGAACGTCCTTCATCCGGTTATGGTACACGCTACGGTATTTTGGGGGAAAATACATTTTCATACATTTTCAACAGACCATTCATGAGGACGCATTCCATCCCTTTTGGGCACAAGTTCACCAACCAAATGAATAGAACATTAGGGAAAATCGACATGAATATTCAACGGGAATGAATTTTCACACTCAGCACATCGCTCTCTCTCTCTCTCTCTCTCTCTCTCTCTCTCTCTCTCTCTATCTTTCTCTCTGCTCACTCGTTTCATCCTCACTGCTTCCATCTCGGGATGTACAACCACAAACCAACATTTCGGCTATACAAGCTGACAGTTTCTTCCGCCTCCGAAGTACTCAAAATCATGTGACAAATCGAATTTGCACATTGAATAAAGCAATGGAGCGGAGCGGAATAAAATGGTGCTGTGCAAATTTACCAAACAAACCAACAACCGCGCTTCCTTACTATCCGCTCGAGGGCACAAAGCAAATAAAAAAAAAGCGGGGAGGCCAACTCCATGGGTTCGACAATTCAATTATTCTATATTCCGATTACAAACCACAAACATACACACCTTGTGCGGCTTTTACCACCATCTTTCCTTTCTACTGCTTGCTACAATTTGCATTTCTATTCATCCCAGAACTGATTGATAACCATTCGCAAGTGGGGAAAAACAAACTCATTAACGTTCCCTAATCCCTTGAGAAACGGTGCATGACAACATACGCCCTTTTTGCGAGGATTATAACATAACACTGAGAAGAAGCTTTTCACACACAAACACACAGGCAATTATTGAAACGTGACGCTGGTTAAGAATGTTTGTTTAACAATTTCAATAGGCAAGGGGCTGAAAGAGAAGGTATGACACAACAATACGACATCGTGTCATATGGCATGAAAGGAAGGAAAAGCAAATCCTCTTAGGGAGAGCAACAATATGTTTGTAATGCGAGGAAATAATCATCCATTTATTTAATTGCTACATGATACTGATTCAAAAAGAAAACAACGAAAAACGGTTTTTATATAAAAAAGTCTTGGATTTTAGGTTATAGTTAATGTTTAAAATAATTTCACAATTGTAGCTCGTATTTTATTTTCCACCCAAAAAAAAAATCTTCTATAAAAAATAGTAATGATAATGAAGCTTTTAAAGCTCATAAATGTTCCCCCCTCATCATCCACAACCAACGTCACGTGTAACATTAATCTCACATGTTCTCGTTGCCTATTTGCCCGAGCTCACTCAGTTGTAGCTCAACCTAGCTTAACAGTAAAACTATGCCCAATGTCAACAACCCACATCCATCCATTCGGCTGATCCCGACCTCTATCAATCATTTACCGATCACAAACAGACGCACCCGGGCTCCACACTAGGTTTATGTTAACACTGTTTTAATTTCTTGTTTACCAGTCCAGACATTGGCACAAGGCTCGATGAAACCGTTCCGCCCGAAATGGCCCACTACAGGGAAGGTCAGTTTGTTCGGTCAATGCGTCAACAAGGGTAAAACAAATAACAGGAACGAGCTAAAAACGTTCTGCTCTGTCGACAACCAAATCAACACCCGCAGCTGCTGAACGCCTGGTGGGAGTGTATCGGCTTTCGATCGTGTAGCAAAGTGTCGATGTATGGGGAAACGGCACAAAAACAGGGAAGCTGTCTGTCATACTAATATGTACTACCCACATACTATCGACAGGAAAGTCATGTGCGTGTTGCACAGGCTTTTCGAGCCAGGCGTCGAAAAGTGAGGATAAAAACTCTCAGCCCCAACCTAACGAAGCAAACAACTTGGGAAAATGGGCAGTTTTTGTTGGACACTTTTGGACGATACGGCGGCATGTCGGTATGATGGCATGATACGGGTATGTAACGTATTTCATTTCATTCCAACCGAAAGCGATCGATGAAATGTGATAAATATGTACTTTGCTTGCAGCTTTCCCTTGTATCAGTCACTTTCGAAAGATAAATACACCGAGATTCTATTGCTCTCCACAAAGCACATGGTTTTGCTGTGTTTGCAAATGTTGGATTGCGTTGCATCCTGTTGAATAAATTGAGATCGATATGTACCTTTTCATACCGGATGGAAGTGGACATCAATTAGTATGGGTTGACTGATAATTTAAAGTTGGTTCCATTTGCAGAAACAAAAAAACGAAAAGCATGCAAGTTCTCTGCATTGGGAGGCTTGTTTTCGGCAGCCATCATTAGCATTGAAGGTTGAAACTAAAACACATTTAAGCCAGTAAAATATTAACACAAAATAGCACCTTTTTTTGGGGGTTCTTACTATTCGAAAGGATGATGTCCATTTAGGGAAACAATTCAAGTCTTTTGAAAACATGTCGGGCGGTTTTGATTTTTTTTCGTCTCATGCGAATAATGCGGCACGTGGCACTAAATGACTATCGAACACAAAAAGCCTAACCCATGGAATGGAAGAAAGAAATTAGATGGCCATTTTATCTTTGTTCGAATGTAATATCAACCCCCCACCGAGGAAGCTGTTGCCAGGGCTGACTGTTCGCTTTTCATATCAGATAAAAGGCTCAACCCAAGCCCTCATAATACGCTGCTAACTTCAGTCCTTTTTGAGGGCAGCTGTTGTTCGAACAAAAAAATGGCGCAAAAAATATTGAAGAAAAAAATCAAACGAAAAGCCTACCAACGAAGTATGGAATTTTTATTCCCCTTTACACTTTAATTCATACGAACCGATACTGACGATAGCATTGCATGATCTGGAACTCAAAACCGGATGCTTTTGTTCCCTTTTTTAATCGTTTTCCAGGGAAGATTTTTTCGCTTCCCAGTTGCAGGAAATCCTATACTCCTTATACTGTGACAGTATAAGTCACCCTCTCTGTCGGCTCGGTCACTTCTAGAATAAAACACCAACAAAATACTAAGTCAAGATTGCTTACAAGACGATGAAAGGCAAAGCAAACCATTCTAGAAAGTTATTGGACGAAAAAGAAAAAAGGAAGCTCTCACTTTCGACATTCCTACTCGAATGGCGGAAGCTGCGCAAGGGAAATAGTGGAGAGAATGAAGAACCAAAACAGATGGCGATGAAAGCAATGATATGACGATTGTGTTTCAGATTGGATGATGATACCTTCGTACTGTTGGCACTGAGCTGCGGCTCATGAAGATCGTATCGAATGGTGGAATTATTTGATTGTACTTTGTATCGTGGTTCAGCTGCCAATACACGACAGCGCATATGAAAACTTTCCATTGTTGTATTGTTTTTGTATAAGAAAAAATGTAAATTTTGTTTTAGAAATCATTAAGAATTTATTACAAAAAAAGAAAATATTTTATAATCTAAACTTTTGTTATTTTCTCAATAAGATAAACAGATTATTTATTAACCTAAAATAAATATGATATTAAATTCATTCATTCAATCCAATTCATTTAACTAATGCACATAAAGGTTACAAGTATTTACCTTTAATTATTTTACCTCAACCGTTTCCACGCGCCTTTAGATTTGAAGCCAGCAGCATCGATATTGTGTTCACCCGCATTCGCTGCCATTGTTGCATTATTCTACTTTGTCTCCCTTTTTCGGGGTGAAATTCTACGCCGCCTTTGTCTAGCAGTGTCGCTATTGTTGCCTTTTGTATTACGCAAAACAATATTCCTTTACCCAAAACGATTCTTCAAACGCCATTCTTCCTGGAACTACGGAAATGAAAGCTCGTCTTCTGTATTGTTCTGTTGCAACATTTGTTCCATTATCTGTCATTTGATTTCGTGTTGGGAAGAAGCCGCAAGCTTTTCTTCTGCCTCGCTTTACTTTATTTGACTGATTTTTGCAAAAGATTTTTTTTTTTGCTCATTTCATTCAGTCATTCGGTTCCAGACTCATTCAGTAATATATCTAGCATTTTTTGTTCGGGAGCTTACAGTGTCGCCCTGTAATAATTTTCCCCAGCCCATTGTAGTACCCACCGTTCGGAAGTAAACATTATGTTTAAGAGCTGCACTTTACTAGCCCATTCTGCTGAACGATAGGAAAAGAAGCTTTTCTGCAAAGAAAAGAGCAAAGTGCGCTTCCAAAAAGTTACCGAAACCGTTTAGCCTGATAACAACTTTTGCCGGTTTTGCTCCGAAACCGTAGGGTTTCGCTACGACTACAACGACACAACAAGGGTGTGTTCTCGCTATGCTTTTCACTCTGCCGAACACACACAAAACAAAAAAACACATCGGACCCCTTTCATCTGGAAGATAAAAGCATAAATGCATGACGTTACCTTAATGGCAGTACGGAACCGTAAAGACGGACCCACCCACCCCTAGACGCTCGCTAGAAGCGTTACTGAAAGACACTTTTCTGCGCATCCTTCCTTCGCAAGGCGGGAGTTTCCGGTGCGTTCCCGATCCGATCGGGCAGCCCCATCTTTGACGCGTTGGGAAAGTTCAACTCCCGGAAGCTGGGTACACATTTTCTACCGAGCTGTTTCAAAGAATGTTGTTACCACCTTCGACACCACTGCCACTAGGGTGCTTGTGGGGAGCTTACAAGGATAGTAAAAGAAGAAAAAAAAACTTACCACCAAAGCACTTCGATGTCAGAGCTCGTAAAAATTAGAGAAAAGTGGAAAACGTTCTCCGTACAGTACGGAATCGTCTAGAAACGATTGAGCAAACGTTTCAAATTTTTGCTCATAAATTTTAACTCCTTTCGGGCTGATGGAGATAGAGAAGAATGTAGTGGGAGGTAATATTTTTATCACTGCCAGAATAGTGGCGCACTGGTGGCCAGGTTGTAAAATGTTATGTTCTGCTTGTAAATGCGATTTCGGAACAGAAGCATTTCATGTTTCGAACAACACTTAAACGGAAAACGTTCGCATTCCTTTAATTGGGTGTTTTTTTGTGTAATTGATGTTTTTATACAAATTTATAAATTTTATAAACCCTGTATGTATGTTACTTTTATATTTGAGGACGATTATCTGTTCCATGAGGATTTTTGAAGCAACTGTTCCACACGACAGGATCGGGTATCAAATCCCTTTCGGACCGTCTGAACCGTCTGAAAACTGAACAACAATATTTATTGATTACCCGATTCATACCCGATTTTTCAATGGAAACAGCTAAGTGTTTCAACAATCTGCCACAGATACTTAGACAAAAGGAACGGGCTGAGGACATAATTTTGGTTAATTGTATTCTAAGATTCATTAAGTTAAACTTTATGCCATGTTATCACGGAATCGTTGCTTCTATTCAGGACAAGAAATCGCCTTAATGTAGGCAATATGTTTTGTAATTATTTGATTACGACTCTGATTAAAATTAAGCTGGCGATAGCAGATCCCTTTTAATCTTCACAATTAAATACGATAGCAATCATAAAAATATATCGAACCTCTTATATATACCAATCAAAAATATATACCAATCAGCATCCCAAAACAAAACAAAAATCTCATCATCATTTTTGTTTGTTTTTTCATCACATTCCTTTCGATTAGTCTGTTTAAATTTAAAAAAAAATCAACAACACTAAAACATTTAAACAAAATCTACAAAACCTCAAATACACTTTCGTAAGAAACCACAAAAAACAAAGCACAAAACAAATCATCCCCTCGAAAAGGGTACCCATTCCAATGTGCCCAATCGAAATGTCGGCAAAAAAAAAGCTCAATGCAAACGAAGTGTGAAATGTTTTCCTTTGACCCTATCGTTTCTTTTTCTTGTATCGTTGCAAATTAAGCCCTTCCGGCAGGGAAACGATCCTTTATCGACGATGCGGAACGAACTTGCGCCATTTCTTGCACAACCGTTTTATCGGTCGCTCCGGGTACGGGTTGTTTTTAATCGTTTGGTTCTTTTTTTTTCCACACCCCACAGCACGATAATTCTGCCCCAAAAGTCTCACCTTACCTTTTCCATAAACAAATACTTTCCCGGAAAATAGAGGGACAAGAATTTGCCATCCCTTCCCTGTTTGCAACCTTCCGCTATCGTTGTTTCGTTTGCATACAATTGTCGCATGCCGAGGATCACATCGAACGCACACCAGAACGGACACATTTATCGGAGCCACTTCCCGAACCCCATTATTCATGACACTTATGCTCATCGAAACCGCAAACCACCACCCGGCACCCGGTACTCGGTAAGGTAGGTTGGTTTTCCCACGTTTCGTTCTGGGCTGGGGTTACTGAAAGGATGGTTTTAATGTTCCCCCCGGGAGAAGGAGGGAAGGTTACCGCAACCCGGAAGAGGGCGATAAAATGCTTCGAGAAACAATAAGGATTCCTTTTCCGGGGTTTTTTGCTTTGCGGAATGGGATCGATAGTGAGGTCCCTTCTGCTCCCTTCAGCCGGCGGTAAGTACGGAGGCCAATAAAGGATGGTTCCGGTGAAAATAAGACCCTGTTTTATGTGCCCGTATTGCCGGACGGGTTCTCTCATTAGAATTCCATGTTCACAGTTTTATGTTGCTTATGCTCACATCGCTTTCGAAACCCGGTATGGACGTTTTGCACTTTGGTGAAGATGGCAGTGACGAGAGCTGCGGGTGCTTTTTTGCATTTTGCCCTGTAATGTAATTTTACAAGAGCTTTAGAGCTCCGAAGGGCAACAGATCGGTGTCGCTCATTGTGGAACGGCACCAGACGTGTTTGGAGAAACGAAACCAACGACAGCTAGACCATCCATGCGTGATTTCAGTGTAATGTGGTTCCGTTTCATTTTTGCCTTTCGGGTAGTTGCTGCCCTCACAACTGAATGCATCCATTGAAAAATGATTACGGAAAGGAGGGAACCAAATACGAAGGAGGGATGAGTGTTTTATTTTCTATTATACTTCTACCAGTTAAGAGAATAAAGCACATTGGAATGATACTTGGGTAAATACCCTCACTTTTGAGTAGTGAAACATTTGTCTCTTATTTTCCATTTAATTACATAAATTTCTCTCTTGTACCGGGAAACGTACACGACATTCATATTATTTAAAGCGGTGTCGGTATATTACAGAATAGTACCAGTACTTACTAAACCCCTTGTAGAACGTTCACCTGTCGCAAGACCTAAATGTCCGACTACGTAGTACAAATAAGTCTACTAATAATCCAGGCATCTAATCTAATCTAAAAGGCAGTAGCGCAAAGGAGAAGTCTTTTTGATGTGTATAGCAATTGTTATTCTTTATTATTTATTCAAAAAAATGCTCCCACTTCCCAAAACACGATAATGAACGTGTTGCGAGGCTTTTGCATTCCGATGGCAACCGCGGACAAACTCCCGAAATACAATGGGGTTACACTTACTCACTAGTAGCCTGGGCGGTCGCTGGGTCTTCCGCTGGACGTGAAGACTGGCATTTCCGGGAACCAGTCGGGTGCCCGCCGCCACAAGTCAAGCACTTTGGCGTATTCTTACAACCAGATGCTCGGTGGCCACTCGTTCCACAGCGATAGCACAGCATTTGCGCTTCCTCGCACTGGTTTGCTCGATGGCCAATACCCATACAGCGAAAGCATTGTTCCTCTTCCGGTGGTTTCTGTACCTCCGTCTGGAAGGTGACGGTTGACTTTCCGATAAGCAGCTTTTTGCCTTCCAACTTTTTCACATCACGGAGCGCTACCCTGATCCGCGCACGTTGCAGATTTTTCCGGGTTCTTACAAGTCGAATATTGTTCAATTTCACGTCTACATTATAGCGTTCTAAAATGGCCTGCTGCACTTCCGTCGCAGTGACCAGTCGGTTGAAGTTTGTACAAGTGAGCATTCTCGTCGGGGTTGTCTTCGTAACTGTTCCAATGTCTCCAATAGCCTCTCTGACTATTCTCTCCAGCTCAGCGCTGTTGGCAGTACGCTTGCAGACCACAAGAACCACATCATTCTTCACTCGCCTAGTTTTTTCCATCATGTAAGGTTCTTTGCACATATCTGAGTTACGTAGCGCGTTTAGTTGGTCCTCATACGAATGACCCGGCAATGGTTTTACATAGATTACGTCCTGAGTCCTCTTCAAACTTTTTTTTGAAATATGTTGCCGATGTTGTTTTGGTGGCTCGTTCTTTGGTGCCTGTTGTGCGGCTGAATTCTTCTCCAATGCTTCCGGCTCCTTCGTTTGTGCTGGAGCTATAACGTCCGGAACCTGTGGCTCAATAGCCGTAACATTGTTCGATGGTGTTGTAGGACCAGACTGTCCTTTAGCAGTGGTCGACTCCAAACGAGACTCGAGTTCTGTCACCTTTTTCTGTATCGTAGCATTTTCCAACTTCAACATGCTAATTTGCTTTTTTAGAGACTCCCTTTCGGCATCCCACAACTTCTCCTTCGCCTCCAAAAACTCCACGTCATTCAACAATAAGTCGTAGTCGGAGGCCAACTTATCGTAGTTATCGGCGGATAGCTCCGACGCGGAATCATATATCAATAAATCATCGATCCCGCCCAGCCCAAGACTCGATATAATCTCGGCGTTTGGCCCTTCGTCAAAATCATCCAGTTGGCTTCTGTAATTACTTTTAGCAAGCTGCTTTGCCGCCTTTTTCGTCGCTTTTGACGCTTTCCGAGTCGATTTTATAGTTCCTTTTCCGCTGGAGGAAGCCTTTCCTTGATTCGTATTCATTACGAGAGAGAGAGGGAGATGGTGTTTGTTATAGTGTTGTGTGGAAAAATGCGGTCCGCTTAGCTCCAAACTCGATTCCGTTTTCCCTTCCTGAAGTTCGAACACTATACTACTTTAAAATTGATGTCAATGGTACCTAAGAGCAAAGGGAATGACGGTGGTTAGTTAGATGACGAATCTGAGAGAATTACAAGTGAATAATACGTACTGGTAAACCACTTATGGACGATTGTGCGGTTGTGAATGCACCCCGGGACGGTACTTTCGCTGACACACGTTCTAGAATTAATCTCGACGTTTTCCACCTAATCAAAAAATGTTTAAATAGAAAACATTAAACGAAAAGAGAAACATATTTTTAACGATCAATTTAAAAAAAACGTTTTTAACGGTCAATTCAAATTTGATCCCTGTACACACTCGTAAAAACGGTCGCGCAAAACAACATTCAAGCTGTCAAAAAGTGTACCGCTGTATGAAGAACGTTGTTTTCACATATTTCCATCAAAAAAGAACCAATTTGTGTACGGTTTTCGCTAAACTCACTTATTTGCACCGTTTCCCACCTTGAACATACCTTTCCGTGGTTTGAAATATAAAGTTTGATGGTCAAAACACGATCGGAAAAAGTGGCGCTCTGCAAAGGGGCAAAACGACGCGCACCGTTTCCTGCTGGAAATTTCACCAAATTCACTGCGCTTTTACTCGAATGCGATAGATTTTGCACTAATCTACCGATTAAAACTAACTTTGTACGATTTTAAGGACTTTTATTAACTTAATTTGGCAAACGACGCGGAGCTCAGCGCCTTTTGCTTGTTGACACTTTGAATATCCCTGCTACCTGTATGATCGTAGAAGAAGAAGAAGAAGTTCAAGGTGAAAAAGAAGAAGAAGAAATATGTTGTAGTGAACATTGCGAGATGCGTAGATGCGTAAAAAAGGCTTTATTAGGCTCAAAATAACACTATCTATAGTATTACATGATAATCGAAAAGCTATAACATAAAAACAGATCAAATAATTTCAAAACAATCTAGATTTGTAAGCTTTTTTGTTCCTCAGAAGGTTTATGTTGTCTTTTCGATGAAGGAGCCTAAAGGTATGCAATTTTATACAATTATTTAAATACTCAACAAGGTTTTTATTCGAAGTCCGTTATTCAAAGTCCTTATTATGAAATCCAACTCAAATGAAAGTTTAAAAAAGCAATAGAAAATCTTTAAAATAAAAATTTTCCTCCACTTTTCTCACAACAAAGCTGATTGACCCATCACACAAAGCCTAACAATAAATTTTAAAACCTCCCCAATGCAAAAATACCATGAACAAAAGCTCTTATCTGTATGCATATCTTCTCTCAATTCTAAAACTATTTCATCATGGCCCATGGTACATATTCATGGCCATCTCCATCAACACAGGGGGAAAACCTTCTACATACCAATACCAGAAATAAAGCAAAACAAACTTTTTATTAAATAAACACCAACACCTACGCCATGTCAATGTCAACGCTGACAAAACTTTTATGCTCGCTACAGGTACACGAGCGTGATGAAGTAATTACAGTTATTTCATTATAATCAACATACCCTTCGTTCGTTTTGCTACCCTTCGGCGGGTAGCGGTTTGGTTAACCTTACCCAACAACAATAACTTCCATCAACCGGCACATCCAGGATGCTTCGAACTGTTACATTACACGTTCCAAGGATAATGAACAACTTCCTTTACATTTCACCTGTCACCATTTCAATCAGAGATAAGGAAGCTTTCTCAGTTCCTGTGCTTTTTTTGTTGCTGAATTTACATCAGTTGAAACGTTTACTTGCAAAGATGAACGTATCAATTTAATATTCACAAATATGAGTAACAAATGTGTCCTAAAATCACGTAACACCCTTTCAAATATTGTACGTTCAAAGGTTAGGGTTGCATGTATCGATACCACCATCGACCACCATCTTTGAACTTCAAAATACACGCACGCACTTTCTCCACTACGCAAGCTCTCTTCCATCATAAAGACCTCTTAAGGAGATTATATCGCTGCTAACAGCATCCTTCAGTCAACGTCTAAAACACATCTACGCCACCCGAAACCTGTCAAAGCCGGGGGGGGCCAGATGAACCGGTAACTAGCTGTGTAAAAGGCTTCCCAACATTCCCGGCACAGGCAAAAGTTACTTCAAAACACAAAACGCCATATGGGAACAGGGCAACCATCAAAGGCATCTTTGCGGACGTGAAGTAAGCCTGCGATCAATCTTGTAATTAATTTCCATCTGTTGGATAACTCAATCATGCTGTCGATTAACTGATTAGAAGACTACCGTTTAGGCTAAAAATAGAAACAAATGTCGAATGTTAAATCTAATCACAGTGATTTTAGTCTTTAAGACTGTGACTGAATGGCTTTTAGTTGTTTTTTGTCCATAAAGCGGAAAGGAATTATCAGAGTGAAATGATCAAACAAAATGGAAGTTCCATTACTTTACTTTAAGAAGATTTCCCTTCAAAACCAAAACCACCAAACATGACTTGACATAATATTAACACATTTTCCAAAGGCGAAACAAAAAAAAAACTCAACGAAATACATCCAATTCCAATCCAATAGCAAAAGGCTTTTTGCTGCCCAATCCCCTCAACTGTGGTTTCGTTAGTTACGGTTGCCATTTTCCATTAATAAATTAAATCCAAAAATAATACACTACCCCGGTATCATCGATACGACCGCATGATTGAAAGCTGGTTCACAACGACCACCCACCCCCCAAAAAAGCCACTTCACCGTGTGTACCGCAATATAATTATTTTCATTTCCGGGATGCGTTTCCCGGCGTTTGTATTTCGGTTGGGTGTGAGGTTATTGAGATATACGTTTTTTCCCCATTTGCAAAATATTCAACAAGGTAAAAGAGGAGTCAAGCGTATAAGCTAAATGAAGGAAATGTACCAAAACGAGATTATATATCAATTTCGTTTTCGGTCTTTTTTTGATAAGTGATGAACGAATTACTTTCAATTATAGGATGAAATTGATTCATCATATTTTAACTTATTTTTACGAATTTTTTGTTGTTTTAATTTTATATTGCATTTAAATTACATTCTGGGAAAAATATTTTTTTTTATTATATCAAAATTTGTTTCTTAAAACAAAGTTTATTAAACCACCATACCAATGTATAGTATAGTACAACGGAAATTATATTTAGTCTTGATTTAATTAAATTCCCTTATTTCATACTTTACCACCATGTCGCTGACACAAACGGTGCTGAAACAACTCGTCTCCGCCTAAAATGCACTTTACCACCATGGAAATGCAGTTGAACACCGGAAGCAGATTAAAAGCAGCTGTTTATGAACACCTTCACAGCTGGTGATTATTTTTGCCACCAAAAAGAGAGAAAAAAAACACCATAAACCATAAACCCAGCACCAGTGAAAAAGCTTTACACCTTTTCATTTTTCACCACCATCGTTGTTTGGTTAAAATGTTTTAACATCAAGTGTTTTTCCACTTCCGAAAACGCATCCTTTGGGTTAATCCTGTTGTGTTTTTCTTCCTGTTTCTTTTCTTTTCTTTTTTCTCTTACCCATAAATCTTTCCCCGTAACATTTGCAAGGCACTTATTTTTCTTTTCAACTTGTTTTCAACGCGAAATGTGCAGATAAAGCGTTTACAAGCTTTTAGCGGGCTCATTCCATTTCTTCCCAGGCCGGCTTGAAAACCGGGAAAACTTTCTGCTTCTCCTAATGACTTTCCAGCTCAATCTGCCTCAGCAAAAGTTGATGGCCATG
The DNA here is from genome assembly GCF_943734845.2 of Anopheles funestus. Classification (NCBI taxonomy): domain Eukaryota; kingdom Metazoa; phylum Arthropoda; class Insecta; order Diptera; family Culicidae; genus Anopheles; species Anopheles funestus. Next base: position 16,536,495 of record NC_064599.1, on the reverse strand, counting down.
GGATCCGTCTGCTACAGGCTATGGTAAAATTGTCCAAAAACGGTAAAATATTTGTGCTGTTTCTGTTTTTCTTTTCATTCTCGGGGTTTTTTGTTCTGTTCACCTACATTTTTCAAGTGCTTTCACAGAACGATAGTCATGTTCTTCACACTTTTCATTGCAACGAAACAAAGGTGGGGATGCGCTTGTTTTAGTGGGTGAAAAGATGGGAAAAATGTTGATTTCATGTTTTCTCGTAACGCTTGATGTAGTTTAAAGGGTACTTGAAATATTGTTAAGAATGTTAAGGTCAGTTCCATTAATATTTACAGGATCGATCGAGAAAATCGATATAAAAAAATGTTTTTTAATTACTATTTTTTTGTTTAAAATGTTAGATCCAATGTCTCATCGGACTTGGAAGAAATAGTTTAAAAAAAATGGCTCCTTGACGTATACATCGTTAACCAGTAAGAACTAGACAGTTCTTTGTTTCATTCTACACCAGTTAGAAGAACTTTTGAGCTCTCAGGAAGTAATCGACCAATACAATATAAATGTGGTGCCGTGACCAGGATTGACTGAAGTTTAAATCGTCTAGTTGATCGTTCATCTTTCACCGCTACAGTATGAAGATCGTTTCTTATCCGTATTGAAAAAAGTTTTAAAGTCATCATACCCTTTACCCACAAAAACAAACAACATAGTATCTGGAATTATCATTCACATCACACAACTAAACTCAATACTTCCAGCAAACTTGTTAGCGGGAAAAGTATCATAATTGAATCTCTGTCGAAATCCAAACGATCCCAAACACTAACCATTCCAAAAGGCACGTTTGCCCAACTGCATTTTACCCAAGTTGGCCAACTCCATGCAATTCGGCACCTTACCATGTACGTGTCAATGAAAATTGAACATGCTCAAATGTGAATTTGTTGCGATTCACACCATGCAAAAGGACACCAGCCACAAGAACGCAACAGAACGAGGGACCATCATTATTTTAAATTCGCTATAGTGAGTGTGTTTGTGCTTTTTGTCAGTAAAAGCTGCTTAACTGCATCATTATCTGAAGCTTGAAACGTAATTGGCACTCATCGAAAGCCCCAAAAATATACGAGACTGTCTGACTGTGCACAATTTCATCGGCTGATGGCAATACCAATGGAGATGTTGTTTGTGTCGATGGAAATACTAGGAATTTTGGGATGATTGTGGTTGATTGCAATGGAAAACCCCCCTGTTACAAAGAGGCAAGAAAAATGTTTTTATACCGAAAATTCATTTGTCATGAATTTCATTTCCTTTTGAAAGTAAATATTCATTATTAGCATAGGCAAAGTTACAAAATTTGATTGTTGTTCAAAACCAATCCAAAGCTCATTGCTATTTTGAAACTATTTTGATCATATGTAATAAAATTAATGTATAATTTTAAATACAAAATTTCTAACCACAACTTAATCAGTATATCAATTCCGAGAAAATGTTACTAGTTTTCCCCATGCAAAGCTCTATTTCTGCACGATGCACAGATCTGTGCTCTAAATAGTTTGCATCGCAACACCTCTCGTAATTTTGCTCCAGAACGAAAAGAACGAGAAAAAAACATTCTAATCTTGTTAAGGGTTGTGCAATCCGGACTCCGGTGCATACCGGTTGCAGCATATCACGTCCCGCATTATCAGCACTTTCGGATCGTGTGAAAATTATTTTTCTCTCCCCGTCTCTCTGCCTGAGGGGGACGGGGGGCTTGGGCAGGCTGGGTGGTAGTTTTGTGAACTTTACACACCTGCACGGTGAGCACATTTGAGATCGGGTTTAGAATGTACCTCCAAAGCTCCCAAAAGCACACCAGCACGACCGAGAACGCCTTATTTATCGTTCCTATTTTCCAGCTCGCTTCCTGAACCGGTGTGTTCGTTCCAACGCGACGATGTGAACAGAAATTTATGCAAATTGAAACATTTCACCGGCACACCGAACCAAAAACTCATCGCTCCGAACCGGTTTTGCAGTTTGCCAGTTACAGAATTAGGTAGCAAACAGCGTAAGCACACGGTCCGGGAGCGCATTCATTGCCCTCGGAACGATGAACTACCAAAAAAAAGCGTGGAAAATGCAAACAAGTGGTTTGCCGACCTTGACCATGATTGACATACCCCGGGTGTGTGTGTGTGTGTGTGTGCGATTTTCCTCTTTTTTCCCTCTACCAGGAAATGTTTTCGGTGATGTGTGAAATTGAAAATGACCCCGTCAACTTGTCGCGCGAAGGTACGGATATGGGTGCCAACCGCTACCCGAGGGCGCTATGCCAATAACTCGTTTAATTTGATTTGCTCACTTGCCCTGTTTACCCGTCACGGTTATTATGGAAAGGGCTTTACCCTGAGGTGGGTTTTTTCTCTATATGAGAACACTTTTTCCCACGAACTGCATGGTTTAATGTTTGCTAAACAATTTCACTAGACAACACAAATTAATTTCAAACATGATTTAACGTAAATTAAATTAGGCCAAAGTGTAGACAATGCTGTGAAATTTAGTCATGTTTGGCAAAAAAGGGGAAATAACTGAGCATCTCTGGATGGAAAGAATGGTGGAAAAGATTCTCAAGCGATTGCTATTAGGCTTTCGTTTTAGGAATAGAAATGATTGTCTATAATTTATTTTAGTTTAATTATTTTTATGAAAGTTTTGTTTCAATTACTTTTCAGGTTTGTTTCAATTACCTTCAATTTTGTTTCAATTACTTTTTTTATTTTTTTTTTACAATAATTCAATTATGGACTGCCCGCTGCTGCATGTGATAAAGGGCGCCATTTCTATACGACAGGACGGGATATCAAACCCCATTTGGACCCCGTCTCCCCGTAGTAAGAACTGACTATCCGGTTAGGTGGTAAATCAAGTCTAGTAGGCCAAAAATGGTCGCCGTGACCTCTAAGGCCATTAAACCAAGAAAAGAGAGAAAAAGAGAGTTTCAATTGCAACCATCAAGAGATAAATTACAGTAAAAATGTCGTTAAAATATAATTGTTTCATACATGTAAATTTAAAAGAAAATATACAGAAACTATACAAAGGCATGGATATTTGTATAGAAGTAGTTTAATATACTATAACTATTATAAGCAGTAATTTATAGATCAGAAAAAGCAATATGTATAGAGTAAAAAGAATTTAAAAAAACACTTCTAATCAAATACGTTACATGTAACTATTTTCTTTTACCTTCAAACAATCAAGACAGACAATAATGAATCTTATCACACTTCATTTTTTTCCCTTTTAAATTGTACTGTAAATTTTCATTTTATCACATTCAATTTAAAAGACGACAGATTTGATTGCTGTTATTTTTTCCCATTTATCCTTGCTTTCTCTCATTTCGTTCACCCGCATCGTGCACGTAAGCACGACAGATAAATAATTGCCATTTGCTAAGCACCAAAGGTGCACGGCGAGATAACACTCTGCACAAAACGCCACAAAGACGAGAGAGACACAAAAAGAAAAGAAAACCAAATACAGCAAACAACATTCCAAGAAACACGAATGTACTGTCCCAAGCCAAAAAGTCTCAATTATAGCAATAAATTTTTCCATAATGAAGTACCAAAGCCATCTCTGCTGACCGATAAGGTCGATTGCTTTCCGTACCATTGGTGCCAGAGGTGTGCAAGCGTTGGAGCAAAATGGAAGAGAGAAAAAAATACATCGGCCACGGTACGAGCGGGATAATTGTCCAATGCTGGTCGAACGAAGCTAAACTGTTTTCATTCTCTTGACCCAATCAGAAAAATAAGCACCGCTTCGTTTAATCTGCACCTTCCTTTTTGGGGTGGGTAAGAAAGGGGTGGATAGAAGGGTTGATTGTGGGAATGACCGGTGGAACACCGAATCGAACACGTCCGGTTGCAATGCGGATGAAAAATAAATTAATTTACCATCCTCATACCGGACTGGTTTATAGATAGGTTTTGGATTTTAAGTGGAAAATCTCACCCCTTTAAAAGAAGATGATTTTTTTATCTTAGGGATCGTTTAAGTATAACGTAACGCAACACTTTTTTTTTAAGTTGAGTCACGTACTCATACTTACCCACGTGTTCTCTTCATAAAACTGATCCAATGATCATCTGTGTAGAGAAGTCGATAATCAGAAACACAAGGTCGTGGTATAGCCACAGGATGATGTTAATTAACAGGATGATGTTAATCCTGAAATTTAAGGAACAAGAAATTTATATAATTTCTTTACTAGATAGGGTAATGAAGACATAAATACAATATAAAACGGTTTTCCACAAACTATTTTGATGTCCATTTTGTCTTACACCGAACTCCTTGTTTGTATTTAGTTTTCGAAGACCAAAACCCGGTAAAAATTATGAATTTAAAAGTCTTATCATTATCAAGTATGTTGGAAACACATTTTTGTGTTACATAAACCACCCTCCTCACGATCCCCTACCAGCGTAACGTAACAGTTGGATGATCCCTTCCTTATTATTGTTCAACCCATTTGGAGGATATTGTGCTTTCTTTCTACTTCTCTTTAAAAGCTTGCAAAACAATCATGCTAAAGCAAACAATTTATGGGTGCATTATTTAAAACATGATAAATCCGTCCAGGTCAGCATCAGATCCCGACCCTTCCTCATTAAAGCGAATTAGAGCGACGATAACGACGGGGAAGATGGCGCATTGCGATGGTAATCAATTAAATTGTGTCCCTCCGATAAAAGCTTCATCGATGACACCCTTCTCGCCCACCGGGAGCGGGAAGCCATATATTGTGGTTAAAATGTATTGAAACGCACACTAACGTACGATGTTGCATGAAAAACATTCAATGCATTTCCGGGTCATCATCATCAGCATCATCATCATCATGGGTATAAATAAACACACACTTTATTATGCTCTCATGTACGAGCTTCAGGAGATAGGTCGATACGAAAGCGCATGTTGGCGGTATGTTGCATAGCCACTACTCAATATATGATGAACAATCAGGGAACCGGCAAATGGACCATCCGCCGTCTTCTACCATCCACCCGCTACCCGGACCCGACCATATAAATTGTTCCACCCCCTGTTTCATTCCCAGACACATCATTTTCGTCATTTGTATTCGTTTACCATTCGAGAGCTCCATGAATTATGAGGTTGCCTCACAACCAGCACCATTCACCGACGCAACCTTCGTTGGCGTTTTTTGGGGGCGTTGATAGTGCAAACTCAATAAAGGCACCAACGGCACCCATCGTAGCGAGGCGACGAGGTGAAGCCACATGCACATTCGAGTGCACTTGATTGCGGGAACAATTTGGCATAATTAATGTCATGCACCAAATGCGCTGAGAGAAAATAGGTTGGCAGCAAAAAGACCCCCTTCGTCCTGAAACACACACACACACACGCTCAGAATGCAGATTCAATCGTCACACATGGAGAAAGTTGTAGAAACAAATTGAAAATTAATCAGTCGCTCATAAAGAGCCGCGATTATGGACATTGAATTAGTTCCCGGGAAGGTAGTTAAGTTTTAATCATTTTTGTATCTTTTAAATACACATGATCCGATGTTATTATTAAATGAAATAATATGATTTAAGTATAAAAAAGTTATTTAAGGTATAAAGGTTTTTTATTCGCTTATATTTCAATTTAATAACAATGCTGCATGCCAGAACAATATGAATGGAATACCCAAATAGCCCTTTCAATGCTACTAAAATAATAAATATTTTGTTTCTACGCCTACATGTATTATCAAAAAGTAAAGCTAGAAAATTTTATGCATTGATGCATTTAATTCCCATGTTCGTGTGCTAATACCCTGTAATTCTTGACCATCAGTAGTGATCGTAGCCCCGTCACTAAGCGCTTAGCAATTGTCGCGTTTGCGAACGCGATTCGGAAATATTTTGCAAAGCTCCATCTAAAAAAAAATCGAAAAGTCGCTGTAAGTGTATTTTCAGCGAAAAATCGCTATTCGAAGCGCGATTTGACGCCATGACAGTTTTCTGTAATGGTGGCCAGGATAGCTCGATTTTGTTGATTTTGTTGTCGATTTGTTGAAATAAGTTTCTTTTCACTCAAATAATGCTTTGAATAAAAAAAGAAAAAAATAATAAAAAAAATTAAAAAAAAATCTATAAAAGTGAAAACCTTCCAAGGCTATAGCCTTAGCTTTTTTTTGGGAAATTTAGCAAAATTTATAAATTGATGTATTTTAATGCGAATTTGTTGAAATAAGTTTTTTTTTTCACTCAAATAATGCTTTAAATAAAAGAAAGAATAAAAAATAATAAAAAATTAAAATATTCTATAATTTGAAAATCTGCTTAGGTTATAGCCTTAGTTTTTTTTTGTGAAATTTAGGAAAAATTATAAATTGATATATTTTAATGCGAATTTGTTGAAATAAGTTTCTTTTCACTCAAATGATTGCTGCATTGTTAATGAATTTATTACTGGTATGTTGAACTTGCTTAAACAATTTCGGTATAAATACCACGTTTGGTCATCTTGCTAGATAAATATAGCCCACTACAAACAGCTGTTCGATCTGTTTCGGAAGCTATGTCGGAATCGTAGTTATGATTTCCTGAGTATTGATGGTACGGTTAGGGTCATAAAATGAGAAAAAAATCCCGACAAGTTCGATTACCCGTATACAAAGGCTTTTATCTTTATGCTACTCGAAGCTGCTTCTAATTGGTGCTATCCGATTTCTAATATTCGATCCCGATTGTATTTTGCCTGGTGACGGGGTGGACAAAAATATCTTCGTTCACCTATTTATCTTGTTACAATTTCTTCTGACTACCGGAAAAATTTTGACAAGATTTTCCAGCGCGAAACACACAAGAAAAGGAAACCGACAAATCTGTGGTACTGTTAGCAGCATCCGTTGTTTGTATCACAGTGGTTGCACGAGAAAAGTTAAACAACCTTCAAGTCGCGCCAGAATCGCAAAATTATTTTGGAAAATTGAGCTACTTTTGTCGCGTTCGCAAACGCAACAATTGTTAAGCATGTACTGACGGGGCAAGAGTAATGATTGCATACCTTCAAGCGTTAAAAATTTTTTAAAACTTTCAAATGACTTCAATTCACGTTAAGGGAATATTGTACTAATGCCAAAATGTCGATTTTAATGAAAATAAACGAAAATAATCATCACGGTTTTTAGCTTAATTTTGCAGAAACAAATACAGTAACATTCCCTCGTCCTCGTCTATATATCACTGCACTATTGCACACTACATTGCACGTGCGTGGAACTAAAATGCATGTAAATCTACTATAGAAGTAAATCTACTACCGAGTAAATCATGGCATGACCGACCCGAGTCGAGCGATCATTCACGATTACATCGCTTACATAAAGAACGAAATAAAGCCAACAGCAAAAAAAGAAGCTAAATCCATCCAAAGCCAAACATCTACCGTCCAATATGCGCCAACACCAAAACACTATCAAAAAAAAAAGGAAGCTTAAAAAAATAACCCGCACATACAAACAAAATTAAATGCACACTCAGCAGCAAAGCTAACATTTGATGCTGTTAGTAAAAGTGCATTCTTCAACACGTTAGCGTTCGTCGTTGTTTCGTTGCGTGCAACACATGGCACGTGGCGTGTTGGGTTTTCTTTTTCCCATGTAAAGGAAAACGTGGAAAATGAAAAACAGCACTGTACGTAAAGATTATTGCGCTGTGGGGGATGAGCAAAAAGCAAAAGAGGAGCATCAGAGATGTAAAAAAGCAATTGTAGTTGTAAAAAGTACATACATATAATCATACACAGATCGACACAACCATCGTACTTGGAAAGTGTTGCTAACCGAAAACGAGTTTAACTGTGGGAAAAAAGCGGAAACAAAACTTTACATCTACCATTCCTGGGGAGGATCACGAAACTTACCCAGCTGCTATTCATTTCTGCAACTGTATTGCACCTTCGGCGGTCGGTGGTGAGAACTCTACGTTCCTCACCGATCCAGCTTGAAGCAAGTGCATCAAGCTGGGAAAGGATGCTTCCAAAAGGCCATTCCAAGCATACTGATTTTAGCACCCTCCAGCTGAGTTCTGTGAGCGATCTTCAACCTAGATGCAGTTGAAATAGCACACAGGTTACTGCCGTGTTCGGGGCTATGTTGTTTCTACACCGAACCTTGCGTACCCATGTACCCAGCCAATGTATCGAAGCAAAGCAGCAAAAGACGGTCGCTATGAAATGTGCACACAAAACCATTCCACGGAGCTGTACACTTTAACCCCAGGTCGGTCCATTTTCCTCGCCAACATTACTGACTTTCATTTCCGCGCGTTACGGACTGTTTAGTGGATTGCTTCTCGGCAAGCATTACTCACGCAAGAAAGCATGATATCGACTTCAGAGAACGACGACCACCCACCAGCATCTGCATCTGCTGCTCCCATTTTACTGCTCTTGCATTACGGGGTGGGTGTTAAGAGATTGAAAACTTTCCCAGCCGTACAAATAAACGCTCATTCCGGGTTTAACTTTAAGGTTCTGTTTCAGAATGGAAAGTTTTTCATCACCGTGATAAAGATTTGTCACTAAGCTGTGTTTTTTCCCATCTCCACTTTCTTCAAGTCAAACGTTCTGTCGCTTGTGCTCGCTCACTCTCTTTTTTCTCTCTAATCCTCTCGATCAAGCAGGGCTTTTAAATTTTCTGATTGTTTCCCACGCTACTGATCAAATGGTGCTTCAAATGGAAAAGTTAAATTAAATATGCCCCATCCAGCTACTTCAAGTGAAGCGCACCATCATTGCAATATTCTTCTCGGGTGGATCGTATTTTTTCTGGAACCAAAAAAGAAACTAAAAAACATAGCTTTCGGTCGTTCACGCCGAGTCGAATTTGTAACGAAATTTGCATCCCCAATTTTCCGGCTGAAATCGGATAGTGAAACTATCCTGCCAACTGTCGTTTTTCATGGTGTGCAATAATAGTTGGTGGCAAGTTCAAATTAGCGTTTCGATTGCACATCGCTTCTCGTTTTATTTGTCTTTCAATTTCAATAAGAAGGAAGGATGGAAAGTTTTCTCGTAAGATCGCTGGAGACAAATAGTGTAACACCTTAAGGGTGAAGGGTTTTGTTGGGTCTTCAGCAAGAATTGGGGAATTTACTTGCTGAAGAAAATGGCTTTTCCATTTTATTTCGGATTACGATCCTTGTTTTAGACATAAACTTATTCTAAAGGTATTCTTCAAAATATAGGTAGATAATTTCAGTGATGTTTAACTTAAGTGTAATGGCTCACAATGGTCGACCTGTTCTCAATCCCACCACAGATAACCGTCAAGATTGGTTGGTGATTATTCTTATAGTTTGACGTTGATTTGTTGTTTTACTTCTTAAGAACGGCCTGGCCATAGACGTCGATAAATATAACAAAAACTTCTAATAATGTAAAAGATACAAAAATATTTATTATATTCTCCTTTGTCATAGTTTTGCACAGTTCGAATTCATCCAAAACTCGGCTACCGAAACGCATCGTAAAACGGATAAAACCTCTTAGCGATGTCCAATATCTAATCAAGCTAGTTCACATTTATCTCCTCGCCATTACTGATTCAGCAACACCTACGTTACGAGACCCTCAATCTATGTTTACCATTAGGGACATATCGAAGGGATAATACGATAATCTTCATCGCACTCGATCGACAATCCATCCATCCATTCTTATACACAACCCATCCATTCATCCCACAATCAATGTTGAGTATCATTACATTCGTCCAGAAGATCCCCTGCATCTATTGGCCATCGCCGAAGATGTTTACTTGCCCAACGCAACACAACGAGAACTCATCGGTTACGGTTCATACCGCAAGCATAAGGCAAGGATTGATTTAATCACAAACAATCTCCACAACCACAACAAGCACCACCATACCATTGATGAGTGCTGGATACTGAGGCTGTCGCAGATGTCACCCTTCGGGATTCAGTGTCAGAGAGCCGGAAGACATTGCATTTTCCCTCGGTGGAAATGGAGCTCGGTCACTAGTGAAACTCGCGATACCATTGTGATGATGAATAAATAAGCTGTTTCCGTCAGATGGGCCCGGCTTCATTTGCATAATTGATTCCAAAATAGATAAGCAATGTGACGAGCGCAATGAGCCTGTCGCTCGGAATGAGCCTCTTCTGCTTCGAAGGTAAGACGGTAAAACGGTAATATTCGTTGCCATTACATTGACTATTGTGGTGAAAGTACGCTTTAAATTGTGTGCCACTGTCAATGAATGAGTACTAACGTACAAGAAGACCTTTAATTAATTTCAACTCAATTTTATGATGCAACTTCCACCATTGTATCCTTTGCAACGCGAAGCCTTTTTTGTGTTGTAGTAAATAAGTAACATGCTAAGGGTTACTGCACATACAAGACAAGACATAAAGCCACTAATTACTAAATCATCCTAATGAGACATGATGGCGATGTTACCGACCATCAACGGTCGAGAGAGAACAAAAAAAAGTACTGAAATGCATCATCTGTAAGTGGGTTTGAAAGGTGACACAGAAAAAAGGTTAAGCAAGCCCGGGTCACAAGCCAGTATTCCCGCACAGAAACTAACCGCTCAAGAGGAACTCGTTTTCCTTGTTCCTTGTTACACTTCTCCTAGTGTTTGAATAATGTATTCTAGCGAAACGTTCCATCTCACTTGTTTGGTGCTGGATGATAGGAATTATGCTTCTTTACCAACATTCTCCTCAGTAACGGTACAGCTGTTGGTTATCTAAGCAATCCGATCCGTACGCTCGAAAGCAAAGTGAGAAAGGAAAATGGAATTACCGGTGTTCCTGGAATATGAGCCACCTCATGGATCCGCGGCACATTTCCACATTTTGCTGAGGATAAAATTAAACGACGCCCATGAATGATTCATAATGATGCGCCCGTAATAATTATCATTTGCATTCGTGCACACTCAACCACGGATGCTACACGCTCGTTCCGTAATTAGTGGTTTGAACGTCAAGATAAATGCTTTAAACTTCAGCTGATCCGTTAGGCTTTGCACACCATCGCGTCGTATGCATATCGTGTGCCATTTACTTAGAAACTCTTAGCAGACGAGTGGCAAAGCGTTACAGTTTAAAGTACTGCGTGTTTAAAAATATAAAAAAGGCTTTCGTAAAAAATATCAACTTGATTTCAACAACGAACGACGATTTTGTGCTCACTACTTCTCCTGCCGGAGGTTCGTTAGTTCCAGATCCTTCAGTGTGATGCCGTACTTTACCAGCTTGCCCTCAATGAGCGACAGTAGATCATCGTACATCTTGCTCACCCGGGCCAGATCGTATCGAAGCGCCTGAATTTTGTCATTCTTCTGCACCAACAGCTTCTCAATGCGGACGCTTAGCGATTGTGGTTCTATACCGGCAAGCGATAGTACCTCACCAAGAATAGCTTCCCGTTGTTCGGTTTGCTTTTCGATATACTCCAGCTTGCGTTCGAGCAACGAGTTCTTCAGGCCAGATTTCTGCTGGAGCTCTAGCATCGATTTTTCAAACAATCGCTTCAACTGATCGCGCTCTTCTACCAGTTTCTCGCAGCGCATCTGCAGCACGTCTTGCTCAAGCTTCAGGCTGGACAGTTGCTTCTGGGTACTGTTCAGGCGTGTCTTTACACGGTTCAGTGTGGCCTTATCACGGTCGTAGTATTGCAGCTTCTTGCGTAGCTCCACCAGCTCTGCCTGGGAGCTCTTGAGTGGCTCCGTCAGCCGCTTATTCTCCGCCATCACCTCACTGAAGCTCTTGAGATCTTTGTCCGACTGTAGGCGCATTTCCTCCATCTCCTCCTTCATGCTATTAATCAGCGCCAAATTGTTCTGCGTGATCGCGTTGTAGTAGCTCTTCATTTCGCGATACGCCTGCTCGTTGGTGCTTATCAACTCCGCGATCTGTCCATTCTTTCGCTCCTCCACCTCCGACAGCTCCATCTCGTGACGCACCTCAGCCTCTTCCTTGTAGCTACCGAGGCGCTGCTCAAACAACTTGGTCATCGCTTCGATTTCCTCCTGAAACTTGGCACGCTCCACACTCAGCAGCTCGCTATGCTTCAGCTTTAGCTGCTGGATCTCCAGCTCGGTGTTTTCTTCCTTCTCGCGAAGTAATCGCTTCAGGTCGCGCTTATCGTTCAGCAGTTCACGTTCCTGCAACGTATGATCTTCCTGTGCCATCTTGAGCTGGGTCATCATTTCGGCCCGCAGCTCACCAATATGGGACTGATGCTCGTACTGCAGGTGCTTCATCTCCTGCATCACATTCTTGGTGTCCTGATCGGCAAGCTCTTGTGCCACCTCGACATCACGCTCCTTGCCACGGATGACTGCCTTCGCTTCCTCAAGCTGTTTGCGAGTAATTTCCCAATACGTGCGCAGCTTGTCGCGCTCGAGCTGGAAGAAGTTACGCTCCTCCCGCTCGCGTTCCATCTCATTACGGAGCTTGAGAGCGAACTGCTCCAGCTGCTCCCGGGACATGCTGGACGTATCAACGCCATCGATGACAGCTGGGAAAAGGAATGAGATACATGGTATAATTTTATGAGAAGAGCTGAAGAAACACTAGAGATACTTACTACTTCCTTTTGCTTTTTTGGGACCCTGTGGAATTGTAGAGCCGAAAAAACAATTAGTCAAATAAATTAGCACAGTGATTCCTACATGTGATCCACTCAAGATTACTACTAAAACAATATAGCTACACCAAACGTACCATTTTCCTAAGCTTTGCCCAAGCTGTTTTTACGCTTCACCACCTATAACTGTACTGTGACACAATTTAAACGCTGGATACCACACTCCCCCTCATTACAGTAGATTTACGGTCAAACAATCGTTTCGTGCTGATGCACTCAAGACACTCTATCCGGAGTACGGAAGCCACAGTGTATATGCGTAGCCCAGCGGACGAGAAACCTAAATCAACAATGGCAGAAAATCGCAAACGAACCGTTAGTACGGTACACCCGGCATCCGGCAATGTGTGTACGAATCATGTTCAGAACATGGTTTCTGGCGTTTCCTTTTGCTCCGCAAATACTATACCTAGATATGAATCCAAATATCCGTTCGGCGCGAGTTCCGGTGCTTCTATATCCGGACGCTAGCTTCAACCGGAACAGGAACGAAATCTTTCCAAATCTGCCCGCAGACGGAAGGAAAACAGTATCCGGAAAAAAACAAGGAAACGTAACGAAACTAAAGCAAACGCACAGCAATGCAACCAAGGACGTTCACGGTTGTTCGCTTTTTCACTTTCTATTGCCCCTAGCGGTGTTGTGAGACTACGTTTATATCGTACAAACAGTGCCTACAGACAGCAACGCGCCTTGTCGTTACCATGGAGTCACACCAGAAGGTTTGAAGTCTGCTTGTTTGAAAAACACTCAACTGTGTTTTGAATTTAATACGTTGCTGCGATTGCACGAAAATTGTTGTTTTATGCAGAAGATTGAACACTACAAAATTGGGTACGATTTGTACGAGGTTTGTGGATGGTTTATTGCTCTGTGCACTTTTCTTATCAACCTTAATAAGGATTTTAATTTTGCAGAAGCATAATTGATAGAATATTGCTATGGTTTCGAGGCTATGAATCAAATTAAACTTCTTTACGTTCCACTTTCTACGGGGCAGTCCAATGGTGTATGTATTAAACGGCGCGGGTTCCACACGAAAGGATATCTAAGCTCATCTGAACCGTCAGCGTTAGCGAGGGCTGACCATTCGATTACGTCTTAAAAATAAATTGATTAAGCAAGAAATGGCCGGCATCAAGAAAGAAAGAAATGACCATAAGAGAGAGAAAGAGAGAGAGAGAGAGAGAGAGAGAAAGAGAGGGAGAGAGATGTTTCGTTTTCTATTTAATTATTCTCTCTGTTTATTCCTAGCTATCCAATTAAGCCTGATTTTTATAAGGTTTTTAACATGTATTCGACATTTGGCGTTAAAAGTTGTCTCTTTTTGTGTCTGTTAATACTTTTTTCTGGACAACGCTAAACTATAGCGCATAAATATCCCTTTAGTGTTATTTATTTTCTTTTATCAATGGTCAGCTATTTTAACTTCGATCAATACTCGTTCTCTATAAAAACTAATAGGTTACACGATTTAAAAATTATTTCAAAATTGCTGTTTTTGAAAATTAACAGAATTTAGAAAAAATGTTGAAGCCACGTGGTGCATTACTTTTGGAAAATCTGTAGAAATTGTTTAGAGCGATATTGGTGCAATTGTATTGACCAGCCTTCCTACCTTGAGTTATGCTTAATGCTATTTGCAACAGCAACAAAAACACCATCTTCAAAAAAAAACATTTAAAAGAAACTAACAAAACGTGCCAAAATCAAAAAGATATTAGCCAATGGCAAAGACAATAGTACTTTCTAACGAAGGATAAAACAAAACTACAAACCAACCCCAGCATACCAATGTGTTCCAATTCATTTAAAAAGTACCACTTCCGGCAATATCCATTTAGGTCGCTCGATGGCGTTCCGTTTAATGCATGACGATGCATGATTGAATTCGAATGCACGACACAATATTGAATCGAACGTTTCGATTCCATTCCGGCTTACGGTCACCGACAAGGGTTGTACGGGAAATTGGGAAAACCGGATCTTCCTACCGGCCAACCACATTACCCCGAGATGGGGAAAATTAAATTTTGCTGAGGTACCGAAGGGTGGCGGTGGTTTCCGGGAAGTTGCGCCGTCTGCCGACGTTCCCGACACTACTCAGTCTCCAACGTAGACCAAAGCTTTCACAACAGATTAGAGACCGGGCCGTGCGAAAAATTCACTTCCAATCAGTGCGCTTCCACCGATACTTGCACGGACGAATGTGATCGGGAATCGTTTGTTCCTCGTGGGTGTAGGTTCTGGCCGTTCTGCCTCTCCCTCAAAGTAGTGCATTTGCTAGACACACCTGAACCCGTACAGGAAGGTGTGGGTAATGGCGAGAAAGAAAGTCGTGCCCTGTCTGGCTCTACATTCAATTTGAGTTTTACGGATCAATGCACTTACACTGACGAAGGTTAGGTCCGCTACTCACCGGTCAGTTCTTCAAATGGAACCAAAAGCAGTGGTGTTGAAAGGTAACAAGGTATTCATTCGATCTCGACACACACCTTGCGCTGATGCCGAGAACTTGTTCGAACAATTTCCTATTAAAATCGAAAACTCTCCAACCGAACCCCAGGTAAATGGAGGCAGATACTAGCCACACCATTTTTATCGACAGTTTCCAGACATGGTTTGTCCGAAAAATGGCACCTTGCTTCTAGTTCCTTTTTGAATCTCTCTGTTGTAGTTCAGTTTGAAATGCACTTTGAGTAAGTTTTTTTTTCTCTCTCTTCTCTACCCTTTCTAGAAACAGCTGCTTAAGTGGAATTTCGTCAAGCGAAGGTTCCATTCCGTTCGCTGTTTCAGGTGTTTCTGGTGAAATGGAAATTTTCACCGCATCGATCGATCAACGATAAGATTTGTTTTTGGTAGGAATTTCTTTAAGACACATCCAGGAAATATGGGAATTTTGTGAAAAAACAAGAAAAAGGAAAAATTAAACAAACGAAAAGATACTGCAAATCTTCTTTCAAAGAGTTGGATATTTAAGAAGATTAACATTAATTTAGCTAGCTACTTACAGATACTACTTAAAATGAAATTACTACAATACGGACCATCAGCAATTAATTTGTGCTGGAAAGGGATGAAACTAAATGAAACCTAACTAAAACCTAAAATAAGAAGAAATAGGATTTAGGATGAAACCTAAATGCAAACCTAAACCGTTATACAAAATGTAAAAATGATCGCGAATGAAATTCTTTCTGTTTCAATATTGTTATCAAACACTCTCCTTTTGGTTTAACGACCTCTAAGGTCTCGCTGGCCATTTTTGAGTTACTAGACTTTTTTTACTTATTTTATCCTGCTACGGATAGTCAATTCTTGCTACTGGGGGACGGTCCGGTTGGGATTTGATACCTAATCCTGTGGTTTGGAAAAGCACTAAATGTACGACCCACTGTAGGCCCGTCTTTCTCATCTATTCGATCGGTAAAGGGCCATCTGAACATGGTTTTCATTTGTTCAACTGAGTTGCCTTCTAATTAGAACATGTAGACTTAAGTAGATAAAATTGTCTGAGCTTTATAGAACATTGACTCTTTCCAGTGTTTTATCACACTTGACAAAGTTTTACATTTTTTTTCTAAAATCATGTCTACCTTAAAGGGTCCGTGGAATTATGTCGTATAAATCTATGCTAAATTTAATGAAATTAATGTAGGAGATTAATTGGAGAAGCTACCATAAGCTGGCAAAGGAAGATAAATACATAATGTTGTGTTGTGGACACCTGCAGCATCCGAGGTCGATCCCTGAGGCATTCACCGATAATCCAGCGTTATCCTGTAGATGAGTGGCACGGACCTCGAACGGCTAAAGTCTGAAATAAGGACCCCCCTCTCACAGTCACTCATCTGCGTGTCAATTTTTCATACAGGGTGCTTCGGAGGCTATGCAATGTGGCCTGAATTAGAATTTTTTTTATAATTATAAATACATTGTAAGCGGGTTTTTGCATAGTAAAAAGTGATTGGTTAATCGAGGAACCAAGTTCCATACCCTGTTTGCGAAACCGTAAAATTTTCCATATTTTCGCACCAAGTTTTGCCTATAACTCGGTCGGTATCCAACGGATCGCCAAACTTTAACCTGTGGTCGATAGATGGCACCAATGGCTACATTTTCTTCTTGGACGGCCATGCCCTCAGATGTCTGTGCCAGAAGTCATTCGAGGAACCAAATTCCTTACCCTGTTTGAGAAAATGTAAAAATTTTCTTCATTTTTCAGCAATTCAGCAAAATTTACAAATGTGATATATTTTAATGCGAATTTGATGCAATAAGTTTCTTTTCACTCAAACAATGCTTTAAATTAAAAAAAGAATAAAAAATCAGAAAAATTTAAAAAAAAAAATTTCCACTCGAAAATTTCATAAGGCTTACCCCTTACGTTTTTTTTGAGAAATTTTGCAAAAAAAATAAAATTGATTTATTTTAATGCCAATTGGTTCAAAAAAGTTTGTTTTCACTCAAATAATGCTTTAAATAAAAAACAGAATAAAAAATTATAAAAAAATAAAAAATTCTAAAAATCTATAAATTTCATAAGGCTCATTTTTGCGCCAAGTTTTGGCTATAACTCGGTCGGTATCCAACGGATCGCCAATCTTTAACCTGTGGTCGATAGATGGCATCAATGGCTACATTTTCTTGTTGGACGACCATTCCCTCAGATGTCTGTGTCACAAGTTATGCGAGGAACCAAGTACCTTACCCTGTTTGAGAAAATGTATAATTTTCCTCATTTTTCTGCAATTTAGCAAAATTTATAAATGTGATATATTTTATTGCGAATTTGTTGCAATAAGTTTCTTTTCACTCAAATAATGCTTTAAATTAAAAAAAGAATAAAAAATCAGAAAATAAATTATAAAAAAAATTCCACTCGAAAATTTCATAAGGCTTACCCTTTACGTTTTTTTGAGAAATTTTGCAAAAAAAAATAAAATTGATTTATTTTAATGCCAATTGGTTCAAATAAGTTTGTTTTCACTCAAATAATGCTTTAAATAAAAAACAGAATAAAAAATTATAAAAAAATAAAAACTTATAAAAATCTATAAATTTCATAAGGCTCATTTTTGCGCCAAGTTTTGGCTATAACTCGGTCAGTATCCAACGGATCGCCAATCTTTAACCTGTGGTCGATAGATGGCATCAATGGCTACATTTTCTTCTTGGACGACCATTCCCTCAGATGTCTGTGTCACAAGTTATGCGAGGAACCAAGTACCTTACCCTGTTTGAGAAAATGTATAATTTTCCTCATTTTTCTGCAATTTAGCAAAATTTATAAATGTGATATATTTTATTGCGAATTTGTTGCAATAAGTTTCTTTTCACTCAAATAATGCTTTAAATTAAAAAAAGAATAAAAAATCAGAAAATAAATTAAAAAAAAAATTCCACTCGAAAATTTCATAAGGCTTACCCCTTACGTTTTTTTTGAGAAATTTTGCAAAAAAAAATAAAAATGATTTATTTTAATGCCAATTGGTTCAAAAAAGTTTGTTTTCACTCAAATAATGCTTTAAATAAAAAACAGAATAAAAAATTATAAAAAAAAACCTAATAAAAATCTATAAATTTCATAAGGCTCATTTTTGCGCCAAGTTTTGGCTATAACTCGGTCGGTATCCAACGGATCGCCAATCTTTAACCTGTGGTCGATAGATGGCATCAATGGCTACATTTTCTTCTTGGACGACCATTCCCTCAGATGTCTGTGTCACAAGTTATGCGAGGAACCAAGTACCTTACCCTGTTTGAGAAAATGTATAATTTTCCTCATTTTTGTACCAAGATTTGCCTATAACTCGGTCGGTATCCAACAGATCGCCAATCTTTAACCTGTGGTCGATAGATGGCACCAATGACTACATTTTCTTCTTGGACGGCCATGCCCTCAGATGTCTGTGCCAGAAGTTATGCGAGGAATCAAGTTCCTTACCCTGTTTGAGAAAATGTAAAATTTTCCTCATTTTTCTGCAATTCAGCAAAATTTTTAAATGTGATATATTTTATTGCGAATTTGTTGCAATAAGTTTCTTTTCACTCAAATAATGCTTTAAATTAAAAAAAGAATAAAAATTCAGAAAAAAATTTCAAAAAAATTTTCCACTCGAAAATTTCATAAGGCTTACCCCTTACGTTTTTTTTGAGAAATTTTGCAAAAAAAATAAAATTGATTTATTTTAATGCCAATTGGTTCAAAAAAGTTTGTTTTCACTCAAATAATGCTTTAAATAAAAAACAGAATAAAAAATTATAAAAAAAATAAAAAAAATTTAAAAATCTATAAATTTCATAAGGCTCATTTTTGCGCCAAGTTTTGGCTATAACTCGGTCGGTATCCAACGGATCGCCAATCTTTAACCTGTGGTCGATAGATGGCATCAATGGCTACCTTTTCTTGTTGGACGACCATTCCCTCAGATGTCTGTGCCAGAAGTTATTCGAGGAACCAAGTTCCTTACCCTGTTTGAGAAAATGTAAAATTTTCCTCATTTTTGCACCAAGATTTGCCTATAACTCGGTCGGAATCCAACGGATCGCCAATCTTTAACCTGTGGTCGATAGATAGCATCAATGGCTACATTTTCTTCTTGGACGAGCATTCCCTCAGATGTCTGTGCCAGAAGTTATGCGAGGAACCATGTTCCTTACCCTGTTTGAGCAAATGTATAATTTTCCTCATTTTTGTACCAAGATTTGCCTATAACTCGGTCGGTATCCAACGGATCGCCAATCTTTAACCTGTGGTCGATAGATGGCACCAATGGCTACATTTTCTTCTTGGACGGCCATGCCCTCAGATGTCTGTGCCAGAAGTTATGCGAGGAATCAAGTTCCTTACCCTGTTTGAGAAAATATAAAATTTTCCTCATTTTTCTGCAATTCAGCAAAATTTTTAAATGTGATATATTTTATTGCGAATTTGTTGCAATAAGTTTCTTTTCAGTCAAATAATGCTTTAAATTAAAACAAGAATAAAAAATCAGAAAAAAATTTCAAAAAAAATTTCCACTCGAAAATTTCATAAGGCTTACCCCTTACGTTTTTTTGAGAAATTTTGCAAAAAAAATAAAATTGATTTATTTTAATGCCAATTGGTTCAAAAAAGTTTGTTTTCACTCAAATAATGCTTTAAATAAAAAACAGAATAAAAAATTAAAAAAAAAATAAAAAATTATAAAAATTTAAAAACTTCATAAGGCTCATTTTTGCACCAAGATTTGTCTATAACTCGGTCGGTATCCAACGGATCGCCAATCTTTAACCTGTGGTCGATAGATGGCATCAATGGCTACCTTTTCTTCTTGGACGACCATTCCCTCAGATGTCTGTGCCAGAAGTTATTCGAGGAACCAAGTTCCTTACCCTGTTTGAGAAAATGTAAAATTTTCCTCATTTTTGCACCAAGATTTGCCTATAACTCGGTCGGAATCCAACGGATCGCCAATCTTTAACCTGTGGTCGATAGATAGCATCAATGGCTACATTTTCTTCTTGGACGACCATTCCCTCAGATGTCTGTGTCAGAAGTTATGCGAGGAACCATGTTCCTTACCCTGTTTGAGAAAATGTATAATTTTCCTCATTTTTGTACCAAGATTTGCCTATAACTCGGTCGGTATCTAACGGATCGCCAATCTTTAACCTGTGGTCGATAGATGGCACCAATGGCTACATTTTCTTCTTGGACGGCCATGCCCTCAGATGTCTGTGCCAGAAGTTATGCGAGGAATCAAGTTCCTTACCCTGTTTGAGAAAATATAAAATTTTCCTCATTTTTCTGCAATTCAGCAAAATTTTTAAATGTGATATATTTTATTGCGAATTTGTTGCAATAAGTTTCTTTTCACTCAAATAATGCTTTAAATTAAAAAAAGAATAAAAATTCAGAAAAAAATTTCAAAAAAAATTTCCACTCGAAAATTTCATAAGGCTTACCCCTTACGTGTTTTTTGAGAAATTTTGCAAAAAAAATAAAATTGATTTATTTTAATGCCAATTGGTTCAAAAAAGTTTGTTTTCACTCAAATAATGCTTTAAATAAAAAACAGAATAAAAAATTATAAAAAAAATAAAAAAATTTAAAAATCTATAAACTTCATAAGGCTCATTTTTGCGCCAAGTTTTGGCTATAACTCGGTCGGAATCCAACGGATCGCCAATCTTTAACCTGTGGTCGATAGATGGCATCAATGGCTACCTTTTCTTCTTGGACGACCATTCCCTCAGATGTCTGTGCCAGAAGTTATTCGAGGAACCAAGTTCCTTACCCTGTTTGAGAAAATGTAAAATTTTCCTCATTTTTGTACCAAGATTTGCCTATAACTCGGTCGGTATCCAACGGATCGCCAATCTTTAACCTGTGTTCGATAGATGGCACCAATGGCTACATTTTCTTCTTGGACGGCCATGCCCTCAGATGTCTGTGCCAGAAGTTATGCGAGGAATCAAGTTCCTTACCCTGTTTGAGAAAATATAAAATTTTCCTCATTTTTCTGCAATTCAGCAAAATTTTTAAATGTGATATATTTTATTGCGAATTTGTTGCAATAAGTTTCTTTTCACTCAAAAAATGCTTTAAATTAAAAAAAGAATAAAAAATCAGAAAATAAATTAAAAAAAAAATTCCACTCGAAAATTTCATAAGGCTTACCCCTTACGTTTTTTTTGAGAAATTTTGCAAAAAAAGTAAAATTGATTTATTTTAATGCCAATTGGTTCAAAAAAGTTTGTTTTCACTCAAATAATGCTTTAAATAAAAAACAGAATAAAAAATTATAAAAAAAAAAATAAAAATTTCTAAAAATCTATAAATTTCATAAGGCTCATTTTTGCACCAAGATTTGTCTATAACTCGGTCGGTATCCAACGGAACGCCAATCTTTAACCTGTGGTCGATAGATGGCGCCAATGGTCCTTATTCAGACTTTAGCCCCTCGAGCGACATTCAATCATTCTCCAACGCTCATGACGGACGTGTCGTTCTTGTTCTTGTCTTGTCTTGTCGTTTTCTTGTATCTTTGTTAATAAGACAAGGCGATTCAAGTGAGTCAATGGACATAGTCTTACACTTGGTCTATTTGTTCATTTTTTTCTCCATTGCTGGATCCTTATGCAATGCTTAAAATCCTTACGCAATATTAAATTGAAGATTAATTTAACTTACATCTGACCAAGGGCAAATGGACAATAAAAAGTCCGCCCCTATTAAAGGAGGTTCAAGATGACATTAAACTTAATTGAATAAAAACATATTTTGATAGTAATCCGATTATAAATAAGACTCTTAAAATATTGTAAAATAACTCAGAGGACGTTATATTCATATAAACTCCTTATCAAGAGTTCAAGTGACATGGAACAATCCCTCTTACTTCTTTCTAGCGTGTCTACCTCAACATGCAATGTTAAGAGTCGTAACAGTGCTTCAGCCTTTATAACCACATCTTAGCCATCATACTGAGTCCCACAAAAAACCAAACTGCAAAACATTGCAAGTTTGCTAAAACTCTCATGATTTTACGTAAAACAAATGCCAGCACCGCCGTAAACCACATTACCGCAACATTGCGTGTAGTATGCTTGGGTTTTTTTCGGGGGAGGACAACAGTTTTTCCCAAGCCAGAAGTGCATTAATGTACATGCAAATCCCCCAATGTTGGACAACAAAACCGCAACCCACAAGAAGACCAAGTTGTCGTTAAGATAGTACCAAGTTTGAAGCTTTTGCAGGGAACTTATTTCTACGTTCAAGGCACGTTAAATGCATAGTGGAAAAACTGAGTGTTAGGAAATGTGTAATAATTCTACATATTTATTAAAATTTCAACAACAGGTAAACAACCCTTTTGTTTCTACCATTTCTCATAAAATATAGCCCAATCGTTCTAATGCGCAAACGTATCAGAGCGACATATTTGACACGCTTTTTGACCTTAGCGGGATTAAATGTTAATTAATTCCTTCATTAGAAATCACACCTCTTTCGATGCCGATCACCGTGCCAGGATTACACACAGTTTTGCCATCCATTTGTGTTCTTGTGAAGGTAACGAACGGTGTGCATAATTCATGCCGGCCCGATATAGGCTTAGTAGGGTTTCTGTTTGCCATGACAAATCGTAATCTTAGGATTATGCATCGAACAACTTCACCTTCCGGCGTTACGATTAATGTTTCTCTCTGTGTGACTGTATTTGTGTACTAGAAACTGTTGGAAATATTCTATTCCTCCGAACAAAACTTTCCAAGGAAAGCTTTAATTTCCCTGGAAAATCAAACACCTGATGCAGAGGATGTTTGCCATTGCCACTCCTTTTCGTACGTAGTACATCACACCATACCGTTACGGGACTTCCCGTTTGTGTTGTGGCCAACTTTCGTGTGTTCGTAAGTTCTTGGTGGCTACATTTACATACGCGTACGAACCATTTATTTCCTCCCCAAAACCATTTCCGTAGCCAACGACCATCCATCCCCCTTAGCTGGGGCTAGTTTGTTACCTTCCCTCTTCAAAAAAAAGGGGGAAAGGCGAAAGGGAAACTGTTGCTTAGTGGAGTGTCATTTCTCGCGAAAACGACAACCACCAACCCATGGTTTTTGCAGCTCCACTTACGATTTTGCCGCTAATGATACGAAATTTTCGCATGCAATGTTAGTGAAACGTCGTCATGCGTCCCCATTTTCATCCTTTCCTATTCCAGTGTTTGAAATAATGTGGTTTTTACCATTCGAGGTCACGTTCTTAATTACCGTCTTCGGGATTTAGCACCACAAAATGGTACCTCGAAATTTGGAGTGGAGGCGCGTATTACTAATAGGGCTCACCGGCGGGGGCTGCCCACCACTAATGTGCATAATGTCGCATACATAAATTGTGCGCTTTTAAACGTGTCGTGTGCTAAATTTTCTTACCCCAACGTTTTACCACTTTAAAGCAATCACTACAAGAAGCTTTCTCAACAAAAATGCACCAGCTTATACAGGGAAAATATACTCCGACAAAAGATGTGAATAGTATTCAGATCTATTTAACTTGAATGGACGGTTAATGGAATCTTCTCTCTTGCCTACTCCTTCTCACGGTTCACTTGCCTTTCCCTACCAGAAACGGCTAGATGGTGACCTAATTCAAATAAACCCTCCACACCCGGTGTACGTGACCACAGAGTCATACGCCAGCGGTGTTATGAATAATCGTAATCGTGGCTTTCCATTATAAAGAGCTAACCAACGATTCCCGCCGTACAAAATGTCCGAATGAAACGAGTTCGCTAAGCTCGAATATTCGAACGTCCTAGCTATTTCGATTCCGTTTCTAAAGACCGCCACTGGCAAAAGATCGAATGTGTCGTCGGTACCGGAAGTGCCAGAAGTTGTAGGAAAGATGCCATGTATCAGCATATTAATAACCACATTAGCAGCATGGAAAGCTCAACGTTTGCCATGGTGTACGCATACGAGTTAATGGTTCGATTCCGGTATCCCGATCGGGAATGAAGTTATGGGGCTCACTGTTTCAAACCGCACGCCCTTAATGGACAGGAAATCGTTTAACTATTGGCGTAAAATGTTCTCGCAATTCCTGGATCATGCGGAGCTCATTTGAATGAAATGTACATTAAGAAAATTTACCATTAGCTTTCTTATGCTGGAGGTTTAAACGTATTGGAAGGTTAATCCTTCCAATAGAAGGGAAAAGTAAATACTGCATTAAAAGCTGGTTGCATAACCAGAAGATGACCCTTATGTTATTTATTTATTTTATTCTTCAGACCATTTTTACTAATTATTATTGTACACCGTAGTAAAGTACTGGGCGCCTCCAGCAGTAATTTGATAGAATGAAATATTTCAAAAAAAAGCTAAGAACAAAATGCACACAAAAAAAGGAAAAATTACCTGATTGCTGCATGATTTAAACATTAACGATTTAAAATCAATTAGAAATATGAATCAATCAATTATTAGTCACTCTTTTCACTTCATTTGAGTAAGATTGAAAGGTGGTAAATCACTGAAGCAGAAAGAATCACTTAAATTGTCAGTCAAACCAACATTTAATGATATCCACTAAAGGGCAATCATCAATTCGATTATAGGAAATTGCATCATAATGTGATATTTTTCCTCGCGCATAATAAATATTGACTTAAGCTATCATTTCATTTCACTAATGCGTTCCCCAAACTCACCGAATCAGCAAATCAACAAAAACACATCCGTCCCTTTTTTTTCTCGATTTCCTCGAAAACGAACAAACATTTCAAATACCACGTGAGGTCCAATTTTCGATGATCCGCCCCAAAAACAGACAATAGATCCTGGTATGACATCGAACACTAAACGAATCACTGTAAAATCCCGGGGCGAAATGATTCAACTTTTAGTACGGCATGTTGTGTGTGTGTGTGTTTTTTTTTGCACTTTTCAATATACTCAGTTACGTTTTTGGGACTTTTTGGTCCATTTTCCATGCCAAACAGGAGAAGGAAAAAAATGGATCCAAATCTTCATGGTAATAGAAAGAACATGGATCCTCTTTTTTTTTTGGTGTTTCGGTTACCGGGACGAGCTGTTTGATAAACATTTGTAGCTGGGATATCGAAAGAAAAAAAACGCTACCTATCCCTTCGATGAAACGAAACCCATCACTTGGAGACACGGGTTGTCACGTGCTGCGTGTCGCTCGCTCAGTTGGCGTAGACAAACAAACAACATTCAATGATCCGGGGATTAGTGTAGAAAATCAGTTCGCTTGAAAGGTATACACCAGTTTCATGGGATCTCTACAGAACTAGGCCTTTAAAAAAAAGCTCATATCAGCCATCCCTGCTTTACTTTGTAAGCTATGGTTTCATTCTCCAGAAGTGTTTCAATCGGCTGTGGAACAACATTTTCGCAACAAAGAATTCATTGCAAGCTAATTCAGTTTGCTTAGGTCGAACCTTTTGCTAACCCGACGGCCGTTTGGATGTTTGGTAAATTTAATGTTTAATTTCTTTCAACACTTCTCCAAAACCGCTCTCCCTTTTGCTGTAATAACTATTCACAGCTGGGTTTTGCCACGAAAACCATATGCGTTGCGGGGCCATGAAAACGTTCATCATCTCTGCATGGGATCCTTTTATTGAATTCATTCTACTCTTCTCTCTGAAAATAAGCTCTTTTAAACCTTTGTAAAATCGTGCTTACAGGATTGATGGTGTGTAACTCCTTTGCCAGCTTAAGATATTTTTCCCTTTTCCTAGATTCTGGTTTAAATTAGAACGCTTTGAAGCAATTGGTCACGTACGCAGCC
Source organism: Anopheles funestus (assembly GCF_943734845.2). Taxonomy (NCBI): domain Eukaryota; kingdom Metazoa; phylum Arthropoda; class Insecta; order Diptera; family Culicidae; genus Anopheles; species Anopheles funestus. Next base: position 16,510,490 of record NC_064599.1, on the reverse strand, counting down.
ACTTCACAGTGGTTTTAATCGCTCCAAATTACGGACATCTTTATGCAAAAGAAAACAAAGTTTCTTTCTGTTTTCCCTTATTCATGAATTTAAAATTAGTTTCCTATTTTTCTTTGTTTATAAAATAAAAATATATTTCATTTAAATGTTTATAAATGGATAAAAAATAGTCAAAGGTGTTCATTAAATTGTCTACGATTTTGCCCTATGTGTTTTCGCAGAAATGTCAAGCTAGATGCAAATGTTTTGTTTACTCGTTTGTTTTGTTCTGGATAACCGGCTTGGGCAGTGAGACATACTGCCAAAAAGGCGGAAAACAATTAATATTTCCCATTTATCATGGCTTCAGGTTTGTGCTTGTGTTAAAATTTACTATTTGTGTTTGCATTTGCTAAAGGTAGCATGTTTTCCCATCTCCAGACTATGCCGATTACCGGGACCCGAATCGACCCGTCCAGCGCAAAGGGATGCTAATGAATTTCCTCACCAAAGAGTACATGGAAATACGTCCCCAAGATGTGGTAAGTAAAGCAAATGTTCATTACACGATTGCAAGCCGAGTAAAAATCAAACTGCTTAACATTTTAGTATGGAAAATGTCGTTACGTATCGTCATTTCAAAAATTGAACCGGGTCGGTGAAGGAACGTACGGAATTGTTTGTAAGTTGTTACCTATGTACACTCCGATCGATAACGTAAGCTGATTTTTTTTCCTTCTGCATTCTAGTTCGTGCGCGCGATACTGTTTCCAACGAAATTGTAGCTCTTAAGAAGGTTCGGATCGATCAAGACATCTTCAAAGATGGATTCCCCATAAGCGGGTTGCGTGAGATTCAGATTCTCAAAAATTGTAACCACGAAAACATCGTCCGGTTAAAGGAGGTGGTAGTTGGCAACAGTCTGGAAAGTATTTTTCTCGTAATGGAGTTCTGTGAGCAGGATCTTGCATCGCTGCTCGATAACATGGAAACACCATTTACGGAATCGCAGGTCAAGTGTATCATATTACAGCTGCTGAAAGGTTTAAAGTACCTGCACTCGAAGTACATCATACACAGAGATCTCAAGGTTTCGAATCTGCTGCTCACAGACACGGGCTGCCTGAAGATAGCCGATTTCGGTTTGGCACGCTACATGAGTGACTCCACCAAACCAATGACACCAGGGCTTGTAACGCTCTGGTACCGACCACCAGAATTACTGTTCGGTGCCAAAACGCAAAGTACTGCCGTAGACATGTGGGCAACTGGTTGTATTCTTGGTGAGCTGTTGATTCACAAGCCGCTTATGCCGGGTACGAGTGAAATTTCACAGATCGAGCACATCATCAATCTGCTTGGCACACCAACGACGGCTATTTGGCCAGATTTCGATAGCTTACCCATGGTACAAAACTTTACGCTCAAAGAACAACCCTACAACAATCTGAAGAGCAAGTTCCCTTTCCTATCGTCGAATGGGTACGATCTGCTGAACAGTTTGTTCATGTACAACCCGCAGTGTCGCGCTTCGGCACAACAATGCCTTAAAAGCACATACCTAGTGGAACCGCCGCTCCGTAAGTATTAACTGGCAAAATGTGCTTTCACAAAATCAGAATAAGTTTTCATTCTTAATCACCTTTCCAGCATGCGATTCGAAATTGATGCCAACGTTTCCCCATCATCGGGATATGAAGAAAACACCTCCAAGCAAAACGGATGATCCACGCAAACGCACCAGTATGCTTTCCAGCAGCAAGGCACCGTTCGATACAAGCCAGCCTCCAACGATTTCGGATTTACTCGGTTCATTTATCAAGAAACGACGCTTTGATTAGCGCAGATGAGAATACACTCTACTTTACTTGTGTTACTTTTATTGTACAAACGATGGAGTTAACAATTGTCCGCCAACACCAACTATAGGTAAGTACGATCCATGGGTGTCTTTTTGGCTCGCTTATCACGTGCTCTCGGGAACCACCGGTGTTTCGTTGTGAACGTAAGTTTGCTCAATTCCTGGCGCACAAATTCGGGATGCTTAGCTTTCAACGCTCCTCGGCTGCTGTTGATTATGTCATCTCGCACCAAGTTCACATTCGCTTCCGGCACAGCTACATCAATCGGTTTGCTGAACTCGTACGGAAACTCCGGCTTCGGATGCCAGGCTACAAAACAATTGCCTCCTTCGGCTACCGCTACCTTCTGTACAAGATCTTGAGGATTTCCGCGGGCCACTTGCACGTTTTCGTACTGTTTAAGGGTAACAAAATGATTTCCCCGGCGAAAAATGCGGCCCAGGAACGCCATGGTGCGGTTTGTTGACAAAAGTGTATTTTCCAGAGACGTCAACGCGCAACCGCCGGGTTGCCAGACAAACAAGTACAAAATAAACGGGTCAGATGTTTTTGACGTTTGTTGCATTGCTTTTCTGTAAACAAATAGAATAATAGTTCACGTCATCCAGTTTTGTGGCAACATTTTCATCACAAAAAGATTCCCAGAATGACCGACGAATTGTGCGACAAGATCGAAAATGATGGTAATTCCATCGCCCTAGTTGACCTAAGACCAGATCTGTACGATTCGTGGCCTTTCTCGTTACAGAGTTTTACAAAAACTTCCTCGGCGAAAAACCCAGTCCCGAGCTGCAGCTTACCGTGGCTATCAGCGATCAAATCGCCAAACTATCGGAAGGTATCGAGCAACTGTCCAGTTCACTTCAAAAGCAAGTTCGAGAACAATACGGTGCACTTTTATCGCAAGCCAAACACGCCGGAACACTAAACGCATCGATTGAATCCATCTCGAGTCACATCGAAACGCTTCGCTTCGGTGCCGAACGGTTACGCCGGCAGATAACCGTTCCGTACGATGTGCTTGAAACACAAACCAAGGTACTGGGACGATTGCATGAGGCATCACACGTCCTGCGCCAGTGTGCCCGGTTCCTGCAGGTACACAAGGAGCTAAACAACACGACAGACCTCGCGGAGCAGGCTAGTATCGTGAACGAGCTGGAAGGATTGATGGAAGATGTGGATCTCACCAAGATAGATTTTCTCCGTGAAGAGATAAGCACCGTCAAGAAAGCGAAACAGCGGCTTCTAAAGGTCGCGAACCGGGATCTTTTCGAGGGCATACTGAAAAGCAAACCCGATCAGGTCGGTGTATGTGTACGCATTTTTCACAATCTAAAAATTTTACCCAAATGCCTTAACAACGTGCTGGAAACGTTCAGTAACTATCTAAAGGATGCGGTAAAAGAATCCTTCGCCGGGACAGATGTTGCCAAGCTCCGTAAAACGGGTGCTTCGTCTCCGGCAAAGGAACGGCACGAATCACGCCAACTGAAAGCACCCGGAAAAGCACCGGCGCTTACCAACTCCTCCAACTTCCGCACAAAACTTTGGCAAGCGCTGGAATGGTTGTTCCTTGATGAAATGTACGGTCACTGTACACAGGTGCTGTTTTTGCAAAAGTGTCTTCTCGAATTACCACTGGGCGATGAATACATGCTAGCGAAAGAGTTTGATCGCAAATTTTGGAACAATCTAGAAAAACAGCTGGTGAGTTCGTTCAAAGCGGCCCAATCCCACGTGACACAGACGCTTCAGCAGGGCCTTCCGAAACTGCTATCGCTTGCCCGTGGTTTGGAAACCAAAATCGATCAACATTTTACATTCAGCGAGAAAGTGTTCGGTTCGCTTGAGGCTGGCTATCTGGAAAAGTGTGCCAACAACTTTAAGGTCGCGCTGGCAGATATCGATTTTCCGAACCAAGAAGTAATCGATTCACTGGTCCGTGTTGCATCAACCGAGCTAAATGCGGCCATTGTTGATCCACGCCTAATCGGACTTGTGACGGGTGTGCTGTGTGTGTCGAACAAGGATCTGTGGAATAAAATCGAACGCAATGTAAAGCTTGGGTCCGAAACACAGCAAGTCCTTGGTGAGATAAAAAAATAATTGCAATCTGTAGCTTTTTCCTATATGTAGACGAATTTTCTGTCGTTTCTTTTCAGACAACCCGAATGTATCGCAATCACAAAACATTACACTCGCTAATGTGATCCACTATCACCATGAAGCTATCAACCGGTTGGTGTCACATTTAGGAACCAAGTTTTCTGCACTGGACGCATCGAAACGATTGACGTCAAGTCTCGTTGAAGGCAAGACTATCACGATGGCTATCTTACAACCACTGATCGGTAAGCATGTTACGAATTGTTTTATATCATTCAACTGCAATTAGAACTTTGTATCCTCCCATATCAGCTTCCATCAATTCGGCGGTCAACGTAATCCTTCTCTCCATGCACCGTGAACCTGGCTTGAATTCGAGCAACATTTCCACCACTGGTCCGTCGCTGTACATGAAAGAATTGCAAGATTTTATCGTTCGCTCCTGGAACACACACATTCTACCGTTCAACGATCGTGCAGTGATCGAGGAAGCTGGTCGCAACCTAGCCATCCGGTGTATTGAACTGTTCGTACAAAATTTGGCAACAATTCGACCGATTTCATTCGCAGGTCGGCAACGGCTCAAAGCCGACTGTCACCATCTCGAAGGTGCACTAAAACCGATCGTTGCGGATCTTTCCTCGTTGGGGAAAAGTTTCCGTTTGCTTCGTGCGATCGCGTCACTGTTTACCGCCACACCGCAGGAGCTGGTTGAGCAGACCGTCGAGGAGGGTGGAGTTGTACCGCCGTACATCGTACTGTTTATGCTGTTTGGACACGCTGGTAACGATATGGCAAGTCCGCACGTAACAGCCGGCTGGGGCAATGAGAAGCTGCTGCAATGGTTAGAAAGTCATTCCGCGGAAAGGGAACGCTTGGAGCTGATAACGGGTGCGCTCCAGAAGTACCGATCAGTAATTCGTCAAAAGAACATTACGCAATACGATCCTGTTTATCCGATCGTAACGAGCTACTTGGAGAATGTGGCCAAACACTTGAATTAGGTAAGATGTACGCTTCAAATGTTGTATTTTATTCCATTAAAGAATCACGTTATGTGCGAACCAATGCATACAGTATTTCAGGCTGAACATCATCCGAAAGCTGTCTGGCAGAAGATTTTGTGCGGGTCACGGCAAGTGCATAGATCAGGTACGTCTTTAGAAATATCCATATCTTAGCTATTATCGCTAGTATTACGAACGCCTCGAAGGAGGTAATGTGTGCAAAAAAGCCTGCAAATGTAACCAAACATTTGTAACCACATCTTTCATTGACCTCAGAATATATTATTTCTTACCAACGTCGTTAAAATAATCTTCGGATCGGACGGACGATCGTACCGTTGATAATGCGGTAGTAGTATTATCTCCGTCTTGTATCCTGGCATAATAACGATCGCTAAAAACTAGTAGTAAAAATAGTTCTAACAGCATCTTAGTCTTATTTCGGGACACTACCGTACGACGTACGAGTATAAGTAAACTGAGGATTTCTTCGGATCCATCCATAGCAAGAAAGCTACAAGTGGAACTTTTCCTTCCGAGTAATGTGCAACGCCTGCATGCTAATTGTTTCGCATTCAGGGAAAGGTGCCAAATAAATAGCTGCATTGTAATATTACATATATGTTAAAGTACGCAACAGAAAAGTACAAAAAGAACACCACAGTAGCATCATGAGACAAATAAATAAATATAATTTTATTTCGTTTCAATAAATATAAATTACAGATGGTTCAGTCTTGCCATATTGTGGTTTAGGTGTTTCGTCTTCCACTTTTTTAACCCCAGCTTGTGTAAGATGAATGCCTAAAAAAAAGAAAACATTTTGTTACTTTGCCAACTCCGCGCTACGGTAACTTACCCCCAATCGGTGTGTGCCGGGACGGAATAGATCTCGGGCAGCTGTGGTTCCGATCGCTGATAAACGATCGCTTGCATGATGGTGCTGAAGTATGTAATGAATAAAAGCCACGCAACCACCTTTGCCTTTATGGCCATCGTAACCGGAAACGTCCAAAAACGGTACCCTGGTGGTTGGGAACAAAGTCACATAAATACACTCGGATTCAAAACATGATCATGCCAGACATTACACATATTATCGTAGTAGTTAGACTGCCGTGCTGTAAGTGCCGTATCACTTTCGTCCTCACCACCGCGTACCGATACAACACACGAACCTAGCAAAGTGGCCAGCATCAAAAGTGATAGTTTCATCGTTTTACCCAACCTATCCTATTGCCCGCACCAATCACACCACGGAACAAACCCGAGCCAGCTGCCGGATCGTCTCATATATACTGCGCCACGTTATGCGATTTCAGAAGCATCAAAGAAACTGAAAGTGTCCCGTTCAATTAGCACTTTCAATTAGGAAGGTATATGTTGTCGTGCAGTAGAAGTTACCCATTTTCCACCACAGCGGAGTACTTATAAAAGACCCAACGATATTACGGTGGACGTTTGATTGATGTTGCGTGTCGGTTGTGATAACAGCAGAAAGAAATGGCTACAGAACGGTTCATAGTACTGTTGGCATTTGGATTGGTGGTAATAGCAGAAGTACAAAGTTCTCCGTTGTTAGAAAACCATTCCAGTGCCGGTACAGACGTTGAAACGGGAAGACAGCGAGGTCCGTTCCATTTTGGAGGTTGGTAATTTTGTGGAAGTACATTACAAACAGCATGATTTTAAAAAGAATCTTCCTTATTTTTCAGTTTATCCATTCGGATGGGGCTGGGGTATTGCTGCATTTGTGATAGCGATCGTGAAAGGTGCATTTTGGCTCGGTATCATCATGATTTGGGCGTTCTTCAAAGGTTTCCCAGCTAAACATGGATGTGCACCGATTATACTGCGTGAGTCCGCACCGTACTATCACGACCATCATCACGATCATCACGAGGAAATCATTTGGGACAAACCACCGCACAGACGTTCGATCCGGCAAGCGACCCAGCCGGGGGAAGAATCAGACCTTCTTCTAACCGACATGATAACGGATCTGGCATTCAGTTTTCTCGGAGTCCATACGACGGATTGTCGTAAGCGGTTCGTGTGTGAGGTGGACGTAAGAGCAAAGAGTGATTATCTGCTAAAGCTTGGTACGCGTATGCTTGGCGTGGATATCTTCCGGAAGTATCGATCAGCGGATGATGTTTCGGCCGAAAGTATCGAACAGTGTGCTGCGCTGTACGGGAAGTGTAAAGCACAAGGGAGTTCAATTACGATGAACGTTTTCGACGGTCAAATGCAAGGGTCGATCGATGATTACGATGAGGCTGTGGCCGATCAGGAACAAAAGTGATAGGGAAACGAAACGAAGGGTTGTTGAAGGATATTTAATAAGATTTATTTATTATAGGATTACGAAATAAACATGTTTTAAATTATATTTTGTGAACTATTTTTTTACTTACTCTCTTTATGATATTCACTCTTTATATTAATATGTTGAATTGTTTTTATTTTTATGTTCGTATATTATCGTTCCAATAATGACTTCTTTTTTCACATAAATCAAAAACCCAACAGTAAAAGAAAAGACTTCAAATTCGATTGTATTATTTGTATTTTATTCCAATATAAATTCGTTCGATAAGTGCTTAAAGTTCTCCAAACTTTTCTATCGCTTTTTCAATTTTGTCAGTCCAGTAAAGTAGCTCATCGTTCCTAATTTCTCCGTCCTTTTTATTCCAGAGTTCGGTATTAAAACCCCTAAAGTGACTAAAGAAAAAAAGAAGATATTACTAAAATAAAACAAACAAGTGATAAAACAGTGGAGTAAAACAAACTCACTAGACAGGAGTATCGTGATCGGAGTAGTAAGATTTACTGTTACCCCACGATAAATTGCTAACGACAAAAAGCAGCATTAGTCCTGCGAAAATGGCACCCAGCTTCAGGAAGCCCCAAACGTATGCCGCACTAACCCAGTGTAGTGGCCATACTAAAATGGATACGACAGAGATTAAACAGCGATCATTCTATAAAGACGAGTATAATTTAAGTATACTTACGTATTTCAAACTTAGGATAATGTGGATGACGACGCCGCACACGCTGTGCAGTTCCGAGCTCCATTAATAGAAACACAACCAGAATGATAGACAACAATCGCCACCATTTTAACGATATCACATTTGTGGGCATCTTGTTGATAGTAGGATATTATTACTTAGAGAGGAAAAAATTGGAAACAGTCCTATCAACACAAACGGAAGGATTATTTATGACTTTGGATAGCGAAAACCACACCGATTTCATGCCCACGAGCCACTTTTCGATGCACATGGTGATAAACGATCGTGATCAATTCACGCCAACGCTCGAACAAACGAAGAAAGTGAAGTGATGATTGCTTCCGGCTGTTGACCGGAAGTTTGGCATCAAATTGAGATTTGTTTTCGCTTTCGTTATCGTCAATTCGTCACGCACCGTTCTGTGAACTTGATAGTTTAATGATGATTTATTGAGTGAAAGTTGGAATTTATATTTAGAGCCGTTGAGTCATAAAAACGTACATTGTAGTAGATGAAATAAGGATCTTTATTTAGCTAAGTATCCATATAATAAAATGAGTTTGTAAGCCGGTTAAATAGCACGATAGGCAATACACCGATCAAGGATCAAGTCACAGTGGAGACAATCGTTCATTTATTTTAAAATAAATTATAAGAAAAATACCACTCATAAGTATACCGTAAAGAATAGCGAAGAGTTTTAACTTAAATTATTTTCTTTTTATTAATATAGCGAAAAATAAATTACTAGTTCAAAAGACAATCTAATCCTAATACTAAAGCTATCCTTAATTCAGCGTCTTAACATTGTACCCATCGCATCTAGCCGATCGTTCCAGTAAAGGTTTACGTCTCTTCTGCCTCTCTGTCGGAATAGATTAAATTCCAAAGCGTCCAACGAACGATGATGGCTTTTGTGTGAAATGAAATGGAAATTAAGAATTATTCACCACAAAAGCACAACTTACTGCTACACTGCTTTACTCACAAATATTCCGGTCCACTTTCAAAAATAACAGATTGCCTTTGAGTGTTCCATTTTTTGGAGAAAAGTAACAATAGAAGAGCACCTAAAATAAAGCCAAGCTTTACGATGTACCAAATGTATAGTGCCACCGTCCATCCAGTGGGAGCATCTGTTCAAAAAGAAAATATGCTTATTAGAACAAACTAATTACATTTGCGTTAGTAGTACTTACATATGCCATAGCTATACTTGAGCGGTTTCAAACGGTGATGGTGATGATGGGTACGTGCGTATGTAGTACAACAAAGGCAAAATAGCAAACTGGCCAATAGTATAATCCGTACCATCATCTTGTTACCGGTGAAACAGCCCATCGATGACTGATGCTGTTCAAAACGATGCGAGATCCTTACATTTGCCCCAAAACACATCAAACTTTCTTTCCTCTCGTGAAAAGCCATGGAAGGAGCATGTTTAGAATATATATGCTAATTAGTTTGAGTGTACCAACAATGTAGAAAAGAAAAGTACTATGAGGTGTGGTGCGTATGATAAGGATGAAATATTGGAAATTTATATCCTTTTACTGTATCACAATCCGACTGTAGCGAAATAAATGAAAAAATGAGGCAACAACACAACAGCTTTTTTAACAATAAATAATTCATTTTATTTCAACAGTATTTTTGTGTAAAGGAAAAAATGGTTTCCCTTATTCTTACGTAGATAAATCACTTTTTTTATTATACATAAATATTCATACAATATTGATAAATATTCTAAAAACTACTTAATATTTCCGATCTAACAAATAGCTCACGTCATTTTCATAAGTTCTGGCACTCCATTGATTCTCGGCTTCCCGCTGTCGTACCAGTGCAAAGTGGATAAGAAGATACGTTTTAAAGAATATCACTATATAATACACAAAAGCTGCAGTCGCTGCCGCATGCGAACCGAAAACAAGCTCCGGAAATCCTGTAACAAGAAGCTCGAAATAGTAATTGCTTTATTTTTTGATAAAATTAAAACACTTACCATATTCATTAAAGTCGTGATGACCCCGACTAGAAACAGCTAAACTCGTGGCATTGAAGTCTTTTGATGCGTCGACATTGACACTACACATGACCGTTAGACAGCCAACAAGTAGGGAGATGAAAAACATGATGGACTTGTTGCACCCTCCGTTGCTGATCGTTCACTGATAAGGGTAGTTGTAGAGGTAGTTGTCACCTGCGAAGCTGTCTCCTTCAATACGACAGCGAAAGTGATTCTCTCCATAACTCCCCTCCAAAAAGGGAACCAATTAGAGTGTACAAAATCCCGACGAGCTTCAGCGTTTTGTATGTTTGAAGCAGTTTCCTTTCGATCCTTTTCCTGATATCACCTACACAAGCTTTACTATGTGCAGCAGTAGTAGATTATTAACTCTTGTCTTACTATTTCAGACAAGTTTTACTAACGCATTGGATAACACTTCCATTGAGCCAAGAAGACACTCAAGCCGTAAGTAGAACAAAGAGAAAGGAAAACAATAGTAAAAGCTTCAAACTGAACGATCGAATATTTGTATTACAGCTTATCCGTATGCTTGGCGCTGGTGGATAGCCCACAGCATACTGTTGATCATTAAAGGAGGATTTTGGATCTCGTTGTTTATAATTGTGGTACTGTTTAAAGCATTCCCAGCCAAACATGGCTGCAGTTCACCCATCATATTAGAAGAGCCTCCAGTATTTGATCATCATCATTCTTCAACCGGTTGGGGACGTCAAATCAATCTCTGGAAGTCACTGCCAGACTGGCAACTTTATTGGAAAGATAGACTTGAAAGAGGGGAAAAAATAAATAAAGGTAATTCAGGCGATTACTCTTAAACTGGTAAAAGAAGAACTGGTGATTACAGGGTCGAATAAACGCGTGTCGAACACAATAGTCGAAAAAGTGTAATTTCATTTTCTCAAACACAATTCCTCTTTGTTAGGGTCACGCAATTGCACTAGTAAGCAACGCAGATCGCTTTGTTTGCATTTGCGTTCCAGCCGAATTTTCTTCACTTAGACTTTTACCTCAGTCAGAAGTGGTTTGCTTTAAAATGCACTTACAAATATATTTCATTACAGTTTTTGTTGTGTTTAATATAGTTTTAATAAACGGCAATAATATTACCAACAGTACAGCTACGAACACAACGAGTAACATTCAAACATCGATACATTGTCGACCAGTAAAACAAAAAACTAAGCCATTTGGTATGGTATATAAAGAATAAATAAATCTTCCAGAAGAGCATTAATGTATCTTTTTATTTACAGATGTAGTCACCGCTCTTCGATACTTGTTCGTGTTTGTATACATCACACAAATATGGGTGTTTTTCAAAGTGGTCCTGTTCGCTGCTATCCTGAGCCCTAGCCTAACAAAACACTACTTCAATACTACTCCATACACTTAAGTCGATCAAATAAATATCTTAAAAACTATGCACAACTTGTGTTCAAGTTCCTAACGTGGCCATCTCCAGTCATCTTCGTTGTTTGCACTTGGGGAGTTTCTTTGTTTCAGCTGTACTAAACCATCTTGTGCCTTGTGCAGTTCACATTTGTATAGTTTGCTACATTCTGATGAACTTAACACAGTACTTTTTGGACGATACGCACGAAACACTTCATAGCCCGATTCGTTCAAAACTCTCCAAACTTCTGGTACACGTTTGCCTTCGAGATAAAGTTCGCACACGACACGCCTTCGACATGTATCATCATTGATGTCCAGTTTGTCAAATATCAGTTCTGCCATATTCGCGTCCTTTCCTTCTTCACCCATCCGTACGGATCTACGCTTCCGACGACGACCCCAACCAAACCCAGGAGATTGTTGCACAAATTGTCCTTTGTCGAAAACACTCGAACCGGTCCATTTGGACCAATAGTAACCATCACCGAAGACGTGCATCGCGACTAAAACAATCCATATCTTTAGCTTTATGGCGACAACCGTTGCTAGATCGCTGAACCATGGCCACCCTGGGGGATGAAATTGTTACCGCTGTTACTCAGATTCTTCTTACTCCCTCGAGTACTACTTACAGTATCGAAAAATGTCTTCGTAATGATCGTACCGGGCCTCCATGAGGGCATTACTGGATAGATTAGAACGCACAGTAGTTGACTCTCCAGCCACCAAAGTCACCAATAGTATAAGCAGACAGACAACAGCTGAAACAAACAGCTCCATTTCCGTACCGTAGATGGTTTGGAAATGATACCGATGTCTGTTGCTTCACTTCCGATCGATCATCTGCCACAATCTTCTTCGTGTTCAGAAGTAAACTATTCGTCATCGCTCTATGTGCTAAATGTCGCAAGTTGAATGAAAGTAACAACTGCTTCCTCAAGGCATCCTTTTCCCAACCGGGGGGTCTGTACGGTAACAACAAAACGTTAGGGCATGATTAGCACCGAGTGCATCTGTGCGAAAGTGGTGCACATTCACTTTCATTTCAGCCCTGTTGACACTTTCGGATTGATGTTTTCTAATCGAGGATCGTGTTAGGAATTCTTCTTTCTAACACTTTGTAAGATCACGTCCGAACATGTGCATCCTCATGTTTAGCACTTTATGTAATGTAGAAAACGGTTACCGGAACTCTCGAGCAGAGAATGGAACGCATATCTTGCGTAACTGATTGCGTAAAATCGTTCTTAGTAAAATGTTCCTATTCTCTGATTGTTCGTGATCAAAACTATTTCAATGGACAGGTCTTCAAAGTATTGTGTGAGGTTGCTTCGTTGTAATTATAGCGGCACTGCTTCCACCCATTAGGACCGGGTCTCCGTAGTAAGGACAGACTATCCGGCTACGTTTTGAGAAAATAAATCTTGATACTACCTGTCTCTTCCTAAATAACAAAAAAAAATCCAACGATGGAGAATTCAAATCTACACACCGGCCAGACAGGTTACAACCAATGTGGTAAATCAAATCCGGTATGTTTTTAGATGAATTCGATTAAGAACTCTACGCCTTACAACATGATCAGTATCATAAAACAATCAATTCCTTTGACTACTAATGTGTCCCTTCGATGCACTTCGCTACACCGGAGCTATGTTTGGGAACTCTCAGCTGATCCATATTTAGCGACACAAACAACACTTTTAACACACCGTACCACCCCTACCCTTAACCACTAAACCGCCATCAAAAGCGGCAGATCCATCTTGAGAACTCGTTCCAATATGGTTTAGATTTGGATCGTGTTCCGCTCATTTCCACCCCACGGAAGCAAGAAAGAAAGTGAGCTTACGTTGCGTTCCTGCTTCCCTTGCGCACGTACCGCTCCGTCCAACCGGAACAGCATCCATGTTGAATTAGCTTCAATTATTATGGTCGTCTTTTGCGGGACGCGCGATATTTTGGACAGCCGCAAACGAGACTGGGTGGAGGAATAGAAATTTCGACCCGCGTATAAAATGTAGCCCACCCTTGGTCTAGTGTTCGCATTCGTGTTACATCCGTGTGCTAGAAAGGAAGTGTAACAACCCATCCAGTGTACTTAGGTCGGTTTCGGGGACCTTCGGGGACATCTTCTGTGTGTGATATTGCGAACACAAAAAAAAAGCAGTGAAGTGGATCGTGAGTGTTTTTCAAAAGGATCAGCCATTCGTATCGTTTGCCATTGTGTTCGGCTACGAAGCTTAGTGAAGTGTAGAGACAATAATGGCTTTCCTGAAGCAATTGCTACTAGTGACAGCAATGTTAGTGCTGGTTGCTGCTCAAGATCTCGCAGAGTCAAACACCAAATCGCTGGTCGATGAAGGGCGGCGAAGAAAGCGGTTCTCTAAATTCTTCTTTAAAGCTCGTAAGTGTGTTTAGCTACCAATCATCAAACTGTGCTATTTACTAACGATGCTTTCCATCGTAACCAGTCGGTCCTATTCTGTCTACACTCACCACGGTGGTGCTGGTGAAGGCGAAAATTGTACTGGTGGCCCTTTTTTTTGCTGGAATCTATTTCTTTGGGCACAAAATATTTCCGGGTGGATTTTTCGGTTCATCGTTCATTAGTGAAACACCGCCACCGTTCCTCGAGTCGAGCCCCTACACCGGTTATCATGCGGCAGGACATGAGATCATCTCCAGCTACCCCGGACCGGAACCATTCTCCAGCTTTGAACCACCGTCCAGCAGTTACGGTTCTCCTTCGCCTACTTACGGACCACCTTCGAACGCTTATCTACCACCAACAGGAGATTCTTCGTCATACTCATCGTACTCGAAGTATTCTGGCACTCGGCGCAAGCGTGATGTGGAAGGTCGACAAACAACAGCCGGAAATAATCCTAATGAGGATGATCTAGAAGAGAATGAGTATGATTAAGAGATATTATTCTAGTGAAGATTCTAACTTAAATTACAAAAACTTACTTACAGAATGTACTGGACCGATACGCTAACCGATATGACGTTCCGCTTCCTGGGAGTTAATCGACGTGTCTGTCGAAAGCGATTTGTGTGCGAGTTTGACTTCCAGGCAAGAAGGAACCCGATTCTTCTTTTCGTCACACGTGCCATTGGGTAAGTTTAGCGGACGCAAAAAAAATGGCAGCATTGAAGGCTTAATCCATCCTACATCCTACTCATTCAAGCCGGGATGTATTCCACAACTACCGTGATGCTGGTGATGAAAAAGCATTAAGCTACAAAGATTGTGGCCGCATCTACGAGGATTGTAAAGTTCCGAAAAGGAAAAAGTTCGTCCGTCGACCTGTTCGTCCTATGATGGGCCAGCAGCAATTCCCTGCGACAAATTCGAACGGGTACGATGATATGCAGGAAAATGAAATTGATTCAACCGGATCCCAGCTGGAAACCACAACGAACCAGCCTTCCATTAGTGCTAGCCGAAGCAAATTGATACTGCTTCCTAAGAACAGTAATAATCGCTTCCGAAGAAATTAACCTTCAGTAGTTCTCCCATTTTAGGCCGGGAAAAGAAGTGATTAGGTTGTACATAAGCTAAACTATTTATTTATTTATTGCACAGAGGAATGGAGTAACGAAATAAATATAAACATAAAGTTTGTTTTACTACCACGCACCACGACGAAGTCATTTATTTCCCGAAAGTACTGGTTCGAACTACAACTCTCTTCTACAATTTCATTAGGATGAGTCTTTTGTTTTACGAATACTTCTACCGATCGTTGTATCCGTGTTTCGTCCCACACAAATCCCTCCCTACCTTAGTGGAAATTATTTCTAGGACACTTTTTTGGTTTTCTTTTTCTTCATCCCATCAATGGTTGATGCCAGTGCATCGATATCGCGCGTATCGATATATCCGGCATCATTCTTAAGCTCCTTACCCGTCGTTCGACGATTCATAGCACCGCCAGCAAGGTTACCAACCTTCGCCCATGCCATTCCTAACAGCTCGAAGGCAAGCTCCTGCTTAAAGAACACAAACCCAATGAGCGCTATCAGTACGATCGCTGACAGCGAGCTTTGATTTAGGTCACCCTCGGCCGTTCTTAACTCCGGTACAAACGGCAATTCCGCGTAAAAGCTGCTAGTGTTAGCCACGAACGACACAGACGATAAGCTGTACCGATAGTTCTTCTCCGACAGCGAGGATGTCAGCTCGATGTGGTAGCTCTTCCCATCGAAGGGAATGCGCGGGAAGAACACCATAATGCCCGGGTTAATCTTCGACTTTGGATTAAGTGGCGATTCAATGCGCTGTGTGTGAACGGGAGAATCGCTACCCTTCTTGTACAGTGCAATTTTGAGCGTTTTGTAGTGATCGTTCTGAGACGCGACAATGCGCACGGTCACATCGACAAATGCCAGAGGACTGATCGCGATCAGATTTACATCACGCGTGTCCGCCTTCTCGATCGATACGATACGTTCACGTGGAATGGAACGATCGATAGCTGCCGTTGGTCCCGTACCAGTGCGCACACGTACGCGATACTGACAACCGGGTGTTAAACCACGAATGCGATACTGACCATTGAATTCGCTCGTTGCCTCCTCGAGCACATTACCGCACGTCTCATCGGTTACCGCTTCGACGGCTACATTCGGGAAGGGTTCTCCGTTAAGTGAAGTTATCGAACCGAAGATTGAAAACTGAGTCCGCTTGCCAACAAGCTCCTCCTGCACGGTGGCTCCCTCCTGTACCTTAATCAGCTTCGAGTTAGGTCGGAACTCGTACTCCTTCATCATCGCTCGCAGGTAGTATTCGCTGGGCGACAGCGAATGGAACTTAATCGTACCATCGTCGCCGGTGACCATATTTTTACGATAGCTTTCCGCACCCGACAAAGACAACAGCACACCCGACAGCCGATCACCGGCATCATCCTTCACCGTGACAATAATTTCACACAGCTTGTGTCCGCTGAATGAGTTGCTCGATCGGTCGAATGCAGAAAACACGTACGATTCCTTCTCGGCAGACAGTTCCACGGTTAGCGATGGATCAATCGGACCAAACCGAAACTCGCCACGCTCATTCGTCAGCGTTACCTGTGATGCCAGATCTGCGTTCTTCGGGAACGTCAGTGTAATGGTGGCATCCTTTACCGGCGGATCGGTACGTCCGTTAATGAGCAGACCTTTTGTTGCTTTCAGCTTGCTGGACACATCCGCACAGTCACTTCCACCCGTCACAACCAGCTGGGTGGGATTGAACAGCATTATTTCACTTTGCGGCACCAGCGTAATACGTTCGCCGTGCTCGAGATAAAACTCCTTCCGATACACGAGCCCACCATCGGTGCGCGTATCGGTCAGTTCGAAATCTATTAACTCTCCAGTTGTTTCACCGTCCCGCAGAACCTTCACACGGTAACGCTCCTTTTCTTCCGCTACTAGCTTTACCAAATTACGATGACTCTTGGCATTGACCGAGATAGGGGCTGTGCTGGCGGTATCAAATTCCGTCGGAGTTGTTTCCTCAAATCGATGGCATCCACTCAAGCGCATTTCGTACGATCCGGCACGCTTCACGCAGAACATATTCATGCCAGCGGTTAGTACGATCTCTTCCTCCTTCCTGGGAGCGTTTTCCTCCTTCGCAGAATCATCCTTCCAGCGGTAAGCCATGGTAGCACCGTGGCTCGATAGAATTGAAACAATGTATCCCGTCTGCACAAAGACCGGCACCGTTTCCTTGGCGGTTTTGATATTGATTTTGACCGTATTCGACTGCCAGCAAAGTTTAGAGCTTGGAACGCTTACTTCGTAGCTTCCGGGCAGCACATTCTGGAAGGTGTATCCTCCCGCATCCGATACCGGCGCCTGTACTGATTGGCCAACCCCATTTCCGTTTCCATCCAGGGCTTGTAATGTGACTGCCAGATCGCCACACGATTCCCTTTTGGTGAGACAACGCACTTCGCCCATTACCGTTGCTCGTAGCTGCGAAAACACGATCCCTTCCACGGGTGAGTAATTGACCTCGATCGTTTGCGTTACGGGGAAGAACTGGATTCCGCTCGCGTGCTCCTCATCGCTCGTTAGCACCTGCACCGTATATTGTCCATTTTCCAGGAATGTACACCACTCCCCAGTTCCTTCGCGACTGGTTACCTCCACCATCATAGTGGAGGCTTTCTTCGTGATCGCAACACGATGTGCCTTTTTCGAGATGACCTGTCCGCACACCTTAAAGCCGGACACGAGTACGTCCGGCAGGGAAGGATTGGCGAGCGATACTTTTACGATGTGATCCTTAAACTGTAGATCGTCCGCTTGGACTTGGATCGTGTATGTGGCTGGTTGAATGTTCTCTAGCGTGTAACTGCCATCCTTACCGGTGACTGCGATTTCACGACCGTTCAATTTTACCCGCGCATTGGCAACACTTGCACCGTTCGGTGAGCGCAATACTCGACCCGATACACTGAATCCCGTCACCTCGAAGTTTTCCTTCACCCGAATACCATCATTCCCAACCACAAGCTCAACCGCTTCGGGACGAATGTGGAACTTGATTTTGCTATCGCTAAAGTGTGGTCGAATAAGATATTTGCCCCGCGAGACACCGGGAAACAGATAGTTGCCAGTGTTTTTGTTGGGAGTTGTAAAACACAGTGGAGCCGAGTCGTAAGCTTTGTTGCCCGTGTTTGCCACCGATGGAACACTGTCGGAAGAACATTTGACGAGTGATTTTTGCTGCAACAAAATAAATGTTTGCTTGTTAATTGTTCACGATAGCTTAACGTTCCTTACTTACATCCTTGGCACTGTACAGCAAGAAGCCAACGTTTGCAAACGGTTGACCATCGCTGAACACGCTACCTTCTACGTCGAAACCGGAAACTACGAGTGATCCTGTCGGTATTTCGGTATTACCCGAAGCGACCGTTACCTTGTACTCCGGATGTTCAAAGTGCCACTTTTGATGCTGTACCTTCACTACATAGCGGCCTGGTTTGATCGGAGTGAACGAAAACACACCATTCCCGTTCGTGATCGTTTGACCGATTTTGCTGCCATCTTCCGCCACCAGGTCTACGCGTACGTTCCGTGCCCCGGTATCCGCCATACCGCGAAACTCAACGCGCCCCGTTATGCCGAAGCCTTTGAAGAGAAAATTCACATCCTTTCCCTGGCTGCACACGTCCGTTTGGCCGTCGAATTTGATCTCCACCTGTTCCGGTTCGAAGCTCCAACCGGGTGGTGGTATCACCTTCAACACATAGCTGCCCTTATCATACACCGGGATGAAGTAATACCCATTCGAAGGTGAGCATTCGGTTTTGATTTTCAAGCTGCCTTGTGGTGTGAATCTAGGGTGAAAAAAAGTTGTACAATTCAACCATGCTGTCCACTTAGTAATTTCCCCCGTTGGGAATCATGTCGCACGTTAATTAAATTAACAGAAATAGGAAGACTTACAGTCCGACCTCCACTTTGCTCAGATCGAGCTCGGAGTTAACATTTTTCACAAAGCCACCGCAGCCGAAAACTTCGTCGGCCGAGCTGTAGCCAAACAGCAGCACGAACGCCAATCCCAACACCGCAGAATGCACCATTTTCTGCGGATGTTTTGTGTGATAAATTGGGATGAAAATTATCGCAAACCCGGTGCCACACGAAATCGAACCTTTTTTCCACGGCGGAATGAAGAGAATTACAAAAATTGGACTGACAGAACAGGTGTGATGTGGTTGTCATCTGTTTGTCAAATTCGCCTGCGGCGAAGTGTTGCCAAATGATCTGTTGTAAAATTGTATTTTTTTTTCTACAAATATCCTAAATTTATGTTTGTGAAACAGTTGAGTTAAATAGCAGTATTGTGCTCTAAAAGCAAGAAATTGTTTAGGTTCCATTAATTAAAGTTCCATGTGCATTTTCAATGTTTCTCCATAAAGTTGTAAAATGCACATGTACACACTTTTTGTTCGCTACTGTATGTTAAAAACAACAAACAGATGCCGGCTAGGCTTGTTGTATCTAGCAAAACGCAAACGAAAGTGGAAAGTTTAACAAAAAATGGGTGATAATAACGCATTTGTGTTGGATAACGGTGCATTTTATGCAAAGCTTGGTCTATCCGATGCAGCGGAACCTAAGTAAGTCAAATTACTCATCAAACGTGGTTATATTTCCCTGTTGTTTTATCGTTTCATTCTGTTGTAGAACCATTCTCAACTGCATCACAAAAGCCAAATCGGAAAGAAGACGACCGTTCATTGGCAATCAGATAGAAGAGTGCCGAGACGCTTCTGGGCTGTTTTATATTTTGTGCTTTCAGCGTGGTTATCTAGTGAACTGGGATGTGCAGAAAACGGTTTGGGATTATTTGTTCAGTCCCGATTGCTGTCCGGTTCAATTTTCCGAGACACCGTTGCTCATCACGGAACCGCTGTTTAATTTCGGATCAATCCAGGAGGCGATGCTGGAAATCCTGTACGAAGAGTACGACTGTGATGCCGTTTGCAAATCAACTGCGATTGATTTAGCGGCCTTCAATTTCACGCACACCGCAGCTACCGAGGAACACCAAAGGCCACTGGCGTGTGTGGTGGTAGAGATGGGTTTCAGCTTTACACACGTCGTCCCGTTTGTGAAGGGTAACAAAGTGAAGGAAGCGATACGGCGCATCGATATTGGTGGAAAGGTGTTAACGAACCATCTGAAGGAAATCATCTCCTATCGGCAGCTGAACGTGATGGATGAATCGTACGTTATCAATCAGGTAAAGGAAGACAGCTGCTTTGTGTCGCAGAATTTTAACGAAGACATGCGAATAGCGCGTAAGCGCTTTCCGGATAATACGATCGTGCGAGAATATGTGCTCCCGGACTATACACAGATCCGGCGTGGTTTTCTTCGCAAACCAAACGATGCTTCTGGTATGGATGTTGGGGATGAGCTGCAAACGGTTAAACTAGGCAACGAGCGGTTCGTTATACCGGAGATGCTATTCCACCCATCGGACGTGGGAATACAACAGATGGGTGTACCAGAAGCGATAGTGGAAGCAATCAACCTCTGCCCGGAAGAGACACGTCCGCATCTTTTTGCTAACATTGTCGTTTGTGGAGGATGTGCACTATTTCCGGGCATGCAATCGCGCGTAGAAAGAGACGTCCGTGCTTTAGCGCCGGACGAGTATGAAGTTCATGTTACAGTACCGGAAAAGTAAGTTGATTCGATTGTCGATGTGTTTCCCAGCGCGTGACTTATGGTTTCCCCTCTCGCAGTCCTATCACATACGCCTGGCATGGTGGAAAGAAGTATTCACAGTCGCTTAGCTTTATGAAGTCTTGTATGAGCCGCAACCAGTACGAGGAGTACGGCACAAGGCATCTGGTGGAGAAGTACGAAAGCTAACGGCGCAAGAAAACTAACCGCAAGCAGGAAGATATATCAGGTAAACTGAAGTTACTTTATTACATTCCTACCGATACACTTTAAAAAAAAAACATCATCTTCTCTACATCATGAAAACAGAAAGTAACATGCTAGAAAAAACGGTGTGCAATTATTATAGTAATGTGAACTGTTTCTAATCTCTGGTTTTTTTGTTTTATGCTCTAACAATCATGCAATTCGTCAACGGGGTGGAATAAGGCTAGCGCACTCGATTCGTCTGCACATTCGTCCCGCCTACGATCGGGGAAGACGAACCCGTGTTTTGTCTTCAGTGTATTCCAACATCGACGATAAAGACGGGGATGAATAATACGATGCAGATGTAACTATAGGTGGTACCCATTACACGCTAACGGGTACCAGTGGGTACGGCGTTTAGAGACAAATTAAAATGCACACATACACTTTGTCTAAACAAGCATCTGCCGATGTGGAAATGTCCATAACGGATGTACCAGATATACAAGACTCTCTATCAATTAACCGTGTCGCTTACAATGAACATTAGGATGGAGAATATGAGAATCAGTTCCGAACACAAATAACACATATAACATGAACACGCACACAACACGTTCCGGAGCGGTGTAATGGGAGACGTACTGCTAACTATATATGCGTACGTACAGAGCATTGCACGGATCCTTCGGATGAACTGCACATATGGCGAACTTAATACTGTTGGCGCCTTCGAGCGGCACGCTGCTTGTCGAAGCGTAGTTCCATCTCTTCCAGCACCTTGGGCGTGTAGCGAACGACAAGCTTAACCGAACCGACCGCTTGCTTCAGCAGCTCGACGGCCTTTTCGTGGTTTTCGCCCTCGACGGACACACCGTTCACGGAGAGCAGCTGATCGCCACGCTTCAATCCTCCGTGCCGATCGGCCACACCACCGGGAATGATGCGCGAGATGTAGATGGGAGAATTTTGCTCCTTGCCACCCATCACATTGAACCCGAGCCCTTCGTCCGTTTTGGGCAGCTCGACGACACGCGGATGGGCGTGTCCTTCGCTGGCAGCGAATGCTGCAATCGTGGCCTTGGCCGTTGCAGACGCACGCACATCGAGCGAACCCTGGATGTCGACCGTTTCATAAACGTGCTCGTACACTTCCCGTACAGCGTTCAGGAAATCACTCTGCAGTACCTTCTGCAGGGCCGCAAGTTTGGTAGCGGGCACTTCGCCGCTCATTTGCAACTTTTCCAACAATTCGATCGAGCGTTTCACATCTGCAAAAAAAACAAGGGAACAACCATGCATTATAGATAGCCCCTAAATCGACGGGGAGGCTGGTCAACATATTGACCTTCCACATTACCTTTCGCCAGCGTTAGGGGCTCGCATACGTTTGCCATTTTATTGATTTGTTTATCTATACGTTCCAGACGACGACACACTACACACGATACGCGAGCGGATGGTGTTCGATAAATCACGCAATATCTTGTATGAGACCTTTATTTGCAGAGGCAATCGCACGTACACGCTTTGCTGGTAGTGTTTATTATTATTTTAAGCAGCTCTTTTTACTTTTTTGGGGGGCGCACTCTATGAATAGCATACAGGGTTAATATTTTTCCCCAGTTCCGCACCCAGGACCAACAGTGAAAGAAAGCACACCAACACTAACGCAGGTGAAGGGTGTGGATTGATGGCCATTTGTTGTGACATTTTGCCAACGAAAATTATTGTGAATTGTACATTTCTCTTGAGTAATTTATTCTCTTTATGATACTTTATGATACCCGTTGTCATTTCCACTGTGCATCAACAAGTGCACAAGGTGAATTGATCAACACGCCTAAATGTATGCAAAATGCTGTAGGAAGCAAATAATTTCAAATTTTACATCCATTGGATAATTAAAGTTAAAGTTTATCAACTGAATATTACCATGAACAATCGGTAATTATCGTCTAATAAAATAACAGCACCATAGTAATGAAAAAAGCTTGCTTCAGCGGGAATTAAAAATATCTCCATCCCCGTGATAACGGCGGGTAATAAAATAATATCTAAAAACACATGCATGTGCAAGTCTATTGCTAATGCGATTGATTGATTGGAGATCCTACATTTCTTTCCACCAATATAAATCCACCGCTTAAGATAGAAACATATGTTTCTTTTACCCAAAAGCGGTTTATTGGTAAAGCGATGATAAGGCGATATACAACAAGGAACACAAAGCGAAACAAAACAGCAACAACAAAAATCAGTCGCGTTATCAAATTAACCTAGCGCGATATCGATTAGTAGTCGAGCCCTGGACAATCTTTGATGTGGGTTTCCAGTGTAAGAAAATCTCCGAACACGTTGTTACAGTGAGGGCAAGGTTCGATCTGCCGCTCGAAGACACCGGGCGATGTACCGTAGAATTTCATTCCATCCGTTTTCGTCGCACGGATTGTTTGGCGAGGTGAGGATGGGTTTACTCTGCTAAAAAGGAAGATATAACACCTCAAGTTAGCACCAAAATTGTCGTACAAAAATATAAAAAGATAAACTTGGTACCTATTTTGTGCGTGGTCCATCGAGAGTTGATGATTCTTCTGCAACAGCGTTTGCATCTCGGCTGTAATGCGGTTTTTCTCGATCAAAAGCTCCTGATAGGCGTTCCGTTGTTCGGCTAAATCATTTTTACAAACTTCCAGCTGTGCTTGTACGGACACCAACTCTATTACGTTGCCATTTGTTTGATCGTTTTTAATTTGAGTTCCAACAAAGATCTTCGATTTTTCCAACATCTCGTGGCTTAGAATGTTTGCACGACACTTCATGAGCGCATCCTGCAGACCTCCCAAGCACGTTTTCATATTGCTCAAATCATCGATGTAAACCTTGTGCTTGTGGAAGCAAAAAGAAGTAACAAAGAAAGGGCGTTCAAGTTTTGTTTCTATTTTTAAAATTGCACTCATTTCACACAACGCTTACCAACTTTTCTTGTTCCAGCAGCTTTTCACGCAACTGCTCATTGGAACTCTCGAGCATCTGGTTGCGCTTCACATACTCGCGAAGAATGTCCTTAAGCTCGTCCATGATTATTATGCCGTTCAAACAAGCTGCTCTCGACGAAACCCGCTACTACATTCCCACAATGCTTCCCACTAACGTACGATTCGTTTCCTTCAAATGTTTCGAAGCTTCTGCATTGGAAGCGCCATGAAACGAGCAGCTAAAACATGGGTGTTGCGTTAATCCAAGATCAAACTTATCATTTTTGGCACCCTCCCACCAATGCCAGTGTAGTTTGCAAAACCACCGATAAGCGTCGATATACAATAATGATGCCCCGAAGGGGTCAAAAGGGCTAGCGCCTATCGGGTTCGATAAGCTGTGATTTGGTTCGATTATTGACGTAAAGCAAGCCAAGTCGAAAAAGCCGTTGTGGCAGTTGTAATTTAGTCTTGAAGGAGAACATACATTGTTTTGCTGTATGTTATTCACAAATGTATTTCACAAAGAGTGAAATTGGAAAATTATCATTTAATGTGGCAAACAAGAATTATGGCGAAACTAAGCCAAATCGTTTATATTCGCTAAAGCAGTGCTCCCCAACCTTTTTAGTACCGCGGACCACTTTTTGTTCGACATAAGTATATCGCGGCCCACATGAGACATCTAAGAACGGATTTTTTTAAATAAAACATTAGCAAAAAATGTAATTGTCCGCAATCTGACACATCGAGGGGTGTAGAACGATTTCGTCACGTAAAAACGCTTGAAATGGTAAACAATACGTATTAAAATGATCGGTCCAACGACCGAAAATTTCTTTCGCGGACCACTTCTACTTAAGCCACGGACCACAAGTGGTCCGCGGACCATAGGTTGGGGACCACTGCGCTAAAGAACGGCAGCAAAGATCAACACGTGAGAATAGCAAATCGCGGTTAAGTGCTTGATTTGTCCTCTTTGTTTTGTTTTACTGCAATCAGCGCAGATGTTCATCAAACAATCGCTATCACCCCGGTATTGCATCGTTAGATTAGCGTCGTGTCGAACAGGATGATGTTTACTATCTGCTTTATGTTTCCACGTTTCCTTGTTTGCACTATCAACACGCTAGTGCGATGATAATAATCTTTTAGCGCCATTTATTGCTCTTTTTGAATGTTTCCTTCGAACGTTCCTTATACATTTTCCATTTTAATGTTACTTTAAAACAAAAACAACTTTATTTGCATGGTTTTCCTAAAAATTATTCGAATAAAAAACACAATTGCAGTTAACGACATAACCATCGATTGCCCGGGAAGGCTTTTTTCTAACTCAAAATGCACACAACACTAGTGGCTGATGAACTATCAAGCTATTATTGCACTGTTTCAGCACACCTTGTGCTCGTATTTACGTGATAACGGTCGGTGCATTACGACCGGTGAAGGATGGCAGTTTGGATACTTCGAGCGCAATGTCAATCAAGGGTTTCAACATTTCCGATGCACTTCCCAGTACGTTTTCCTTTTCGTACGAGTCGATGTACAGCCGCACAGTAGCACCGGAGCTGCCCGTACCACTGAGGCGCATTACGATACGGCTACCATCGCTGAACACAATCCGTAGTCCCTGCTTGGTCGATACCGACTTATCGATCGGATCGTTGTAGCTGAAATTATCGCCCAGCTTCACCTTGTACGACTTACCTCCGGCGCTGAATTCTTTACCAACAAACGCCGGATCGGTGATGGTTTTCTCGAGCGTGTCCATCATCTCGTTGCACGGTGCCAAATCGCACTCTTCATAGTCATATCGTGTGAAGTAATTCCGTCCATAGCGCCTCCAGTGCTCCACGCAAATCTCCTCAATGCTCTTGCCCGTGTGGGACATGATCGAGAGCCAGGCCAGCACTGCCCACACGCCATCCTTCTCACGAATATGATTAGAGCCCGTGCCGAAGCTTTCCTCACCGCACAAACACAGCCGGCCAGCGTCCATTAGATTGCCGAAATACTTCCAGCCGGTCGGTACTTCGAACATCTCCTTTCCAAGTGCTTCTGCTACACGATCAACGGCGGAAGCGGTCGGCATGCTTCGGGCGAGCCCCTGCACTCCATTACGCTTGAAGTACGGAATGCACTCCAGATAGTGTGCGATCACGGCTAACGAATCGTTCGGTGTGACAAAGAACGCTTTGCGACCGATGATCATGTTACGATCACCATCTCCATCGAATGCTGCTCCAATATCATAATCGCCTGCACGCACCGTATCGACCAGATCCTTCGCGTACGTCAGATTTGGATCCGGATGTAATCCGCCAAAGTCGGGCAGTGGTGTCGTATGGACAACGCCATCCTTTGGTGCGCC
The DNA here is from genome assembly GCF_943734845.2 of Anopheles funestus. Taxonomy (NCBI): domain Eukaryota; kingdom Metazoa; phylum Arthropoda; class Insecta; order Diptera; family Culicidae; genus Anopheles; species Anopheles funestus. The sequence continues at coordinate 16,484,335 of NC_064599.1, read as the reverse complement.
AAGACAGTTGACGAAGATCTCGTTCACGTAACTACCCGTTACACCATTCATCGAATCGATGCGCATCTTGAGCGCTGCTCCACCGGGACGTGATTTTCCACTCACAAAGTCGCGTAACTTTTCAAAATCAAAGATTTCCTTCATCAGCAGCACGTAGTCGGCTACGGAATCAATCACTTCCACCGTGAATGGCTTTCCATTCACCTCGGCATTGGTCACCCCAACCTTGCCAACATCCACCGCGACGGACGCAATTTTGTACTGCTTAATTTCACCCGACAGAGCGTAGATCTTGTTCGTGAAGGCGTCCGGTGCTGGGCCACCATTTTCGCAGTTAAATTTAATACCGAAATCATTCTCTGGACCACCGGGATTGTGTGAAGCCGTTAGCACAATGCCACCGAGTGCCTTGTGGCGGCGAATCAGGCTCGAAACGGCTGGCGTCGAAAGGATACCATTCTGGCCGAGCAGAATCTTGCGTACACCGTTGGCGGCACAGAGACGCACGATCAGTTCGCTAGCTTCCTTGCAGAAATAGCGACCATCGCCACCAAGAACGAGTGTGGAACCGGCCAGAGCCGGGCCATTAGCGTCCAAGATGCACTGTACGAAGTTTTCGGTGTAATTTTTCTGGGTGAATACTTTTACCTGCAAAGGTAAAACTTGTGGTGAGGCGTTTCTATGTTAAGTGTGCGGAGTGTAATTTTAAACGAAACTTACCTTCTTCCGTAGACCACTGGTGCCAGGTTTTTGACCCTCGAACGGAGTGGTTGCAACAGTTTCGATCGTAACGCTCATTCTGATCGTGATTGAAGCGACTGCTGCTCGGTGAGTTTGTTTCAAATGCCGCGGTTGTAAAGCTGCCCTGCCAACCTGTTTCGCAACGCACGTTCCAAGGAAATAAACGGACAGTATCAGACGACAGAAACGATAACCTTCCGTCCAGCTGTGATGAGGAGATAAGCGAAGCAACACAACTGCTCCGAAGATCCGAAAAACTCCTTTCTATTTGAAATCACCTTGAGTCAAGGTCGAAAGAAGACAATTTATCAACTTTGCGTTTGTTCTTGACAGAATGATAACAAACGCCGACCCAAGGTAGTTAGACAATTTGGTCAATGTTTTTTTATGAAACATATTGATGGAAGAAAATTGTAAATTGTTCAATAAGATCCTAGTAAAAGTAGTGAGGCATAATAAATGTTAATACCTTATTGTTAATAAAAAAAAACATAATTTGAAGAGGCACAAAAATCATTTTCATGGCCCGTTCACAATGGTCGACAACCATTGAATTTTCAAAAAATAATGGCGTTGCATGCTTTGGAAATAACAATTTGTAAAATAAAATATTCTTTTAACATCTTTTAACCTGCCCTTTTTAGTAATATTCAATCATGCTAATTCCTAAAGTATTAAAAATAATCAAATTTACCATGACATCAGGACCGCGGTTCGCTAGTGTCAAACACGACAAAACGTCAAATCGGATTGCGGCGACCACTGTGCGCGTAGTTCGATGTGTTGGAACTTGGCCAGTGAAATTGGTATGCCAACATAACATTATTTCTTACCAACGTGTACGTTCGGACCGCCGTAGAAAGTATTTACATTCGTCCGATTTTCGGCATAGTACCGTCAAGTTTGTAAGTAAAGTGAACAGTAACTAGTTTGGTGGTGTAGATACAATCGTGACTGTGCAGGCTAAAAATCGCAAACGTTATTTGCACTCAACAGCAAAGATGAAAAGCTTTCTGTACGCTCTGCTTGCGCTACTCGCCGTGAGCCAACTTGGATTGGCCAATGAAGAAAATACGGCCCGTCTGCTGGTTTCGAAACACATTCTCAACAAATATCTGGTAGAAGCTCGTGATATTGTTGTAAAGTACACGCTGTACAACGTTGGATCCGGTCCTGCTGTAAATGTTCGCTTGGGTAAGTTACAGAAGGCACACACGAACCCGGCCGGTAAGCACGAGGCTAACCAACTCGATCTTCTTTACAGTGGACAATGGTTTCCATCCGGAAGTTTTCGAAGTGGTCGGTGGCCAACTGTCCGCGTCGATTGATCGCATTGCGCCACAGACCAATGTAACGCACATCGTTGTGGTGCGGCCGAAAACATACGGATATCTTAACTTCACCGCTGCCGAGGTCAACTACATGGCGACGGAAGATGCTGCTGAGCCTCAGTTCACCATCAGCTCCGAACCGGGTGAGGGAGCCATTGTTGCCGAAGCACAGTTCAACAAGCAGTTCAGCTCGCACTACCTGGACTGGCTAGCGTTCGCTTTGCTGACGCTGCCCTCGCTCGCCATCCCGTACGCGATGTGGTACAGCTCAAAGTCAAAGTACGAATCGATGGGCAAGTCGGCGAAGAAGGCGAACTAAACCACTCAGCACAAAAGTCCATTGGTCACCATCTTTCGAAGCAGCAGGCAGCAGCAATACAATGGAAGCTGGAGATGTGCTTTAGCAACCGATTTTCCTGTTGCTGGTAGTGGATCGCCGACTCACCCATTCATCTTGAAGACTAATTTAATTTGTAAGGAATTCCTAGCAGTGTGCCCTTATCTCACGGCTGCTTTTATCCGGAGTGCAACATCGAGCTTTTTTTTTATCCCGTCAAGGATACCCATGAAACACAATTGAAATAGTTTTCATCGTTCTAAAACATCCACATTGCATCACTTCACAGTGCTCCGTGGTCGCGAGGAAAGGCAAAGACAAACAGAGACAGTGAAAAGAGATTAAAAACTGGTACCTTTTCATTCGGTTTGTGAATAAAACTCAACGAACTGTGTTCGTGAAAATGTGAAACAAATCATTCGGTAATTCGTTTTATTTATTACATTCTTGTGGAGGTTGGATTTCACTTTAAGACTAATAGGAACTAAAGAACTTATGTAATTATGCTCCAACGTAGAGCAAGAGTTGTTACAGTTACTTTTCGCTTTTCTTCACAACACCTTTACGCGGTTTGCTACGTACGTATTTAAGAATGGAATCGTAATTTCTCGAGTTCGTTGCAATGGGTGTCGAAGAAGCGACAGGCAGCTCCAATCGTGGCGTAGAATCTTGCGAATTATTCTGCTGCTCATCACCATCCTGCGGTAAAACTTCTATCAAACCCGTCTGTTTCAAACGAACGTAACATGCCATGCCGGGTTCGACGCAGCTTAGCAACGGGATGTTTTGTTTCGTTAGTAAAGCCACCCGCAACAAACATTCGTCCATTTCCAGGGTAGGTTTTGTCTCCTGCTCATCTTTCGTCCAGAGAATTTCGCTAAGTTCCGCGGCAACGAAGTTCCGAATGCGTTCGACACTCGGTGCTATGTAGCGTTTGGTGCCGAGCGATGATGAAGCGAGACTCCTCGCAGAACGTTCTTGTAAACGTAAAGGTGGCAGCTCTTCATTATTGACGGACGGTACATCGGGCGTGTCTTGCTCGTACACATAATCGGTACCTTCGACAACATCCCGAGACTCTAGCACTTCCTCGCGGATCTGGTTAAACAGTGGATTGATGTACTGGACTACCGCATACTGCAGACCTTCTAGTTCGTGCACTTTGCGCATTACTACTTGAAAGAAGTAGTAACGCAATGCTTTTGCTTCTAGCTCCACTTCGGGAACGTCCAAGCGGAACATGTTCCAGAAGGAAATATCCAATGTATCTTTCGCGATGGCTTGCCGGTTGTAGACGAACAGCACCATCTGGTGGGCTAGTGTATGCGGTGGTTCCTCTGGAAATGGAATTAAATCTGCATCGTTACTACACAAGGAAAATACAACCTGTTTATCTTTACCTGAATCAGATGTGTTTAATTCTTGAATTTCCATGTTTCCGTGTATCTACTGTAAAACAACCAACGCAAACCGACGACGCCTAGATGTTTCTTCCTTTGCCGTTATAATGCCACGATTTGAATCGAAAACAAACGGTGTACTAAAATGGGTTTGTACTAACTTTAGTACACAACTTTCGATCGCACAGTGAGTAAGTAGCATGGTTCTGTATTTTGGTCAACATTTCAGGTATGTTTTGTTTTTGAATTTATCATCATTTATGAAATTACGTTATAATTTAAACTTGTGCATTCGATGTAATTTTAAGTAGGATTACAATAGGAGAGGAAAAGGGCATTAATTGTAGTGTAAAGCGTTCATTCTGCCAGCAAGAATTAGCAGAACAAAAACGACAACCGCAAAGTTCAATAATCAAAGAATGAGAAACCTCGTGTTTTACCTCGTGGAAGGTTAGTTAGTCAGCCCTTGCTACGGGGGGGACGGTCCGGATGGGATTTGATACCCGTTCCTGCCGTGTACAAATGGCGCCGTTTATCACATACACCCCCGAGCCGCCCCAAAGTTCCATAATACAATAATTACTTTTGACAAAAAAAAAAATTCCCCCAAAAGTGTTGGTTTTGAAATGGAAATGGTCAAGTTGATTTTAGCTTTCAAACAGAACCGTGAATTTATTGAGCCTTCTTGGTTTGCGATAGAACGCTTCCGTTCTAGGTAGGACAGTACAACACTGAACTGTATTTTGACAACTGTCAAAATGCAAGGGGTAGGAATATTGCATATATCAACACTCCTCCTCAATGTTCCACCCTCATACTACCAATGCTTAATCCCAGCATGCATGAGAACCTCTTATGTTTGATGGCACCCAATGGTTTAGTTAACACGTCGGCAGCCATGTCATCAGTCGGACAATACTCCAGCTGAAGAAGTCCCCGATCGCACAATTCCTTGACGAAGAACTCGCGCGTTTCAATATGCTTCGAACGACGACTTGTACGCTCAGAACCTACGAACTTGATGCAACTCTGGTTGTCCTCTTTCATCACAGTAGGTTGCTCCTGATGGCCGCCTATTTCTTCCAGTAAACCTCGAAGCCATATTAGCTCTTGACTCGCTTCACTCAGAGCCACATATTCCGACTCCATCGATGACAATGCAACACATGTTTGCTTGCGACTTGCCCACGATACAGCTCCTCCTCCATAACAGAAAACGAATCCGGAAGTAGACTTTCTAGTTTTGACGTCATTAGCCCAATCAGCGTCGGTGTACCCGAATAGAATTCCGTCGTTTTCGTTGTAGGTTAGCTTCCAGTCCTGTGTCGCCTTGAGATAGCGTACAACACGTTTAGCAGCCACGTAATCCGCCTGAGTAGGAGCTTCCACCTTTCGGCCCAATATCGTAGCACTGAAAGCAATATCTGGTCTAGCACATACAGCTATATACAGAAGAGCACCAACGAGACTCCTATACTTTGTTCCATCAGGCATAACCGTTTCTTTATCTTCCAACTTAGTGAATCCAATCTCCATTGGAGATTTAGCTCCTTTTGCATCCTGAAGCCCAAACTTCTCCGCAATGCGGTTGATATATCCATTTAGACAAATGCTGTAGTTTCCATTATCGCATTTAATCTCCATACCCAAGAAGTATGTTAGGTCTCCTAAGTTGGTGATTTCAAATCGTTGTTTTAGTTCAGCATATACTTTCTCGATCAATCTTTGCTCTTCACAAGCGACCATTATGTCATCGACATAAATCAACAGGTATATTCTTTTACCATTTTCTTCTTTCATGTAAAGGCATTGGTCAGCCTTACTTTGATTGAAACCCATCTGCAGCATTACCTCGTTGAGCTTACGATTCCAACAACGTGCAGACTGTCGTAGACCATATATGCTTCGTTTCAATTGACAGACATAATTTTCTTTTCCTTTTTCTTCATACCCAGGAGGTTGCTTCATGTATAACGTCTCATCAATTTCGCCATACAAATACGCTGTTTTTACGTCAAAGTGTTTCAACTTCATTTTTCTCTGAGAAGCCAGGGCTAGCAAAACTCGAAATGTGGTGTAGCTTGTAACAGGTGCAAATATTTCATTGTAGTCCTCGCCGTACTGTTGTGTAAAGCCCTGTGCAACAAGCCGCGCTTTGTACTTTACCACATTTCCGCTGGCATCGCGTTTCAACTTGAATACCCATTTGCTCCCGATTGGCTTCTTTCCTTCTGGCAACTTTACTAGATCCCAAGTGCCGTTTTTGTCGTGGGATTTCAGCTCATCCAGTATTGCATGGGACCATTCCGATTTCACCGAGCTAGACATTGCTTCTTTCAAGTTTCGTGGTTCATCAGGTTCAGCATAAACAATGTTGACTTCTTCCAACAGTCGCTTCGGCGCTATACCCTTTGTTGACCTTGTTGAACGACGAACAATTTCTGCGCCTGAAGAATCTGCGGAACTATCACCTTCAGAAGCGCTATCAAACTGCGCTGATACATCCGAATCTTCTTCCCTTTCTTCGTGCAATTCATCAACTGTTGCTGAATCCACCGTTGTTTCGTCTGATGTGTGTGTCAGATTCAACGAAACAATCACTTCCTTCGAAGCTGCTACTTTGTCAGAACAAGATCCACCTTCTTCCGCCACTCGTCAAGAAGCTTTCCTTTGACGAATTGTAGGTTCAAATCTTCTTCGGGTCGGCTTTCAAGAGCGGTGATAAGGCTGTCATAGGACTCATGCAGACTGGACAAAATAATAGCCACCAGCCAATAGTCCTTGAGTGGGTCCCCCATGCTCGAGAGACGATTCGAAAGCTGCGCTATTTCGGCGAGATGTTCAGCCATGTTGCCGTTCTCCGTCAGTTGCAGCCGAGTTAGCTTTCGCAGGACATGTACTTTTGTCGAAAGTGTCGAGCGCGCATGATATTTTCTTAACGCTTCCCACATTTCACGAGCAGTTGTGGAACGGATGACGTGACAAGTTTGGTTATCTTCGATGGATAACCCAATGATAGCACGCGCCTTACCATCTTTAGTGATCCAGGTAATATCAGGCTGCTCCGGTTTCTCATTCTTGACGACGTCTTTCAATCCTTCCTTTGTAAGCAGCAGGTCAAGCCGAAAACGCCAGATTTCGTAATTGAAATCATTCAGCTTCTGCAGGGTAAATTTCATGTCCTCCATTTTGTTTTGGACTCTTGTGATGTCTCTCGCAGCCACGCGTACAGCAAACACTCAATCGCAAAATTCACACGATGTTTCTGTCTGTTTCCAAAAACCTTTATATCACTCGTGATCCTGGGCCCATAACCTGTTGGTTTTGAAATGGAAATGGTCAAGTTGATTTTAGCTTTCAAACAGAACCGTGAATTTATTGAGCCTTCTTGGTTTGCGATAGAACGCTTCCGTTCTAGGTAGGACAGTACAACACTGAACTGTATTTTGACAACTGTCAAAATGCAAGGGGTAGGAATATTGCATATATCAACAAAAAGTTCCTAAAAAAATAGAACAAAAAGTAGAAAACAAATATCACCATAAGAAAAAAAGGTGTCAAAACGAGTGAAAGCTGAGCGATAATAATAGATTAATGTAACACGCGACTAGAATAGTCATAAAACAAACCATTAGGTACGCACTTCTATTCCCTCACTTTAAATGCCGACTTAATACGCTGCGTCGTAACAACGATTACAGCGGCACACTATTTCATTTAATCCTAAGTGCAACGGACTTACCCTGCACACACACACACACACACGCACATGATGCATTTAATGCACGGTATTACGCGTTACGTAGAGCTGTACATTCGACACCGCGAAAGAGCTCATCGATTTCGGGTCAATGTACGGCAACGAGCCTCCCGATGCATACCCATGCTGCAGAAACATCCGGCCATTGCATCAACATTGTCTTATCCTCCCAATCGTCCACAACCATATCCCTCCTGTGCTGTTCATTATAGAGCGCCACTACCTATCATATGATCTGATTGAATGTGGCATCGTTGCTTCAATGGAGCGTACTGGAGCGGCCAGTTCAATGTCAACCTATACGGCAAGGGCAACTCGTCCGATTGCACCAGGTTGGGTGTGATTATTGTTGCGTAAACAACGGTTCTCCATTGCGCTGGAAGATGAAGGCACAGCGACCATCGGGATATGATAATCGGCAATTAACTGACACCAGCTGTGATGGAGGACGACGACGACGACGAGAGCGAACGTTCGAAATAACCCGATAAAGTGAGTAACAAAGCGAAGACGAAAAGAACCAAAAGTACCATGGCGCAATGGGCGCCATCTTATACGGGAGCTGTTTGATCTGCATGGACAGGATCGAAGACAACGTCGGCAACAATCTGGTTCAATGATTTATCATCGGTTGATTCGTGGCAATGGCGACGATGGTGGTGGTGGTGTAGGCACTTTTCACGTTCCAGGCATTCTGCCTGGACAATGTTTACCGAACGCCACGCGAAAAGCTATAAAAAGTGCATTCGCTCGTTGGGGCCAACGGCATAACGCTTGCAACACTGTCACCGTGTCATTGGTCCTGTGGATATCCCTTTCGGTGGGTTAAAAATATTTTCTGTTTGTATTTCGCTATCCCAAGATCGCAAAGATCAATTAGCAAGGATGAGAAGTGTAAGTACAACGCTAGTATTTGACCAGTACACCGGATGTACTAAGCTAATTCAACACTTTTCTCTTTGTTCTTTCTAGTTCCTTTTGCTATGCTTGCTGACCGTAGCCTGGTGTAAGCCGGCAACCATTTTTGCACCTTCCGTAACGTATGCAGTACCGTTCGGTGTCGCTCCTTCACCGGGAGTCGCTTTTGCTGTCCCGTCGGATGTTGCACCTGTTCTTCCATACCAAACGATTATGGCACAATCACCCGGGATTAATACGGTAACCGAATATCAAGCCATCCCGTATTATCAGAACCCAGTTGCAGTTGTATCAAATTTCGTGTATTAATAAAATGGCATTTGGGAAGAAATGATAATCTGAGGGAAGGTAAATTTACTCTTGCCACAAAAAAACCCGACCCAAATCAATATAATCATGCACGCTAGTTATGGTTTCCCATCGATGCCATGTGGAACCACATCACGGTTCCCTGTTCCGGGATAAGGGGTTTTCTCCTCGAAGTCCACCGACTTGAACGTGTGCAGCGCGATTTCTGGATCACACGAAAGTCTTGACTTGCCACTTTTGACCGCGTGAGGTGCTAATTTTCATATTTCCCCACTAGTGGAGGAAAAGTCAATGTTTTTCCATACCATAGCGTCCTGTCCTGGGGGGAGGGCCCATTTTGCTGCCGAGTGCCGTCACTTTATCATCAAATGGGCTTCCGTTTCGAGAGTGTCCACGTGAGCCGGTTGTGCACGTGAGAACGTTCCCTTTGGTACAACCACCGGTACATTTGGCTGTAAAATAGGAAACGAACGCCGTTGGTGTGATTTGAAAAGTTTTTCCCAGCCTCAGTTTATCACCCCAGAATGGGGGTGGGAACTACTGCCGCGCAGACAGACCGTTACTCTGCTTTCATGCGCTCAACGTTTTTTTGGGGGAGGGAAGGTTGCGCTGTGAGCCAAAGAGCAGGCTTTCGATGGAGCATAGTAGTGTTTGACGTACTTGCACGACAATTTTAATTATATAATGGAATCACATGGCCCATTCAAAGGGCAAACGTTTTCCCGGGAAGCAGGAATTTATTTTGTGCGCCTTTTGATTGTACGTGTGAACGCTTTTGCCCGTTTGACGTGGTTTTGTTTGTGGATAAGTTTTTGTCAATGAACAAACATTAAACAGAAACAAAAAAAAGGGTTCTACAGTGAAAACTTTTTGCTGTTTGTTGTTTTGGTTTTGTTGCTGTAAGTTAAGGGGATAGTCCACGCCTATTTGCACATTGTTATTACAACACCTACCAGTTCGTATCGATAAGCGTCATAGTTAGTCACGTTGAAGGATTTTAAACACATGTTTTGTTAGGATAAAAAATAGCAACATGTGATATATGATGGACAAGCAAAAGTTTTAGCTTATTTGATCAGGTTTCGCTTTGAGATATTTCAATTATATAGATCATTTCAATTATTTAATTACAACATCCTATTGCATACATTTAGGGGCTGCGAATCAAAGCATTTTCCGTAATATAAAAACAGGGAAATAATATAAAAACTTCAATTAAAAACATGAAAAACCACCACAATTGATCATTTCAGTTATTTAATTACAAAACCATATTGCATACATTTAGGGGCTGCGAATCAAAGCATTTTCCTTAACATAAAAACATGGCAAAAACATAAAAACTTAAACCAAAAACCTTCCAAAACAAATCCAAAAACCAAAAAAAATAATGATAATGGACCACCACTCTATATTGTATGGGAATAGTTGAATTTCCAAATGCATATTTCGTTGTTCATTTTTAATCTTTTTTATAAGAATTTCTTAAATAAGTTCTCTTAGCAAAATCTTAGCAATTGTTGAATTTGGTTTTCATGGTTGACCTTCTTAAAGACAAGCGTCGTAAATGCGAATCAAAAGTAGTCATAACGATCAATTATTAGCTGGTTATTTTTAGTTGGTTAAGGCAGCAATTTCATAAATCATTTAAAAGTTTCCATAGTAAAGTGTATAGAAGAAAACAGATAACAAATTGCAATAATGACAGTTTCTTCACTGTAAACCATTTTTAGCAAACGATTGACCTGCTTTTTTGGCATATAAAATTTCATCCGGGGGGCTGATGAATAATTGTTTAGTATTTTAAGACGTGAAAGGTAACTGTACTTTTGTATGTACGTATGTATGCCTTTACTCCCTCCATATCACACCATTTGCCCACCGAGCTTACTGTTTATTTGCTGCCATTTATCACTATTTTGCGCAATTGAAATTAGGTCAAACGCACTCATTACGCAGTGGGGATGATTGATGCGTTTTCGCGTTCTTCGTAACAGTTGAATTGAATTATAATTTGCTTAAAAGAAGGCTTACTGATTATCCTTCTGACTGGTGCCTGGTACGACACCGCCGAAATGGGGGATGGGTAAAAAGCTTGTACAATAATCACGGCAAGCTATTTCTATACGATGTGATGGAAGGCCCGCTGAGAATAGGCCTGGTAAAGCTACCATGGAATGTGATTATCGTGATGTGATGTTGTTTGTCGACTTTACTTTAAAACAGCAGGATAGTCACTACTAGTTTGAAAGCCGCAGGAACTGATGCTGTAGCTATATTTGTAAGAAATATAGGTTACCGGTTCCGGTGTAGTCATACGGCCCTCCAAGTGGAAAAAAATATTACCACTTACCGGTTTTGTGGCGTGTTGTTTTCCAAACAAGCAGTTTAAATCTTACGTGACACTGATCTGCGCCTAAATGTATGCTATATTTGTTGCTTCTATTCCTATGAAATCAGTAAAGCATTAAAAGTGTACAATTTGCATACTTTTAGCGGGACCCAAAATTTATATCCATTGGTAGCATTTAAAGGATAATTACTTTAATTAGTATTTTAACACATCAAAACGAATCAAATGCATTCTCCTACCAATTGCATCAGATGGCGCATTTAACCCGCCCATACAACCACAATTCATTGTGCTGTGTCATAAAGCTCCAAACGGATTTTCCCTTTACTCGGTTAAACTTCGGCTTTTCGTTTCTCCTTTGTGAAGCCGTACGTCCATCATTGTGTTGTTTGTTAACCTTCTTACTTTGCTTTACTTCATGGATGCAAAACTCCTTCGACTGTCCGCGTGATCAGCTAGCACCGAACGTCAGCATCTACCCCAATGGGAAAATGGGAGAAAGTTTTCCCGCGAAGCCATATGCTTTCACTCTCACTTCGGTACGCTCGGTAACACAGCATCCAGCATCCAACCGTCGGGATCCGTTCGGATCCTGTTCGGTTCGGTTGTTTCGGATCGGCCGGTGGAAAACTCTATATAAGACGACCATGTTACCGTACACTTTTCATCAGTTGTTTCCAAACAGTTGTACCCGAGCTTACCGAGAGCAGTGCAAGCTTTTGTGAGCGTACCGATTGAGTGTTTTGTGTGGGGGAAAACCGTTTCTATTGCAACAAGACATACAATATCGAACTGATACGATACATTGAAAAAAATTGCAAAGTGGAATATTCTGGTGTGCTATACAATACGAATTGTGACAAAGCGTGTATGTGCAGTTAATGAGAGACAAGCTTTCCTGAAGGACTTACACCACACTAGGAAAGAATCAGTAGAATAGAAGTGGACACTGGAAGTGGAAGTTTGTTCGATTGATCAGCTTAGTGCAGAGTGAAAATCTAAAACAAAAAAAAACTCGAACGTGATGATGATGGCGTTGGACAAGCTGGACACGGGCAGCAACGGTGGATTGTCGGTGTCGGGCACGGGACGACACAGGCGTCATGCGGAAAGCAGCACGCCCGAACCGATGGACGGTTTCTACATCGACATACCGACGCCTTCGACGCGCAGTGTCTCGCCACTGTCGGCGTCCGTATCACCGGGCAAGGAGAAATCGTTCAGCTTCTTCAAGAGTGTCTATCGCAAGATAAGTCTCAAATCGAACGATGACGAGCTGGACCAGTTGGGTGTACAGGGCGATGAGGATTCGCGCAGCTCGTCCGTCGATTCCTGTTCGTCGATCAGTGACCATCGGGACCAGCCAGCTGAGAAAGCGGCCAGCAGGAAGCTACAACTACAGCTTTCCAACCCAGCACTATCCAGTGCGTCCAGTGATTCGGGCGTTAGTGGCGCCCCGAAACGTGGTGATGATGATGGGGAGGAAGGTGACGTTCGGGGTGGGAATGCTGAAGGTGCTAAGGAAAATCGTCGCAAATCAAGACGATCGTCGGTGCTGAGACTGTTGGAAAGTCTCGCCATCAATGCACCGATGCGTTCGCGGTCCCTATCGTGCAGTAACAGCTCAGTGAACAATCTGCTTCACATGAAGGGACGCGAATCCCGGGCAGAGTCCAAGTGTTCACTCTTCAGCACAAACAGTGCCAACAATGGAACGTCCGGTAATGGTGGTGAACGGATAAGCAAAGAGTCGAGTAAACCACCACCGAAGAAAATATTGCGACGACCCGTCTCGTACACCTATCTGCGAGGAATATCCGGTTTGCCGACGCAGCGAGTACCACGATCGTCTATCTGCTGTAGCTACTATGGACGCTAGGAAGGACGGTGTAGCCATGTGGAGAAAACTGAAAAAAAACCAACACCATATCATTACTATTTCGTCTACTAAGCCAACGGAGTTAGTGGTGGTGGAAGACGGAAGGTACTACTACCATTTTGTACAAGAAAGTGCAAAAAAAAGAACTGAAAACGCATACTAAGGGATGAGCCAAATCTCACAAACGCAACAATTGGGAACAGATACATAAGTTTTCTAAATTAGTAGACGTATAGCGTTTTCTTCTTCTGCAACAAAAACAGGAAACGGAAGTTATCGCTTAGTATGCCGTGATGCGAAAAAAAGACGTACCTTAGCAATGTAAGAAATCGAATATTAGTAGTAGAGTTGGTAGTAGGTGATAGATTCGGAAAGGGTAAACGGGACACGAAGGACACGAATGTTCTCTGACACATGTACTACAAACTGCCTGGCATCTGTTTTGCACACCCCCCAAAAAAGGAAATGCTCTTGGGACACTAACCGAACCGAACTAATTTACTATTTGCGATCAAAAGTGCAATTATTCTACTCGATCGATTGAGATACATCGTGACGATTGAGGAAGAAGCTAATCTAGTGTGACAAACTCTCTTATGATGATGGTTAATGCCATTGATGATGGCTGATGATGATGATCGTAGAAGCTTCGCGTTACAATAGACAAAAGAACACGACACTTAATGGAAGAATAGCCAAAAAAAAAGCCAAATGCCAACAAGTGCAGCCGATGTAGAGATACGTTATCTTACAAGTCGAAGAACTATCGCAACTTTAAGAGTTTAGTAGTTTAGTAGCGAAGGAAACCACTCATATTTGCCTCTAGAAATTATGGTTGAACGGAGGAGGGCGTCCGCTTTTGTAAATAAATATTAAAATATTAATTCAAACAAACTAAATGCTATTTTGGCTGTAATTTTCAAAAAAGTCAAAATGATTATATCCGAAATTTCGTTTTTGTTTCTTTCTTAACTTAAGATTACCAATGAGAGTTAATAGCATCTTTTTTTCTTGCTTCTTAAGATTAGTCAGGCCGTATCAAGATAATTATTATTTAGTAATCTACATAATATAGTAAATATCCAACCTTATATTCATTATCCCGGCGGACTAATGCAATAAGAAATGCGAGTTCCCGTAGACATCGTGATCGAAAATTATAAGCCAACAGGAAACTTTTAATCTCTCTAAACTTAACATAATTCGGCCTGTACCCATCGGATCGCCAATCTTCAACCTGTGGTCGATAGATGGCACCAATGGCTACATTATCTTGTTGGACGGCCATGCCCTCAGATGTCTATGTCAGAAGTTATTCGAGGAACCAAGTTCCTTACCCTGTTTGAGAAAATGTAAAATTTTCTTCATTTTTGCACCAAATTTTGCCTATAACTCGGTCGATATCCAACGGATCGCCAATCTTTAACCTGTGGTCGATAGATGGCACCAATGGCTACATTTTCTTCTTGGACGGCCATGCCCTCAGATGTCTGTGTCAGTAGTTATTCGAGGAACCAAGTTCCTTACCCTGTTTGAGAAAATGTAAAATTTTCCTCATTTTTGCACCATTTAGCAAAATTTTTAAATGTGATATATTTTAATGCGAATTTGTTGCAATAAGTTTCTTTTCACTCAAATAATGCTTTAAATTAAAAAAAGAATAAAAAATCAGAAAAAAATTTTAAAAAAAATTTGCACTCGAAAATTTCATAAGGGGTACCCCTTGCCATTTTTTTGAGAAATTTTGCAAAAAAAATTAAATTGATTTTTTTTAATGCCAATTGGTTCAAATAAGTTTCTTTTCACTCAAGTAATGCTTTAAATTGAAAAATATTGAAAAATTGCAATAAAATAACAAAAAAATCTATAAAATTACCTATCTCCTAGGCTCATTTTTGCACCAAGTTTTGCCTATAACTCGGTCGGTATCCAACGGATCGCCAATCTTTAACCTGTGGTCGATAGATGGCACCAATGGCTACATTTTCTTCTTGGACGGCCATGCCCTCAGATGTCTATGTCAGAAGTTATTCGAGGAACCAAGTTCCTTACCCTGTTTGAGAAAATGTAAAATTTTCTTCATTTTTGCACCAAATTTTGCCTATAACTCGGTCGATATCCAACGGATCGCCAATCTTTAACCTGTGGTCGATAGATGGCACCAATGGCTACATTTTCTTCTTGGACGGCCATGCCCTCAGATGTCTGTGCCAAAAGTTATTCGAGGAACCAAGTTCCTTGCCCTGTTTGAGAAAATGTAAAATTTTCTTCATTTTTGCACCAAATTTTGCCTATAACTCGGTCGATATCCAACGGATCGCCAATCTTTAACCTGTGGTCGATAGATGACACCAATGGCTACATTTTCTTCTTGGACGGCCATGCCCTCAGATGTCTATGTCAGAAGTTATTCGAGGAACCAAGTTCCTTACCCTGTTTGAGAAAATGTAAAATTTCCCTCATTTTTGCACCATTTAGCAAAATTTTTAAATGTGATATATTTTAATGCGAATTTGTTGCAATAAGTTTCTTTTCACTCAAATAATGCTTTAAATTAAAAAAAGAATAAAAAATCAGAAAAAAATTTAAAAAAAAATTTGCACTCGAAAATTTCATAAGGGGTACCCCTTGCCATTTTTTTGAGAAATTTTGCAAAAAAAATTAAATTGATTTTTTTTAATGCCAATTGGTTCAAATAAGTTTCTTTTCACTCAAATAATGCTTTAAATTGAAAAATATTGAAAAATTGTAATAAAATAACAAAAAAATCTATAAAATTACCTATCTCCTAGGCTCATTTTTGCACCAAATTTTGCCTATAACTCGGTCGATATCCAACGGATCGCCAATCTTTAACCTGTGGTCGATAGATGGCACCAATGGCTACATTTTCTTCTTGGACGGCCATGCCCTCAGATGTCTATGTCAGAAGTTATTCGAGGAACCAAGTTCCTTACCCTGTTTGAGAAAATGTAAAATTTTCTTCATTTTTGCACCAAATTTTGCCTATAACTCGGTCGATATCCAACGGATCGCCAATCTTTAACCTGTGGTCGATAGATGGCACCAATGGCTACATTTTCTTCTTGGACGGCCATGCCCTCAGATGTCTATGTCAGAAGTTATTCGAGGAACCAAGTTCCTTACCCTGTTTGAGAAAATGTAAAATTTTCTTCATTTTTGCACCAAATTTTGCCTATAACTCGGTCGATATCCAACGGATCGCCAATCTTTAACCTGTGGTCGATAGATGACACCAATGGCTACATTTTCTTCTTGGACGGCCATGCCCTCAGATGTCTATGTCAGAAGTTATTCGAGGAACCAAGTTCCTTACCCTGTTTGAGAAAATGTAAAATTTCCCTCATTTTTGCACCATTTAGCAAAATTTTTAAATGTGATATATTTTAATGCGAATTTGTTGCAATAAGTTTCTTTTCACTCAAATAATGCTTTAAATTAAAAAAAGAATAAAAAATCAGAAAAAAATTTTAAAAAAAATTTGCACTCGAAAATTTCATAAGGGGTACCCCTTGCCATTTTTTTGAGAAATTTTGCAAAAAAAATTAAATTGATTTTTTTTAATGCCAATTGGTTCAAATAAGTTTCTTTTCACTCAAGTAATGCTTTAAATTGAAAAATATTGAAAAATTGCAATAAAATAACAAAAAAATCTATAAAATTACCTATCTCCTAGGCTCATTTTTGCACCAAGTTTTGCCTATAACTCGGTCGGTATCCAACGGATCGCTAATCTTTAACCTGTGGTCGATAGATGGCACCAATGGCTACATTTTCTTCTTGGACGGCCATGCCCTCAGATGTCTATGTCAGAAGTTATTCGAGGAACCAAGTTCCTTACCCTGTTTGAGAAAATGTAAAATTTTCTTCATTTTTGCACCAAATTTTGCCTATAACTCGGTCGATATCCAACGGATCGCCAATCTTTAACCTGTGGTCGATAGATGGCACCAATGGCTACATTTTCTTCTTGGGCGGCCATGCCCTCAGATGTCTGTGCCAAAAGTTATTCGAGGAACCAAGTTCCTTGCCCTGTTTGAGAAAATGTAAAATTTTCTTCATTTTTGCACCAAATTTTGCCTATAACTCGGTCGATATCCAACGGATCGCCAATCTTTAACCTGTGGTCGATAGATGACACCAATGGCTACATTTTCTTCTTGGACGGCCATGCCCTCAGATGTCTATGTCAGAAGTTATTCGAGGAACCAAGTTCCTTACCCTGTTTGAGAAAATGTAAAATTTCCCTCATTTTTGCACCATTTAGCAAAATTTTTAAATGTGATATATTTTAATGCGAATTTGTTGCAATAAGTTTCTTTTCACTCAAATAATGCTTTAAATTAAAAAAAGAATAAAAAATCAGAAAAAAATTAAAAAAAAAATTTGCACTCGAAAATTTCATAAGGGGTACCCCTTGCCATTTTTTTGAGAAATTTTGCAAAAAAAATTAAATTGATTTTTTTTAATGCCAATTGGTTCAAATAAGTTTCTATTCACTCAAATAATGCTTTAAATTGAAAAATATTGAAAAATTGTAATAAAATAACAAATAAATCTATAAAATTACCTATCTCCTAGGCTCATTTTTGCACCAAATTTTGCCTATAACTCGGTCGATATCCAACGGATCGCCAATCTTTAACCTGTGGTCGATAGATGGCACCAATGGCTACATTTTCTTCTTGGACGGCCATGCCCTCAGATGTCTATGTCAGAAGTTATTCGAGGAACCAAGTTCCTTACCCTGTTTGAGAAAATGTAAAATTTTCTTCATTTTTGCACCAAATTTTGCCTATAACTCGGTCGATATCCAACGGATCGCCAATCTTTAACCTGTGGTCGATAGATGACACCAATGGCTACATTTTCTTCTTGGACGGCCATGCCCTCAGATGTCTATGTCAGAAGTTATTCGAGGAACCAAGTTCCTTACCCTGTTTGAGAAAATGTAAAATTTTCTTCATTTTTGCACCAAATTTTGCCTATAACTCGGTCGATATCCAACGGATCGCCAATCTTTAACCTGTGGTCGATAGATGGCACCAATGGCTACATTTTCTTCTTGGACGGCCATGCCCTCAGATGTCTGTGCCAAAAGTTATTCGAGGAACCAAGTTCCTTGCCCTGTTTGAGAAAATGTAAAATTTTCTTCATTTTTGCACCAAATTTTGCCTATAACTCGGTCGATATCCAACGGATCGCCAATCTTTAACCTGTGGTCGATAGATGACACCAATGGCTACATTTTCTTCTTGGACGGCCATGCCCTCAGATGTCTATGTCAGAAGTTATTCGAGGAACCAAGTTCCTTACCCTGTTTGAGAAAATGTAAAATTTCCCTCATTTTTGCACCATTTTTAAATGTGATATATTTTAATGCGAATTTGTTGCAATAAGTTTCTTTTCACTCAAATAATGCTTTAAATTAAAAAAAGAATATACAATCAGAAAAAAATTTAAAAAAAAATTTGCACTCGAAAATTTCATAAGGGGTACCCCTTGCCATTTTTTTAAGAAATTTTGCAAAAAAAATTAAATTGATTTTTTTTAATGCCAATTGGTTCAAATAAGTTTCTTTTCACTCAAATAATGCTTTAAATTGAAAAATATTGAAAAATTGTAATAAAATAACAAAAAATCTATAAAATTACCTATCTCCTAGGCTCATTTTTGCACCAAATTTTGCCTATAACTCGGTCGATATCCAACGGATCGCCAATCTTTAACCTGTGGTCGATAGATGGCACCAATGGCTACATTTTCTTCTTGGACGGCCATGCCCTCAGATGTCTATGTCAGAAGTTATTCGAGGAACCAAGTTCCTTACCCTGTTTGAGAAAATGTAAAATTTTCTTCATTTTTGCACCAAATTTTGCCTATAACTCGGTCGATATCCAACGGATCGCCAATCTTTAACCTGTGGTCGATAGATGACACCAATGGCTACATTTTCTTCTTGGACGGCCATGCCCTCAGATGTCTATGTCAGAAGTTATTCGAGGAACCAAGTTCCTTACCCTGTTTGAGAAAATGTAAAATTTCCCTCATTTTTGCACCATTTAGCAAAATTTTTAAATGTGATATAGTTTAATGCGAATTTGTTGCAATAAGTTTCTTTTCACTCAAATAATGCTTTAAATTAAAAAAAGAATAAAAAATCAGAAAAAAATTTAAAAAAAAATTTGCACTCGAAAATTTCATAAGGGGTACCCCTTGCCATTTTTTTGAGAAATTTTGCAAAAAAAATTAAATTGATTTTTTTTAATGCCAATTGGTTCAAATAAGTTTCTTTTCACTCAAATAATGCTTTAAATTGAAAAATATTGAAAAATTGTAATAAAATAACAAAAAAATCTATAAAATTACCTATCTCCTAGGCTCATTTTTGCACCAAATTTTGCCTATAACTCGGTCGATATCCAACGGATCGCCAATCTTTAACCTGTGGTCGATAGATGGCACCAATGGCTACATTTTCTTCTTGGACGGCCATGCCCTCAGATGTCTATGTCAGAAGTTATTCGAGGAACCAAGTTCCTTACCCTGTTTGAGAAAATGTAAAATTTTCCTCATTTTTGCACCATTTAGCAAAATTTTTAAATGTGATATATTTTAATGCGAATTTGTTGCAATAAGTTTCTTTTCACTCAAATAATGCTTTAAATTAAAAAAAGAATAAACAATCAGAAAAAAATTTAAAAAAAAATTTGCAATCGAAAATTTCATAAGGGGTACCCCTTGCCATTTTTTTGAGAAATTTTGCAAAAAAAATTAAATTGATTGTTTTTAATGCCAATTGGTTCAAATAAGTTTCTTTTCACTCAAGTAATGCTTTAAATTGAAAAATATTGAAAAATTGCAATAAAATAACAAAAAAATCTATAAAATTACCTATCTCCTAGGCTCATTTTTGCACCAAGTTTTGCCTATAACTCGGTCGGTATCCAACGGATCGCCAATCTTTAACCTGTGGTCGATAGATGGCACCAATGGCTACATTTTCTTCTTGGACGGCCATGCCCTCAGATGTCTATGTCAGAAGTTATTCGAGGAACCAAGTTTCTTACCCTGTTTGAGAAAATGTAAAATTTTCCTCATTTTTGCACCATTTAGCAAAATTTTTAAATGTGATATATTTTAATGCGAATTTGTTGCAATAAGTTTCTTTTCACTCAAATAATGCTTTAAATTAAAAAAAGAATAAAAAATCAGAAAAAAATTTAAAAAAAAATTTGCACTCGAAAATTTCATAAGGGGTACCCCTTGCCATTTTTTTGAGAAATTTTGCAAAAAAAATTAAATTGATTTTTTTTAATGCCAATTGGTTCAAATAAGTTTCTTTTCACTCAAATAATGCTTTAAATTGAAAAATATTGAAAAATTGTAATAAAATAACAAAAAAATCTATAAAATTACCTATCTCCTAGGCTCATTTTTGCACCAAATTTTGCCTATAACTCGGTCGATATCCAACGGATCGCCAATCTTTAACCTGTGGTCGATAGATGGCACCAATGGCTACATTTTCTTCTTGGACGGCCATGCCCTCAGATGTCTATGTCAGAAGTTATTCGAGGAACCAAGTTCCTTACCCTGTTTGAGAAAATGTAAAATTTTCTTCATTTTTGCACCAAATTTTGCCTATAACTCGGTCGATATCCAACGGATCGCCAATCTTTAACCTGTGGTCGATAGATGGCACCAATGGCTACATTTTCTTCTTGGGCGGCCATGCCCTCAGATGTCTGTGCCAAAAGTTATTCGAGGAACCAAGTTCCTTGCCCTGTTTGAGAAAATGTAAAATTTTCTTCATTTTTGCACCAAATTTTGCCTATAACTCGGTCGATATCCAACGGATCGCCAATCTTTAACCTGTGGTCGATAGATGACACCAATGGCTACATTTTCTTCTTGGACGGCCATGCCCTCAGATGTCTATGTCAGAAGTTATTCGAGGAACCAAGTTCCTTACCCTGTTTGAGAAAATGTAAAATTTCCCTCATTTTTGCACCATTTTTAAATGTGATATATTTTAATGCGAATTTGTTGCAATAAGTTTCTTTTCACTCAAATAATGCTTTAAATTAAAAAAAGAATAAACAATCAGAAAAAAATTTAAAAAAAAATTTGCACTCGAAAATTTCATAAGGGGTACCCCTTGCCATTTTTTTAAGAAATTTTGCAAAAAAAATTAAATTGATTTTTTTTAATGCCAATTGGTTCAAATAAGTTTCTTTTCACTCAAATAATGCTTTAAATTGAAAAATATTGAAAAATTGTAATAAAATAACAAAAAAATCTATAAAATTACCTATCTCCTAGGCTCATTTTTGCACCAAATTTTGCCTATAACTCGGTCGATATCCAACGGATCGCCAATCTTTAACCTGTGGTCGATAGATGGCACCAATGTCTACATTTTCTTCTTGGACGGCCATGCCCTCAGATGTCTATGTCAGAAGTTATTCGAGGAACCAAGTTCCTTACCCCGTTTGAGAAAATGTAAAATTTTCCTCATTTTTGCACCATTTAGCAAAATTTTTAAATGTGATATATTTTAATGCGAATTTGTTGCAATAAGTTTCTTTTCACTCAAATAATGCTTTAAATTAAAAAAAGAATAAACAATCAGAAAAAAATTTAAAAAAAATTTGCACTCGAAAATTTCATAAGGGGTACCCCTTGCCATTTTTTTGAGAAATTTTGCAAAAAAAATTAAATTGATGTTTTTTAATGCCAATTGGTTCAAATAAGTTTCTTTTCACTCAAATAATGCTTTAAATTGAAAAATATTGAAAAATTATAATAAAATAACAAAAAAATCTATAAAATTACCTATCTCCTAGGCTCATTTTTGCACCAAGTTTTGCCTATAACTCGGTCGGTATCCAACGGATCGCCAATCTTTAACCTGTGGTCGATAGATGGCACCAATGGCTACATTTTCTTCTTGGACGGCCATGCCCTCAGATGTCTATGTCAGAAGTTATTCGAGGAACCAAGTTCCATACCCTGTTTGAGAAAATGTAAAATTTTCTTCATTTTTTCACCAAGTTTTACCTATAACTCGGTCGATATCCAACAGATCGCCAATCTTTAACCTGTGGTCGATAGATGGCACCAATGGCTACATTTTCTTCTTGGACGGCCATGCCCTCAGATGTCTATGTCAGAAGTTATTCGAGGAACCAAGTTCCATACCCTGTTTGAGGAAATGTAAAATTTTCTTCATTTTTGCACCAAATTTTGCCTATAACTCGGTCGATATCCAACGGATCGCCAATTTTTAACCTGTGGTCGATAGATGGCACCAATGGCTACATTTTCTTCTTGGACGGCCATGCCCTCAGATGTCTATGTCAGAAGTTATTCGAGGAACCAAGTTCCATACCCTGTTTGAGAAAATGTAAAATTTTCTTCATTTTTACACCAAATTTTGCCTATAACTCGGTCGATATCCAACGGATCGCCAATCTTTAACCTGTGGTCGATAGATGGCACCAATGGCTACATTTTCTTCTTGGACGGCATGCCCTCAGATGTCTATGTCAGAAGTTATTCGAGGAACCAAGTTCCTTACCCTGTTTGAGAAAATGTAAAATTTTCCTCATTTTTGCACCATTTCGCAAAATTTTTAAATGTGATATATTTTAATGCGAATTTGTTGCAATAAGTTTCTTTTCACTCAAATAATGCTTTAAATTAAAAAAAGAATAAACAATCAGAAAAAAATTTAAAAAAAATTTGCACTCGAAAATTTCATAAGGGGTACCCCTTGCCATTTTTTTGAGAAATTTTCCAAAAAAAATTAAATTGATTTTTTTTAATGCCAATTGGTTCAAATAAGTTTCTTTTCACTCAAATAATGCTTTAAATTGAAAAATATTGAAAAATTGTAATAAAATAACAAAAAAATCTATAAAATTACCTATCTCCTAGGCTCATTTTTGCACCAAATTTTGCCTATAACTCGGTCGATATCCAACGGATCGCCAATCTTTAACCTGAGGCTGATAGATGGCACCAATGGCTACATTTTCTTCTTGGACGGCCATGCCCTCAGATGTCTGTGCTAGAAGATATTTGAGGAACCAAGTTCCTTACCCTGTTTGAGAAAATGTAAAATTTTCTTCATTTTTGCACCATTTAGCAAAATTTTTAAATGTGATATATTTTAATGCGAATTTGTTGCAATAAGTTTCTTTTCACTCAAATAATGCTTTAAATTAAAAAAAGAATAAAAAATCAGAAAAAAAATTAAAAAAAAATTTGCACTCGAAAATTTCATAAGGGGTACCCCTTGCCATTTTTTTGAGAAATTTTGCAAAAAAAATAAAATTGATTTATTTTAATGCCAATTGGTTCAAAAAAGTTTGTTTCACTCAAATAATGCTTTAAATTGAAAAATATTGAAAAATTATAATAAAATAACTAAAAACTCTATAAAATTACCTATCTCCTAGGCTCATTTTTGCACCAAGTTTTGCCTATAACTCGGTCGGTATCCAACGGATCGCCAATCTTTAACCTGTGGTCGATAGATGGCACTAATGGCTACATTTTCTTCTTGGACGGACATGCCCTCAGATGTCTGTGCCAATTACGCCATTAATTATACAGAAAATAAATAAGTCCACTACTCGAACACAACTTCTTATGGCTTAGTCAATCGTAGATTGAGTAGATTGAAGAAATTGAATAGAATTTATTTTAAAATTAATTGTTATTAGTAGTTATTAATGATAGATTAAAGGGCGACCCAGTGGTGTATGTGTTAAACGTCGCCAGTTTCACACGACAGGATCGGGTTTCAAATCCCATCCCGACCGTCTCCCTGTAGCAATTCACTGACTATCCAGCTACGTGGTTAAGATAAGTCTAGTAAGCCTGAATTGGCCGTTATGACCTCTAAGGTCATTAAGCCAGGAGGAGGAGTGATTAATTGTAAATCATTGCGTTGGTACTTGTAATATATTTTAGTTTAAGTTTATAAGATATTTTCAATAAACTGATAGTAAGGTTCAACTTTGATTAACATTAGTCAACAAATTCATTTCCACTAATTTAACCATATTTTTCAATAATTTTTGATAATTTGTTGCAAAGTGTCGTTCAACATTTACTTTTGTTTTGCACTAGTGCCACTAAAGGTAGAAGATTACAGCAAACAAAAGTGAATATAAGTTAATTTTTGCCTATCGTCATGTGTTTAAGAAATTATTTACTTAGCTATATAGTTCAATCTAAACCTATTAATGGAACACATTAACAAGACCACTTTCTCGTTTGGTGACGCTATTGAAGACCATATCCATCGTGGCAACTTTTCTCAAAAAACTTCCAAATGAAGTTACCTTCAGTATCCCTAATTTGGGTTAACCGAAAAGAAATTCCCGTACTTAAACTTTAAATTGAATAACGTAAAGAAATGGCACGACGCTTATACAGCCACATACACACAAAGATGAGTTATTGAATAGAGTTTCATAACTACCTTCTTTTCCCTTCCAGCAAGATACCGGGTAGAATGAAAATAGACTTAGCATTGCTTTCTAACGAGCCTAATTGTTGAAGTGACCCTGAGTGCACGACGCGCAATAGGATGATGGGCAATCTCTTTCCCCAAGTTCTCCAGTACCACCTGAAAACACGGCGACGTTGATAAGCTCTCGTACCTTAGCTCTCGTCCTTAGTTAGTACGATCAGCTAGTGATCAGACCGGCTAGATAAAATGTTTATCCTAACATTACGCGCCACGGTCACGATTTAACGGTTGTTAGTGACGCAAATCCGTAGTACTCGATATGACGACGCAAAATGTGCGACATCCGTTCGCATTCCTCTAATGCCAAACGGTTAACCTCTATTCTGTGAAGTGTTCTCTCTTCACTGAAGGAGAGATGAGAAACATAAAAACGAAAAAAAAATACACAGAAGTACTAGAAGTAGTGAGAGAGGTAAAGTACAAGAAAACAATTACAGTGACAAAACAAAAATTTGCTTATCTAGTACCTGGGAAGTCGGTACTTGGTACTTCCGAAAAAAAGAGAACCAGGAGATGACTTTGTCGTCATTTTCGTTGTATCAACAAATGAGGAGTCAACGAAGACAACAACAAAATATCAACGATGTCCACCCAAAACTTTTCGTATTTTCCGCGAAAAAATACGCACTTCATCCGGGAAGGAAACATTGATGACGACGTATCCTGTGGAGCAAAGTAAGAGCAAGCGAGTGAGTGAGCAAAAAAAAAACAGATAACAAATGCAAATGACGACGCAAATGAACGTTGACGAATCGCATTAGGGAAGATAGAAAAAAAACGCGGAAAAACGCAAAAAATGGCGCATATCAAGAGAAATGTTGACCTTTTAGTACGTCGAAAAGTTAGAATAGAAAAAAAACAAAACAAAACCCAACCACGTGTAAGAGTGCAAACATTTTTTAAGGCGAATTAAACCTCTAATTGGAAATGTTTGCGAAAATGAAATTGATAACTGAAGCTGAAGCTATCGGTTGTAGACGATCGATAACAAATGTTGTTTCGCTTTTTTTTTTTTTGATATTGCATCTTTTTCAATTTCCGCTCAAACAGAATGCCCTAAAGAAAGTGAAAATGTAATATCGAAACGGACGATAAACAATAACGTGTAAAAAGGGAAATGAAGCAGAAAAGAATAAAGTCTGTCTGTCATTCTAGTTCGTTTCATTCATCCGTCATCCCCGTACCGGGCAGTGGGTTTCAAAGTGGTTAGCCAAGTTGAGCTTGCAGGACGAAAGAACGAGGCGTGTGTCGAAATTTCATACCATACCTAAAAATAGACCACCCAATTTCAATATTTTGATCCGAAAATATGACCGACCGTAACGAAATATCCTTCCTTGTTCTTTTGCGTCTCAAGTTGGAATGGTAAACATACTTCAACCAAGCGTGAGTGTGCGGCCTTGGAAAAGAACCAGGAAGTACTATGGGAATGGGGGGGGGGAATGGTTTTAGAATTTACGGTACGTCGAGGTACGCCGACGAGCTTTTTACGTTCACTCGAGTAAGATTGCAAAGGGAAGATTGTGCGATCGGCAAAAACAAACCCAAAAAAACCCTTGTCAAATGTGGAAAATGTGGCAAAGGAGCTGTTTAAAAATATCTCTCCCATTCGCCGTGTGACGTCGTATGGTCAGTGAGTGTAAAGCAAAGGGTAAATGTTCGCTTTTTTTAGAAGAAAAAAAAATATCGGAAGCCACCGTCACCAACAAAGCTCTACATGCCAGACCAGAGTTCCGATTTGTTTAGATTGAAAACATCTTCAAAGACTCAAGAGGGAAAGAACACCCACACACACACAAAGAGGGTGAGAAAACCCCTTTCAAATGCCAGGGTAATGGCGTCGTGTTGCGCGAAAGAACGAAACACCGTGGCGTGTAATTAAATTAACATGACAGACGGGATGTTTGCTGTGCTTGAGAGTGGATTTTGTCGATCGCGGAAGATGGCGCACCTGTGATGATGGAGGTTTTCCGTTCGCAAAAAGGGCATTTTTTCTAAAATGTGAAGCGATCCATCCATTGAGAAAGTTGAGATGTATTTTAAGTTAAGGGTAAGGTTTTAGGTACGAGCAAAAGTGGGTTCAGTTTTGAGTAAAACATGGGAGAGATTCTAGCTTGTACTAATACTAATAATTAGTAAAACATTCCAACTCATTCCTCGTAAAGCCATTTTTACATAAGTATATGTGAAATGTAAAGCCCAAGAAAGCCCTGAGACTCATCAAACAAGTTGCAACGTGAGAAGCACCTTCGAAGTATCTGAACCCCTTTTCACAAAACTAAATACTAAACCAACTAGCGATGGGTCAGATTGAAAACCGCCTAAAAGTATGCAATCAAAAATTTTATTATCCTTTTAATCGTTAACGGGATGTTGTGAGAAAAACTCTTGCACCAACCCAACATTCTACAGTGAAATCTAATAATCATCACTGTTTTATTTTTAGCCAAGGCACGCCCGAGCAACAGTAACATCGCTAAGATTAAGCTGCTCTTCATCAATAAATCATATCAGTAGAAACATTTTCTCCCCTGGTATAAGGCCGCTTTACAATCAATGGTAAGATTGCTTTACACAGAAGGCGAAAGTTTAGCGATCGTTTGCGTGGTGGAAACGGCTATTGGCGAACAACGGTGATCACAAATTTAATGATTTAGTCTAGAATCGATTTGGTAGTAATTTTGAGTGCCTCTAGAAGGTTACCAAAATACCCCATTAGCAGCGGTAATAGATGCGATAGCAGGATGCTTCAACAGCTGACCTTTTCGGTACGTTTGAAGCAACGAAGCACAAACTTTCCCACAAACGTTGTTAAGGAAACCTTTGAATCCGGAGCAGTGGAACATTCTGGGTAAACAATATTAAGTTGTTTGGACAAAATGTGCGTTTCCCCAATACATTCTTCTATAGGATGAAAAATAACCCATCCGTTTGATGTGTGTTGCAGGAGCAAAAATATAGTAGTAAAGCGACTGGTTCACAAACCGGAACGAAACAAAAAACAAAACAATATTAAGAAAAAAAGTCCATCGTTATGGTAAATATTGTATGAATACCCTTTTGCACACGGTTTGGTCCCATTAGAGGCATTTTCGGGGGCCAACACGTAAGGCCAACCGAAATGCAAACAAACGAAAATAAAAAAAAAACCATCACAAAAAGCTTCACAGCACCAGCAGGAACTTTTACGTGTCCTAGTGTCAAGGTAAAAAGTGAACCTTTTCTATAAAATATTACAATTCAATTATCTTTGCTGCAAACGTGCATGATACTGGGCTGGGTAAATAATATAAAGGCAAGTCATGAGAGGTTTTTATGTGAGGAAAAAAAATCAAAAGTAAAGCTTTTTTTGGTGGAAAATAGTTTTAGGGAACTCACCACTCGTTGTCGGTTTGATTTGTATGACAGACCCTGTAGTGCAAATATCCTTTTAAATCCAACGTATTTCATCCATTTTTTCCTGTTGTTTCTTTTCATGGAAACTCCCCAAGTACGCGATGCAACGCCAAAAAACGGTAATGGTGTTATTAGTTTCCCTCCAAATTGAAGCTTTTCTGCGCTGTTGGCACTGTTGTGTATCATCGTCCTGTGGATAAATAAGTCTTGCGGATAAAATCGCAAAAAAAAACGTCGATAGAAGCTCTACACCATCAGTGTGTCGACTGATTGTGGCAGCTATTTTTAGCCTTCTCGGGCGCATCAAATTGACTGATATGTTTGTATACTTACTTTCTTTCTTTTTTTTTCGGGGGGCGGCGAGTCGGAGGTGGATTTTTGTTTTCGTCTAACAGCGCCACAAGATACGCCGGATAAACAACATCTTAAAACAACAACGTTGCGGGAAGGATGATGGAGCCGCCTCATCATTAGTATCGAAGGCTAGCCGCCTTAAGACAACCGAGAGCTCCCCAGCAGCTAGTGAAGCAAAAGCAAACCTAAAATAAAAATAAAAAATTCGCATAACAAACCCATCTCCAGCAGTTCTTAGTTCGATAGCCCGATCGGGTGGAACAGTGCCGTGTTTTTCAATGACAACGCCCACGCGACTTGCCACACGGTTGTACGGACCGTGAACCGTACAGTATAGTAGAGCGTGTGGAGGGGCACGATTTTCCATTGACCACGTTTTAGTCGATGTTATACAGTTCGTGGCACAACACGCGGTTTTTGCGGGTGCCTCGTGCCTGGAAGATAGCGAAGATCCCTATTGATAATACTATTCCATTGACAAGCTTCGAGACAGAGAGCGAGGACGTCGCGGATGGGCGAATCTTTTAATTGCGATTACCGGATACGTCTTCCGAATGTCTGTATTTATGTTTCGGTTGGAATACGATGGTAAAATAAGGGTTTGAAATTGAATTTAGTTGCGGTTAACTATAGACAATGAATGTATCCCTCAGACGGTTATTATTAGGACCATCAATTACAACCCAGTAAGTTGCGTGATCACTTTACGTTCGATCGCGCTCAGCGAACGCAAGAAAGCTCAGTATTGAAGATATCCATGGTTTGGTTCATGCACATACACATAACACGTTGCACAATCGGTTCACTGTGCTAAAAACCCGTGCACCGGACATGTATTCTTCAGGACAGCACCGAAACCGAAGTTTCAAGACTTCCTCAACGTGCATTTGCTGGTGCGGTTACGCCTGCCACACTGTTAGACACTGTTACCATCGGTAACGGCGGCCGTTGTGCAAAAGCCTATGTGCAGTGCCGTCGTTAAGCATCTGCGAAAACATGTGACGGGACAACATGGGCATTGAGCAGTGGGGGAAAAAAACTGGAGAGACAGAGAGAGTAAAATACTAGCTGGCAACACACTACTGTTGTGATTGGAAAATTGAAAAGAAAAAGCAATACAATGGGGTGAGACCCGGGGAATGGGCTGTTACCGGGAACGTCTTGAGCGGAAAGACAGAGCTAATATTAAGCATCGTGATCATCACGCTCTCTACAATGTCCCTTCATGCGGTTTCCCTTCAAAACGTTTCCTTAAGCATCTTCCCCCTTTTCTCGTGAGGAAACACAAACGTAAACCGGGAATCGTTGGGTTAGCGGCATTTCTTTGCCAACCCAGCCATTCCACGCTGATGCTGCAGGTAATGATGGTTGTGGAGTTAGACATTTTCCGTCTAAACAACGTGACCATCCACATTACGAAGATGTGTGTTGCGTTGGGATACATTTGTTTTGGAAAATAATGATCCCGTACTGTACCAAAAGTTTAAATGTCGTTATACGCTATTTTGTGTTTAAAACAAAATCTCTTTGTTTGAAGTACTTCATTCTCGTAATACAATTCCGGGAATGTCTGGTTATAAATATATTCTTTTTGATGATCATCTCACATATTTATTACAATTACAATTCAAATTACCACTTTCACCACTAAGCAACTAATAGTTACCATTCCTTCTTTAGTGATACTCCCTACACCCTATTCCAGCATTTAAGTGCAACTGTGTGAAAAAAATCCTCAAAATACGTTGGCAAAAAAGAAAAAAAAAACTAAATTCCACACAGCAACGCGTACCAAAAAGTCATCAATAGATACCGTGCCGGGTGGATAATTTCACGCTGCGCCCGTCAGGGTCGATGACTGCAGGTGATGATGATGGTACCTACACCGTAGCGTGGTGACGCGCCTATTTTCGAGTGAGTTTTCTTTTTCGGAAAATTGAGGGTTGTAATCGGAAACTGTTTGGCGGTCACCATGGTAAGAAGCAAAAGCAGAACACCATATTCCGTTACATTCAAGTGTCTTTTTTTACGGAGGTGGAGTGTCTAATGATGCTTATAAAGTTGTTATTTGGATGGAAGGATCTCTGCTATTCGTTACCTCCCAGGTTGGTCTAGGTCGGGCATTTTGGGTTATTATACTCTTCACCGAACAAGCGTTATTTTGTTAAATTACTCGCGAAATTTGTTTACCTTAAGAGCGTTACACTACGCGAAACTATTGCAAACGGTTAGTGTTACCTTTTCGAGGCGCCTAAAAGTATGCAATTAACATTTAAATGTACGCTATTTATTTTTTTAAGTAGACACTTGTAGCTTAACAGTGTGGAATCGTGTGATCATCAAATGATCGACTATTAAATGATAATGCAAAAATTCAGGCGTTTTATGTTAAATTCGCACAGAATGAAGTTGTTCTATGACGCTAAACAAAATTTAAATATCGAAAAAAAAATTAAAAAGCTTACAAAAAAGGCTTTCAACTTTTTTCTAAAAACTCATCATCTTGATGATGTTAACTTAGAAGGGGTATAATTTAGGGGCAATTTGTAAAGGTCATTCGGGCTGAAATAGAACAACGTTCTGTTACTTGGCATCAAAATCATTATCCCATTACGGTTTCAAGCAGATTTGTCCCCAATCTTTAACGTAACTTACAAATGTAGATGGATCACATTGAATAGGCACATATACACGATTATTTCGAGTGTCGTTGACTGATCTCTTCATAGTGATAAACTAACATGTAACTGGCAAACTATAGTTTATGATAATGCAATCAATTTGTGTCAGTTATAAAATCATATTCGTAAAGATACGTTCTTGTATGCCCCGTAATGTTGTAAGAGCTCATACAGAGTCATAGATCACATAACTGTCCTTACACAACACCATATCACTTATATCGCTGACCATCATTCGTATCGTGTTATTAACCTCGCCTTCCATACCTGGAGTTTGTATACAGCACGTCCTACGACAAATCGGAAGAAATTGTGTAGGTGATAAACTCATCTTTTCAGTTGCCTGGAGTTGCCTACAATTTCGAACTTCCGTAGGTGGATGTGGTTAAGTTGGACAATCTTTTGCTAACCGAAACAACCGATGATGATGATGATGATGATGATGGTGTGTGGATTGACCCATTGAATGTGCACATTTTCATGGTCGTGGTGTCCAAAACGCACCGTATCAATCACCTTCAAAAACACTACCCTTGACGATCTAACTTTGTGGACAGCTAAGGTCGAAAGCGAAACGAAAACGAATTGTGCAGGGCAACCCCGTTCGAATGTTAAGCGAATAATCGGGGCAATTATTATCGACTTTGCTTCCCGGTGTTGTAGTTTTTGGGCGGGTCGGTTTAGGCCATCGCGTTGGATACGTGAGCGGCATACAAATCATTGAGTTTGGTTAATCGAAATCAAATCCGCTTAGGTGGCAGCGGCGCTTGTCACCGAGGAGGGGCAATGGGCGGCACATTCAATTATTAACATGGGATCAATCGATCGAAGGGAACGCTTGTTTTAAGATGCTATAAATAATTAACGACTGCAAGCAATAGATATCAGTCGGTGCTACTCCTCAGCCTAGCAAACATTCGAGACAGTTCTAACAAAGCAGAAAGCAAACATTTAAATTATTTCATCATGAATAAGATTGTAAGTATTTTGGTAGTAATTTTAGTACGAAAATGCAATTCAAATTGTTTTACTCGCTCTTTAAATTTTAGATCACCCTGTTTGTTGTGGTTGCTATCGTAGCTTTTGCTAGTGCTAAACCTCAGCCGAAACCGGACATTCTGGCGTACAATGTGGCCGGTGTACCGGTCGTGGCCGCCGCTCCAGCCGTCGCTAGTTATGCGACATTCTACGAGCAAACGTTCCACGGTAATCTGGCACCTGCCTCATATGTTGCCTACTCTACCTACGATCCGTACGTGTCTGCCCTTCCCGTAGGTGCTTCGATTCTGTTGCGAAAGTAAACAAATCAAACAATAAGCTATAGACCAAAGCTGGTGTTTGTGGATGTGATGTTGTTGCAATGAAGTTACACTAAATATTCCTGCTCAAATGGAAAATTGTTTCTTTCCTTCCTTCGTTTTTTGTATCGCAATGATGACCATGTTCCTTTACAATCTATGAAATACATTCCTGGAAAAAGTTCAAGTTTATCTTTTCTATGAATATAATTCTACAAGCATTACCACAGCGGGAAACAATACTAATGGCACACTAAGGAAGTACGATATTATCATTAATCAAAAAACCCAGCAGCAGTTCTTAGCTGGCAACAGCAATCGTTAAAAGCCGACATTCTTGATATGTTCCGGCTAGCTCCAGAACATGCAGACACGCACAAGTTGAACATTTTCCAACAAACGACTCCATCTTCGTGGAAAAAAATGTAACAGGACCGTTGATATTCGAGCCACTAGCACGGCAATGATGTCGCACTAACGAGGGAAAATAATACTTAGTTTACATTTGAGTGTATAATAGACAAACAACGTCAGCCAAAGCTCGCGTCACAACAAATCTGTAGATTTTAAAAGAAGGTATTAAATTTCAAATGATGCTTTAAACTTTGCTCCAGAATTTATTGTTCGCTTTTCAATTTTTAGTTTGAACATCTTGACTTTCAAGGTTTCGCCTTAGTGTTTTAGGAAACTCCACAAACCCAGATCGTTAAAATTCTTGTGCCTGTTCCAAACAGACTCCCTAAGATGAGCGAGTGTTGAAATTCATACTTATCAACACATTTCCAGCAATTCGACCATAATTCGCTGGCGTGTATTCGACTTCATTGTCCACCGTTAAAGAATCGTGCATTGTCTAAGGTAGTAAATCTTTTGCACAACTTCACCGAAACGCATTGCCCTAATCAGGGTGTCAATAAATTAGCTCACCGTTCCACGATACTTTATCACTGATTGGACGGATTCGGATTCGCTTCACTCAGCAGATGAGTTTTGCGAAAAAGGTCACCATTATGGCTTTCCGAGCAACAGTGCCACGTTGTACTTTGTTTAAGTAGTATAACCCGGTGTTGGCTCGTTCTTCATTTGTGTCGGAATAAAAGATTCCCGGGTTTTGCTGAGAATTGTTTGCCGACCGAGTCGCCACGTACGCCAAGACATCGCAATTAACCCCCCCCCCCCCCCCTTTCCAGAGGGTGGGTTTGGGTTATCACTTTAATCCGTGTAACACACACAAAAAAAACGAAAGAAAGAAAAACAAAGATGACACCGCGTGTTTGGTGCGATGTTAATGGGTTCCTTTTCAGTGGAAGAAACGCTTAACGAACTACGGAGAAATAAAGCGTCTATCGATGAGTTGTCGGAAGTCTCTCCCTAAGGAAGGGGGAGGATTAGTTCGGGAAAGTACTGTTGCTAGCATGTCGGATTCGGACTTACCTCCAGCTCGGGATGATACACGAGCCCCAGCATCCAAACAATTCTGTGAAGTGCAATCTTTTACCATCCTTCCTTATTTTGCAGTACAAAAAACACAGAAATGACAGCTAAAAACTGAGAAGATTGTATCTCATTGTCGACGTGTCGCTGCTTGATTAAGATCATGTTCGCTTTCATCGCCATTCCGTTCGTGGAAAAAGGGAGCTTGTATTTTGTTTTTTCCTTTTCTGTTTAGCTTTCATTTTATGCACGAGCAAACTTCCACGAAGTGTTCGAATGGTGAACAAACTTCACAAAGATAAACTATATCTAGCCGATGCGACGATTGGACGTGACAATAAACAGCCAGCAGTTAAATTCTTCCAAACTCCAAGTGCCATCACCCGTGCAAGGGTTGTGTAAAATTGTTTCCCTCCCAAAAGGGAATATGCTCAAAGGGAAACAGTTGACGATGGTGGTGACGTCAAGATCTTGGTTACGTCCATCAAGGTTCGTCAGCGATTTCGCAACACCTTGGCAAGGCTTTGTGTGCGGTGTGAAGCACAAAACTTTAGAACATCCACATCCGCACAAGATTTTGAAAAAACGACAAAGACCCGCAAACGTTTCTTTGATGGTCGAGACGTGTGATAGTTGGTCGTAAAATTGTGTACATTTCTCGCTGGTTCTGCTGTTTCTTTGCGTGGCAGAGTGTCCCCAAGCAAACAAGGAACAGTTTTCCCTTTTTGAGTGGAACATTGTACTAAAAACGAACGAGGGCACGAACTGTCAATGTGTATACATAATTAAAATCCTAACTCTCTAGGTGATCGTTTATTTTACGACGCCGTGTTTTGCAGTTTTCGTCCATGTCCGTTGAAGGAGCAGCAACCAAATGGGTTTGGTAGAAGATTTGCATTTTCTTCACATATGCTGTGAAAGCGACCAATATGGTTTGTTTGCTTTTTGGAAATGTTGGCTTGTGAATATTGTGAACATTTCGAACGGTTTCGCCGTTTACCGTGAAACTGTCTCAAAATGAGATACTTGCCACGATTATTTTCCCAGCAGATGGCAGATTATATGTAAACTATATTGATATTGTCCTTAGATGAAGATTTATCATAACTGTCACTAAAGTGCGATCGTTACGTAGCTTGATCATTACATAGCCTATCTTATTTTTAATCTTTTCTGTAAATGTCTGAGGAATGCGATAATCTCTTAACAAGCATCTATGAATAGCAATTAATTACACATGATTCGATCATTATGTGAAGTAGTTTCTATCATGCATCGGAACTTGGTGATCTATAGCTGTATGCATGCAAAACGAAATGTATCAGAGCGATGCGTAATAATTGTAGTTTAGTCAATGTCCCATAAACAAACGATCTTTATAAGGAAGAGATTCTTGAATGGGCCTATACCCGAAAGAGTGTACGATCAAGCGCATTGGTTCGAAGAAACATTCAGTCTTCTTCTTTGTGACTCTCTTATGCGGACGTGATCAACATAAATTTCGCTCTGATACAGTGATAGAATGACGAATGGAGGTTAACATTTTAATCAAGCTTTATTAAATGTGTGCTATCCAAAATACGTTATAAATAATTTGGTCTAATCCCAATTTGAGTTCCCCGTCCCCACCGAGAGGCCCGGTGTTGTATGTGATAAACAGCGCTTATTCCAGACGACAGGACCGGGGATCAAATCCCATCCGGACCGTCTCCCCGGGACTAGACTGACTGAAGGACTGACTATCCGGGCACGTGGTAAAAATAAGTCTAGTAAGCCAAAAAATGGCCGGCTTGAGCTCTAAACCAAAAAAAAAAGAAACCACCAACTTTGCTTACCAAACTTAATCTTAAAGAAGCATTTCTTATTGCGTGCGTTTAGGAGAATTTTTCACAAAAAACACCATACAACTGAGCATGTTTTAATTGTTTCTTGTGTCTTTGCTCACAGGTTTTTTTACCCAGAAGAATGTCACTTTGTTTGAAAGAAATAAAAATAAACACAGTTTTATCTTGCCCTTGCCATAACAAAACAATCGTTCCAACAATTAGCCTTTCTCATCCATGATGCAAAAGGTCATCCGTTTGAACTTTTGCGCAAAACAAATCTCAAGGACGGTATGACTTATGTTGCGGCAAAACGTGCACGACGTCGTCAACTTGCAATAACGTGTTTTCCTAATTGATGGTCTACAATTGCAGTGCAAGCTTACGCTGGCAGGAAGGCAGCTTCTTTGCGATAAATATGATGTATCCCCCGGCCATGATGGTAGCGTACAAGGCCATCCAATCATAACGTTCGACCTCATCGCATACTGCACACGTACACGTGGATTCAATTCATCGGAATTTACATTGAACCT
The DNA here is from genome assembly GCF_943734845.2 of Anopheles funestus. NCBI lineage: Eukaryota > Metazoa > Arthropoda > Insecta > Diptera > Culicidae > Anopheles > Anopheles funestus. The sequence goes on along the minus strand of NC_064599.1, from coordinate 16,448,216 downwards.
TACATCGGATGGAAGACCCGCGACACACAGTAGCACGAGCTTTGAACCGGATGCGAATGTGTCGTTCGGGGGTGTTTTACATCGCACTAAAACGTCTCCTATCCGTCAATAACGAATCCTTAAAAACGTGCGTTAAAATTAGCTGTTAGATAAGAATGAAAAGGCAGGTCCGCAAATTGGGTAGCTTTTTTTTCGGTCACGTTCACCAAAACAAAAACAACCAGGCGTCTCCATTCGAGGGGCTTTCTAAAATCGAATAAAAAATAATAGAAAACCGCAATACGGAAGCTGTTGTTACGGTTGATTCTGCAGTAAAAGCACGTCCCCCAAATTCCCATCCACAAGGTAGTCTGGCGCGGTATTCGGTCGTTCAAGGGCACTCGAGCGAAAGTAGGTCGACCGAATGACGTCATAGTGCTGACGTAGACGAAACGTTTCGCAGGACTACGTTTCTGGAGCAGCAAGCCTCCAGTGGTTGCATTCGGGAATCCCGCACTCGTTGGGTGTGGCTCGTCTCGGTCGACGTTCTGGATAACGATAAAAACCCGGAACTTTCCCACGATGCTTACCCAGGAGCCGTAGGCTCGGTGTAGCGTTGGAAAAGCTGGATGCAAGGGAGGAACGGCGGGTGATACACCGGAACCGGGACAAAAATCTAGGTCAATCGTTGACTGCATCAAAGTGCCTTTTGTTCCTCGCCCAACTCCTTTCGCTTTCGCTCGTTGGCGAACCAATCCTCTCCAATGGAAGGGTCATCTATCTTTTACAAACGGGTTTTGACGATAGTTTGTATTAGGTACAAAACCCTGGATCCAGTTTGAGTGGTTTACGCTCATTACATACATCGTTTCCAGATGGTTTTCGGTGGCCAGATTGTCAACCCCTCGATGACTGATTGTTTGTTTGTTGGCTTCACTACCGACACGCTTCCGGTCACATTGTTCTGCTTCGCGTGTTTATTGTTCCTTCGCTGGCACAACGTTTCCCGCTGCACGTACACCAAGCGGACCGAGGATGAAGGTCTAATCCGAAATCTGGAACTTTTGCACGTCTTTGTCGTTCTAGGCCGACCGTCATATATCTCTCAAAAACTCTCAAGGATTTAACTCGTGTGTGTGTGTGTCTGCGTGTATTGGTTTGTATGCATAGTTTATCCTTGAGCAAGATTCGAAGCGTATTCGGCAAGACCTAACCTACATTCTCAAGGACGGGTGGGACACATAAATTCTGGTCACTCTGGTACCGATTTACCTTCATCAACTGCTGCACCCAAAAAATTAGGTTAGCAAAACAAAACAAAAAACCTTCATATTCATTTCCTCCGTTTGGTTTTTGGGCGAACATTAAGGGTTAGCGCCTGCTAAATCCGTTCTTACGGCCACGTGGGGCTTTGTGCTGTATAATAAATCAGCACCACGCTCAGCACACTTTTAATTAGCTTCCATTACGCAGCATAATTACACCGCTGTGCTAAGGATAAGGTTTGAATATTTTATTGAATAAGATCTTAAGAAAACACTCCTTCGGGTAAACATCGTGGACGTATTTTTGTGCTTGGTATAGCGAATTAACACTTCTCGGAATTAACGCTACGAAAGCGTATTCCGGCCGCATACGATGGTTTCGTAGAAAGATGTTGTGCATTGTTGGTATGATGATACCTGCAAATGAGCTGTTGACGGGTGGGTGGAATTTCCGGGAAAATTGTTTTTTTTGGGGTTTTGTTTTAAGGATGTGAGCAAAAATAGTAGTCAAATGGAAAGAAATTTAGTAAAACAAGTTTGGAAGTTATGTTGTAAACATTGTTGCACTAAGTTCTTACGCATAACTTTGTATGTAAAAATTAAATAATTATTAAATTAATAATTTTCTTTCCTCTATGCTTAACGACCGATTACGATTACTAGACGTATTTTACCACGGTCCGGATGAGATTAGATACCCAGTCCTGTCGTGTAGAACCGTCGCCGTTTATCACATATACCTTCGGTCCGCTTTAATAGTAATAATTTTTATTAAATATTTTTTTAATGCACTTTTCTTCACATCTATTGACAGAAACATTATGACTGAACGATTAACGAAGCTAAATCGATATTCTAACGTTAATAACAGCATTAAAAGCGATCTAAAAACAATATTTGCATAGGTTCAGGCATAGTCAAAAATTTTGAAATATAAATTAAAAAACAACGGAAAAATCTTAAGATGGGTTTCAAAATTTAACATAAAATTATTTGGAGCAGTAGTATGCTTCCTTCTATTCTCTGTTCCACCAACATTTACTGTATTTGAGGTGCTATTTCTGTGTAATTTTGCCTAATAGCAACTGCATCAAATGCTCATTACCTAAATGGGCATTGGTACAATCCACAGTGATAGTGAAAGGGTCGTGAATCCACAATCAACTCTGATGCGAAGGTCACATTCAACGAACGAATTAGATCAAGGGCACGTTGGACGTGGGGATGGCATGCAATGGCACAACACGAACGCACTTGCCGGTATTTGGTTGTCTTGCAGCCCGGTGCCTGACATCGGCCACCATTGTGCATCGTGCACCGCTGGTAGATGCTGCTCAGGCACGATAAGTGCCACAAGACCATCTTCGCTTCATTATGCTCATTTCCGTGGCTCACCGCAAGAGGTCGAAGGTCACGTGCTAGTGGACCATTCCTTTGCTCCTGGATGCTGGATGCTGTGGCACGAAGAAAAATACGCGTCATTTCCGGAAATACTCGCCCAGCACCACAGTCACGGTTGGCATTGGATGTGTGTGTGTAGTATGTATGTGCCATGGGTCGGCTTGGCGCTGTTTCGTTGGACAGATTGCACGCTCATTTGTTTGCCTGATTGGTAACGGACTTCACGGCCATGCTGCTCATCAACCGGTCAGGTGTGGTGTTGCGTAAGAAATTTACAGAAGGTCGGCTCAATTTGCCAGCGAAAATTTCCACCGTGTGGTCAGCTGAATGCGATGAAATCAAAAGGGAGAAAAACTTCGCAAGCAACATTTTTTGGCGTGGTGTTTATGGGTGTTTATGGGTGTAATTTATTAAATCAAACAGTGTCGCGAACACATGCTTTGGTCCCAAAGGCCAATCTGTTCTTGTTACCGGTCGAGACGCTTGACATTGTTTATCGCCTGGCGATATCGCAGGTTAGGTCAATGCTGTCGTTATTAGAGCATGCCGGGCATCAGTAAAACGGCATTACCTTGAGAACAATCCTGGCAAACGGACCACAGAAACAGACAGATAAACTGGTGGGCAGTGCGGATGTTGTTATCCTTGACTGTCAGTGGGTAGATTAGTGTTTACTTGCATCGGTGTCGGCAAATATACCAATCCACAAATAGACACTGGGTCCTGCTTTCCCGGTGCAGTTCGCAGGTTAGTGGGTCAACATTTGTTCATTCGTGGGCGACACTTTTTCGGGTCGAGAGAAGAAAGATTTATAAGACAGAAAGGTAGAGCTTCTTCAAAGATGGCTGATCGTATAATCGTTTGAACTTTTTGAAAAAGTGATAAAAATATTTTGACGAATGGCCGATGTTGGTGTATTCAATTAAAAGGCCTTTTAGGTTTCATACTGTGCTTTGACCTGTTTAATTATTTGCTTATCAGGCGCTACGGTCGCTTTACGATCTTATTCTCATGCAGCAGTGTTCGTAATCGAGCGCAGACCAAAAATATTGGATCTTAGTGCCACGGTTGTTACCTATTATAAGAATTAAAAAAAACCTCACTTTAGACTTCTCAAAAAAAGCTAGGGCTATAGCCTTAGAAAATTTTCAAATTTATAGATTTTTTTCATTTTTATATTATTCTTTATTCATTTTTTAATTTAAAGCATTATTTGAGTGAAAAGAAACTTATTTCAACAAATTCGAATTAAAAAACAACAATTTATAAATTTTGCTAAGTTTCCCTAAAAAAGCTAAGGCTATAGCCATAGGAGATTATCAAATTTATAGATTTTTTTTATTTTTAATTCTTTTTTTATTTAAAGCATTACTTGAGTGAAAAGAAACTTATTTCAAAAAATTTGCATTAAAAAAGCTAAGGCAATAAAGCTAACAAAAAAAAAGCTAAGGCTGCAGCCTTAAGAGATTTTCAAATTTATAGAATTTTTCTTTTTGGAAAATGTGATTTTTTTTCGAATTAACAGCTTTTTTTCTGTTTTAAAAATAGTGCTTACATTCACAACAATCATATAAATCACTTCCGTACATTAAAAAATAAACGGCTATTCTGGCCGCCATTACAGAAAATGGTCATGGCGTCAAGTCACGCTTCGAGTAGCGAATTTTTCGCTGAAAATAGACGTATCGCGACTTTTCGCAATTTTTTTTATATGGAGTCTTGCAAAAAAAAATTGTTAATCGCGTTCGCATACGCGACAATTGCTAAGCGTGTAGTAACATATCATTACGTCTTGTTTAAACTCTCTTGTATGAATGTAGCATACCTTTAGGCGTTGTGTGAAACTTGTTTGACATTACTGCTTTAAGTGCTTAATTGAAGTGCTTTAAGTGCTTTAATTAAAGATACATTTATTTTCTTCGAGTGTTTTTTTGTATGGACTTCAGAAACGTGCCGTTATACTTAACCTATAACCTAATTGGTTTAAATAAAAAAAAAGTTCATTTGAAAAGGAGCTATTTATATTTCTTTAGATTTGAAAAATGATATCCCGTCTTGAGGTTTTTAAAAACAGATTCTTCCTTTGTCCAAAAGTTTAACTTCCTGCACCCACGGTTATTAACTTTATCTTGCGAGCCCCAATCAATGGCCGACTCAAACTCAAACAACTGCCCTAGCAAATGCGAAATCACCGGTAAACGATCGCGTGGGCATTCACTTCCATACTTCAAACAAATTTAGCATACCATTTAATGAAATCACACGGGAAACGGGAAACGTCACGCTTTTCCCAACCGTTCGGCACGTTAACCACCATAAGCTTCGGTATGATGAGTTGCCTCGCGCTACGGTTTTACCGCGGTCGTTCGTCTAGCTGGCTGCGTGAGTCACGTGCCACGTGCAGCGTGAAAAATCATTCCACCACGTACAGAGCCAGCGAGTTCCAAATGCGTCGAAGTCGTGGCACTATTTTTAAAGAAAATCGTGGAATCAGAAACGCGCGTTTTGTCTATTGTACGGAACAACAACAAAAAAACACACCACACCAAAGCTATGGGCACGTTTTTATGCGCTCTTGAAGAAGGGTCAAACGAGCGGCACGAAGGAACGAAAAAAGCCGTTTAGAGAGTTTGGTGAACCGTTGTTTTTCAATGCGGGCAGCCTTTTGTTGTACGAGTTCCTAACCATGGTGGCCATTTTGTGATGCTTGCCGGTGCGGTTTGATCGACTGATGGAAAATTGATAAACCGATGATGGTTTGGTTCTCCGGTTGGTGCCGGATATTATGTCACACCCAAGCTATATGGTTGTAGCCAGTTTAGATAACGTTAGAACTACTCATCAACACCTAGCACCGCACCCGGATTAAAGGACAGTGGTTTGTGGTTTTACGATGGTTTGAAACGATTAAAATCACAAACTGACCCATAAGCTTGCAAGTTTAGAGCGTAATACCGGTAGTGTCGGGAGCGTTGGGATAGGTTTCTATTTTGAGAGAATGGTTCGTTCGTAGAAGGTTTACATTATTGCATCACATAATGTGTTGCATCATGCGGTGTTGATGATTAAACCATCTATCCGTATGGATTAAATGTGCTCTCATGCGATAAGGTGTCTCGATATAAATTACATCGTATAGATAGATACATGTGTTGGGTAGAATTGTTTAGATAAAGTGTGTTTACTCCTCACGATATAATATATTGCATGGCTTACATCAAAACGCCTAACAGTATGCAATGTGTGTTTTTAGGAATTATTTTTTATTTAAATTATTGCTTCTTATGCAAAATTATAATGCAATTTCGTGCTTGATGGTTCAATGTCTCTACTCTTGGTACAAAAACATTCATTACATCAAATGAGTGAATATCAATTTAATTTAGATGCCATAAATGTCGAAAGCTTTGTCTATTAATATATTGCATACCTTCAGGCGCATTTTCCCTAACCGCGCAACCTTTTCAAATAAAGTGATATATTCTACCCACCAAAAATATACGTACATTACATTCCTAACAGTACCAAGCTTCTTCCGAATTGTATTCAACTGCCAAAAATAGCACCATAAATTGAACACTCCATTCGACTGCCCACGAGATGCTTAATGAGAACGAAAGCAGAAAGCAAGAATTGCCCATCGATTGCTGTATCTGTTCAGTCACATGTTATCATTAGATTGGTTACAATCCAACAGAAATCGTGCCCGGACGCGGCAAGGTAAAAGTTATATCCCGCTTTTTTCGAGGTCAGCACTGTCGTCATGGAGCAGCATGTTGCATGTACTGTATCGCTATCATCATCAGGTGGTTATTACAATGACGTCGTTGGATGCATTTCTGCACGAGAACGTTCGCTACCGGTGCAGATGGTAATGTATGGTACCGGGATAAACCCATTGCGTCAATTCCTGCGGTACGTTTCGAATCAAGCCTCCAGCAATAATGGTGTGGTGTGTGTGTGTGTGTGTGGCAAATCGTACGAGAATGTTCTTATTTTATTTTCAAAAATAAAAAAAATTGATTACCACAATGATTACTAGTGGTACTAGATTTAATTTTTGTAATATAGTAAAGTGAATTATTTTAAAAAAATAGTTTCAGAAAGATAGATTTCAAATACAAATGTGGAGGTTAGAACATTTCTTATAATTTTGTTTGTTTTTAAAAATATCATGATATTCATGATATTAGATTTTATTTAAAGATAAAAAAATCTCCTTCTCTCCTTTTCTCTTCCTAAAATAATTTTGCTCTCCTGAAATAAAGCTACAGAAAAATCGGTTCCATATAAGCCTCTTAATTAAACCGTTTTGTCCGCTATCCGGAATGAATTTGTTTGCTAGACATATTGACTATGTTTTTTTTTTTATTACCACGAGGTGTATTACCCTACCGGCTACGGACAGTGCGCATCTTCGTTATGGCACACTGTTGTAACTAGCACCATTTGCGAACGACACCTTGGCAACGGTGAGTTTACGAAAATGGTGGGAACGCGCTAGTACCAGGCGAGCAGGAATCATCGATAGCTCCGTACTAGACGAAGACTCCCATCCTCCCTCAAAGCCAACCTCAACATGTATACCAGTACGCCACAGCATAATGGCGGCCCCACTGGTGTGTTGCCATTGCGTCATCGTTCGCAGGCGCATAAAAAAAACATACACGAAATAATAAAACGCGCACCACATACGAAACGATGGGAAGTGAATAAAATACATAACAAAAAAAAGCACCTCTAACATCGTCCAAAGCATCTCTCGCTCTCTCTCTCTCTCTTTCTCTCTCGCTCTTTCCCCTTTCCCGAGCATGCCCGTCGTCGGTGTTTGCGTGTGCGCCTGTGTGCAGTCCCGCGCCAGAAATGGTTTTGTCGGGGCCCGGCATGTAGGTGCGCGCTGTACGTTGCATCCGCATGGTGGCAACCTGCCGGCGTACCGAATGCGCCGTCGTCGAACACATTCACAGCACACGGCCGCAACACGAGTACGAGTTTTGCCGGCATCGTTTCGGAATGCGCACGAGTTCCATCGCTAACAGGGACGCAGAAATTGAAGGATGACGCTTTTGCACAAACCCGGTGGGGTTGGGGGCCTTTTTTCCCGGGCGGAGGCTTGCCCATGGCAAATCTACATGGCATGTGGGGTGGTGGGGTTTTGGTAGATTGCCACGGGTCGGTTTTTGGCGCCAGTGTTCGCGCAGGGCCTCGTTGTCCTCGCTCGCTGAAAAGGGTCAATAGCCGCAGCTAGGTAGAGGTTGCGTCTTTTGACACCCGAGCGATGACCTAGTGTTGACTAGCGCCACCCCAGCGTCACCTGTTGCAGCGAACACGAACGGGCGAAACGTTCGTACGAGATGCAAATGCCCAGCACCATACAAGGACGAATGCATCCTTAAGGCGCATGCAAATGTGTGCAAGAGAAAGATGAAATACTAAAGGAGGAAAGCATTAACGCAGAAGATAAAAGACAAAAGCAAAGGTGTGCACAGCAATAAAAGATACTTCACAGAGGAAATATTTCTTTAAACAGCTACAAATGTAAATTTTTCCTCACGTACACTATAATTGTAACAAAAAAAAAGCTTTCTCGTACGTGTGCATAAAAGAGTTTTGCTTAGCCTCGCTCTTTTGTATCCGTTCTATAAATAGCTCCATCGAGCGGCAGATACCACAAGGAACACTTCCTGCTTGGAAGGACGATAAACAACGTTTCTCATCCCGCCACGGGCAAGGTCTTTTATCGGAACACTAAATGCAACATAGAAACTTGAAAACGAAGAGGGATGGGAAGCATTGAAACATAAAGCAGCAACACTATCAAGAAACTTAATCCCACAAGTGCTTGCGTGGAAGTATCAAACGAAATGGGGTTGTTGTTATTTTTCCCATCTTCCGAGTGTAAAGGATGCACAACAGCAACAGCAAACAAAAAAAAAACATAAAACGCACAGTTCAGTAGATGTGCAACAATTTGACCTATTCTGGGAACGCTTCTGCTGTTGGTTAGCCGCTTCCCGAAAGGATACGAATGTGCAATCGTTCGCTTTAGCACAACAAACCATTGTGTTCGAGGGAAATCGATTAGAGCAACTTGAATGGCCGTAGTGCCGTCGTGTGCAGCTGTTAATAAATTTTAAAATAAATCCCCTCATAACCTGAATCTGTGTTTATGTCCCGGGTAGTGGTTCGTCCTGCATTAGGACACGGCATACAAGAATAGACACACTGGTGTGATCGTGGACCAGAGGTGATGCTACTATTTATTAAGCTTTAGCACGAACTGTAAGCACACGGATAGCCATCTCGTACGAATGCGAATCAAATTAAGCCTCCGTAATGTGTGGTGTAGTTATTATGCTGTGCACTGTATGTTGCACTGGGGAGTGAATTAGTTCATTTAGGGGAGGTTTTTAGAGTGTTCCGAGCAGGTAGCGGGTGATGAGGATTAATTCAGAAGTGAATTGAAACGATGAGAACATCTCACACGGAAGGCTTTTGTATGTTGAATTATTTTTGCGCCTTTTGCTAGTGTTGCTGATTATAAATATTTAGGGCACGTACGGTATGATTTACTGATGACTAAGCTGCCATACTTTTGTTTTTTTAAAGCATCCGAAAGCCTGTATCTTGCCGAAGAAGTGTTTTTCGTTTTTTTTATCTGGTCACGTTCCATGGTGTATTTTTGGACATTTTTTTTACATTCGGATGAATAATGTGACATTGGGGGAGTATGTAATAAATGGCGCCGGTTCCACACGGCAGTACCGGGTGTCAAATCCCATCCGGACCGTCCCTCTGTAGCAAGAACTGACTATCCTGCAACGTGATAAAATAAGCCTCAATACGGCCTGGCCGTTCTTAATGAGCAAAAAAAAAAGAATAATGTAAACAAGCAATACGCGCTACAAAAAGGAAGAAACATTTTACAATTGCATATTTTTAGGCACCTCCAAGCCATCAAAAATAGATAAGCGAGAAGACATCGATGAGTATATTTACATCTGAAACAATACTTGTTTAAGGAAATACTTGCTCAAATATTGAAGATAATAGTTGTCATGTGTTTAGTTCGGACAAATTATTTCTTTTTGTCAAGGTTAGGAAATATCTTTAAAATTGGTTCCCTAATTCAATTCTGGACATTAATGTTTTATTAAAGTTTACAATAACAGTGTATCTACACCATCAACTAGATAAACATTATTCTAGAAAATTCGTTTTACATCCGTAAAGCTCGACCTTTACTGTAAACGACAATTACCATTAAACGAGGCAAAACAAAGTTTGCCATTATCACAAACGGTACCAACAACCACCAATACCACTGAACCACACCATCGGTTTTACGTTAATGTTAGCCTCACGTGAATCCTGAATCCTGTACAGGAGTATCATCGCAGTCTAGCAGCACAAAAGGCTCTGTACGCTGCTGTGCTGACGGTCTCCACTCCGGTGGGGGGTTTCGTTTTTGCGGTCCCCAGTGAAAGACACGCCCCATCCTGCTCTTATCCCGTGACGTTAAAGCCTTCGATTAAGTGCAACCTGCACACCACCGGTCGGATCATTGCAGGACATACAGATTTTGCTAGCGACACAGATTTTGCACCGAAAATGGACACATCCAAGCGTGAGTGCACGTGAAACAGGCACCGAAAAGGTCACACGTTCGATCGAACACATTGTGGAGAGTGTAATCTACGGTGGACATACGTTCGATTGAACACTTTTGGGGCGAGGGAATCTACGGTATCAACGGTGGATCGTCGACAAACACGTCGAAACGGGATAGGAAGGATGGCATCCGCCTCAGTTCTTCGGTTTTCTTCGATGCACTTCCAGGACCAGGACTAAGAGCGTCGGTTTGTGCGTTTACGCTTGCACACTCGCACAGTTCACCTTTGAACTTTATATGAGCTTTTCCTGTACACTGAAGCGATGCTTCTGAGGAGGCACACAAATGAAGCGAATGGTTTAGGTTAGCAACGGAAAGTTCATCTTCACTGGGAATGGGAGCAAATAGAGCTGGAAAGTACAGCAGGAGGAAGGATATTGCTGAAAGGTTTTGTTCGATAGGATGGAAACAATCGCACATTAAACGATAAGGAGAAGAAGCTTTTTATAAAGGACTTCAGGTACTTCAAACGAATCTACCAACCAAATAGGACAGACATGATGTTCTAGGTGGTGTTATTAATCGAAAAAAACTTCAAACAACTTTCAAATACTACTTTGAGGTTTGAATAGTTTAAAATAAAGCAGCAAAATAATCTTGTTTTAAAAATATCACAAAATATATTCATAAACTCAAGTACAAAAATAAGAGAGCATAACACATTTTATCATACAAACACAAACACTCATAATCGATGCAAAGCAAAGCGTGAAGGGAAAGATGAAGCGATGATAAAACTATTTTTCCCCATCAGTTTCACCAACGCACTAGTAATGACGGCATCGAATGGCGTCAAAACGCTTAGCAAAAGTTTCCTCATTATGTCGCTGCTAAAATAGTGTGATATCGACTTTTGAGATCGATATGCTGTAGTTGGTGGAAAATCTCTCCCTTCCCGTTTTTGATTGTCAGAGAGTTGATAATTTGGTAGCGCTTATTGGAACTGATTGAATTAAAAGATATACATATTTAGTGTAGAATGAAATGTTTAGAAGTGTTTATAAGAATAGCTGCCGGCTGTGAAAGTAATTAAACTCCGGTAAAATAGCTGAGAAATGCGTATTTTTTAATTAAGCCTACCTCTATTCAAACAATCTGTCCATCCGCAGCGAAGTTTCCACCGCACGCAAGCTTTTCCGCACGGCAAACATTTGCGAACGAAGCGATATGTGCTGTTTATCGTTCGCCTATAAATAGGCTAATTTCATGATGAAGGCTTTTGGGTGGTGTTAGTAGTGTTACTTTGTCTTATTGCTTATAGGTTGTGGACTATATTTAGCTTTATCCTATTCACACACACACTCACACGTTTACCTATGAAAAGGGAAAATCTTTTAATAGTGTCCACAAGAACGCTACACATGGCTGTGTGACGTTGGTGACGCCACTAATAAAGATCGCGTCGGTTACATGTGTGAAAGTAATTAAGGGAGACAACCGAAACATCAACGATGAGTGTTCGAAAGGTGAGATGGTTCGATGTTTTTGGAAGGTAGGAAATGTGCGTCAAGTGTGTTTCGTCCATGCGTATGTTTACAATACTATTTAAGATGTTTATGTTTTTTTTTTTTTAATTTCATTTACGTTTGGTTTTGCTGTGTAAATTTTCAGACCACTTTAAGGAATGATTTTTTTTTATGTGAATCCAATTTTGGTTCGCACAACGCATTTGGAGAAGTCAACTCGAGTAGATCGGACTCATATGGACCCAACCGCACTGATCTGGACTCATCCGAAAGTCCTCCCGGTAGAGAGAGGAAGGGTGGAGGGGAGAAAAGCCCACCAAATTATTTGCGTGCTGCAAACCTGGTGAATGATCACCGCACCCGTTCAATACGTTCAATATGAATTTTCGCTAGAGGTGACCAGATTACAGAATAATATTCCAGCATCGATCTGATCAGTGAGCCTTCAAGCCTTCAAGAAAATAGGGTCCGAGAAGTCACGAGTACGTTTATGTACTCAATACGTTTGATCAAGCCAAGAGTCTTTCAATCAGTTTGGAGATTAAAAGAGAGATCTTTATCCAACCAGATTCCCAAGTCTTTGATATGCGTGACTCGGTTGATGATCTAATCTTCAAGAACATAAGGGTGTCTGTTGAAGAATGTCTACTTGTTTTAAACTTAATTACAGTTTTTATAACTATTTGCTTAATATAATTTATTGAAATAATAATTTAGCCCAGCGCTTTCGATTGATTGTTCGACAATCATGCGAAGCACTGATAAAGAAGATTAAATTATTAGTTGAAATATTTGGTTATTGTACTATCGCATTTTTGTTACGATATGATTGGATTCGCTCGAACGAACAGGTGAAGTAGGAATCTGCTGAAATATTCACCAGCGCACATCCCATCACTACCCGAAACTGTAAATAACCAACAACCAATCTCACCGGTGTTTCCGGTTAGGGATTCGTACCGGTTCACCCGTAATCATGTGCGATTAGTTCAGCTACGAGATTGAGTTTTTTGGTTAATAAATAAAAAAACACTCACTGAAGCCATGCAAGAAATATGAATATTGCTTCTTGCTCACAACACTTATCCAGACAGTCATGTATACCTTTTGTTTTTCGAACCTGTATTCGGTGTTTTTTGTCGTTTTTCTTTCCAAGTAGAACGAGCTTTCCATTCACCTCATCCGTGGAAGCCTTAGAAAAAGTTTGTATTGGGAAAAGGCAAGGCTTGCAGTGGAAAAGTTTTCGAACAAGAAAATTAATTTTTCACAACACAAAAAAAACCTTCACCCGGATTGGATTTTGTTACTGCAAGAATGGTTTGGCGTTGAAAGGGGGGAAAGAAAAGCTTTGTGAATATAATACCACATAAGGTGAGCCCTTTTGGCGTATGATGAAAATCACCGTTGAACTGAAACCGCAAAAAAACCAACAAAAACGAAGGAAGTGGAAAAGTGTTTTTTGTTTTCTCACCAGGGGTTTGATTGGTTTTAATGCGGTGCTATGGTTTTTTTTCTCTCTCTCTCTTTCAAACCACATCCAAACGCACTCACAGAAGAAGTGTTCTGCATAATTCATGTCACCGTTCGTAACAAAAGGTGAGCCGAAAGTATATTTTTTTCTTAGCTTTACTCGTTTCGGTTGCTCCTCTGGAACGACACAAATGAAACAATTTAAATTCAAATTTGCAGCTTTAATGCGTTGCGTTACTGTATTAGCTGACACAAACGCAGCGTTGCACCATGCATTGTGAATAATCCTATCGCCCTCTACGTTACGTTGGCCGCTTTTCCATTTGATGTCCACCTTTTTTCGACACATAATCAAAAGAAGACGAACCAATTTCTGCATGATCGTCTGTTTTTTGGGTAGGGAGTGATCGGTGGTTACGATTATAAAAGTCACACCTTGTCACCTGAAAATGCATCAGTTGTGTGGCGTACGTCTTCATCTAATACCTCCAAACATCATGGCAGTAACATCGTTGCTTCGTTCGGTAAACATTTGCTGCTAAAAAGAGAAAGTACTTACTCTAATTCGTTCCCTTTTCTTTCTGACTTTTTGAAGTTTTTCCTGCTGGCAGTGACTTTTTCGTTGTCCAACATAACGGAGGCAGGACTAGCGGCAGGACCTTACCTAGCCGCACCACTAGCAATTCCAGTAGCAGCCACCTACACCGTTCCTTCTCAGGGTGTTCTCAGAACAGCATACAGTCAGCTAGTTGGACGTAGCTATGCACCTTCCTTCGTTCCGGTGGCTTCTTCCCTAGCATATGCAGCAACCTCTCCTCTACTTGCTCCCGTCGTAAAATCTGTCCCAACGGTTTATGCCGCACCTCCACAGCTTGTTGCTGGACCAGTGCTGAAAACGGTTCGTCCTTATGCAGTGGAAACTCCTCTTACCTATGCAGCTCCCGCGGTTGCTGCCGTTGCACCAGTTGTCCGCACTGCTGCTGCAGTTCCTGCTCCTGTCTTCTCTCCATCCGTCCTTTCAACGCGTCTTGCTCCACTGCCAGCCGTCGGTGTAGCTCCAGCACTCAACCCAGCACTGGCTTCAACCCCAGCAGCTTCACTGCCAGGAGTGATCGATGCTCGCACTGCTAATCCAACTCCTTCAGGAACACCTGCCACGATACAAAGAGCCTTCGTGACGGCATTTGGATCACAGGAAGGCATTCGACTCGTTGGAGCGGGAGGTTCTGCCTTCGAAGGTGCGCCAACAAACGTTGAGATAGCACGTGCTGCTCCCGGTGGACAGGACGATGCGGCACAGCAAGGACGATCGGCCAGTCCCGCTCCTGCTACACCGGAAAATTTCGGCGTCCAACAGCAGACTCCTTTCAACGAGTATGGCCTGCCGGTTCCGGCTGGTGCACCTGCTACTCCTTAAAACACTTCCTAACCATTTAGTTCAGAATTGGATACATTAATACCTGAAATAGCTAGAATAAATTCAATGCATTTATTTTCAAATATTGTGCCGTTTTGTTTTGTATTTAGTTTTCCACTAGATGAAACAATTGATGGCAATTTTGTATACTTTTCTTATGCTTTTTTTAGTATCGTTTTACGAACATTATTGTTATCGAATTTTAAGCATTTATGTATAATTTATGTTGTGCTGAACTCTTTTTCTTTTAATCGACGCTAAATTTCTTAAGTTTAAACCCTTTTCCTTAAAAATCCTTTTTTAATACAAAAAACAAAAATGGATAAATCTTCTCCCACGCCATCATTAACACCCAAGCAAGCTTTCGATCGGTAAGATATTTTTCTACATCTCATGCTTGCCAAAAATAGCACCACAATATACGCCTAATGAAACCAAAGAACCCGAAAACCCGAAAGAACGTCAATTGCTATCATGAGCTGTGTTAAGCCACTTTATTAATTTTCCACACTTTAGCACCAAGTGTTGAGCGGTTGAGCTTCCATCGCATTCAGCGGAAAATCGTGCGAGTGTGTGCTTTTGGCCGCCCTAATGCAGAACCAGTGAGTGTGGTGTGTTTTATTTCAAAGAACTCCGAACATTTGTCGTCTTTTCGTTCTCTTTTGTCCCCGGTTTAGGTTACCGCCTACGAGCGTACGTGGTTCAGGTGGTGTGAGCTGAACTGAATATTTTACACACATTTCTTACGAAGGTGATGAATCTAAAAATACGTCTCAAAACATTCTTACCAGAAAGTAAATACCAACTTCGTTTAACCATGCCATTTCAAGCATGTCACTGGAGATGTTTAATTTGAGATATTAATCTTTCAACGACGTGAAGCTGTTGGAAAAACAAGAAGAGAAAGAGAGAACAACCAGTTAAATGGTTCGTGGGACAATTTAAGCAATACATTTAGAACACATTAGTATTGGTTTTCCATTTTTTTTGTATTTACTCAAGAATTGGATTACAACTTCTTTTGTTATCTTTTGAAGCAAATTGAGAAGAAAAACCTTTATAGGCTCATTTCAAAGGTGCATTGACCTCCGATCTCGCCGATCGGGTGCACTCGGTGATGCATAAATGTGCATTGAGATTGACGGAAATGTACTGTGTATGCGTCAACATTCCCGCCCCTAGCCGATCATGAGGGATGAGTGAGCAAAGTATGACGCAATACGTCAAAATCTAGGGCACCACGAGAAACCAACCACACACCGTACGATACGATAAGCTCGGGAGAGCTTACGCCAGCTTTATCGAATTCCATATCTCGGGAGAGTGATATGAAACCAAGGAAAAAAAAACCAAAACATAAGCTACTAGCAAACAATATTGAGTGCCTTATACATGCCATAATTAATTGGTTTATAATCGACGATAAACGTATGAAATTAAAAAAAAAAACATTACTACACGATACGTGAAATGGAATTCTAAATGCATGAACACACATCAGCCAGCGTTTGTTTAAATCCCATTGCAAACGGTTGTTCGTCGTGCAGACGAGCTGCAAATTAGCATTCCATGCGTGACACCGTAATCCAGAGCAAGGTGAACAACGGGCCAATGTTTTACCCCCTTTGTCGCTATTAACCGCACGAATTACAAACACTCCATTTGCTTTGTACATGCGTTCGAAATTGTACCACACATCTATCCTCGAACTAATCCGGGCGTGACGAAGATAACCAAATGTGGGTAACGCAATTTCGGCACATGACTGGCACCACCAACAAATGTGAGTTTGTCTGTGCCTCCAGCATTTTGTACAGTCTGGAGACGTGACGTGATGGATATTATTCGTATAGCAGCACAAATCGAATATTGGTCCAGTTTTGTGTCCAGGACCGTGACCTTACTCAACAGTTCGGTAAACTATAAAAATTATTTAACATTAATCGAATATAGGCTGGAAATAGAAAGTTTATTTGTTATTTTAAACAATTTGTGAAAATCATTGCTAACTAACTTTTTATTTATTTTTTTATTTAAAAAAAAGTATTTTTTGTATGACAAAATTAATCTTGAAGTATGTCTGTTGTTGTGTAATAGTGGGTTATTTACTTTATACATTATTTCTAGTATCATTTTACAAAATGTGTTTGTCAAATTAAGACATAAATATTAGCGAAAGAAGGCAATACAGCAATAGATGAATTAAATGTCTTAAAACAATTGATGGGCAGTAATTTGACTGGAAAAGGCTAGCAAGCGTGGAAATGCTAACCTTTGGCTAGAGAAAAGAATAAGCATTCTGTTCCAAACCGATTGTTATCAATTTACAGTAACCGAAACCAATTATTTCGTTTTTATGAAGACGCAAAAACACATTTTAAATGACAAAATTAAGCTTTCTTACGTGACCTAATTTTCATATTAAGTAGAAGAAAATGAAGAATAAAAAAGATAAATAAAGAAGAACGATTCCTTGTTTTTTTATACTTTTGTTGCATCAAACGAACAAGAGTTGTTAGGAACATGGATAATATCAGCACCAAAACTTTTAGCAAATATTCGAATCTTTCTAATCATTTCATGACAAGCTTTTGCTGGAAAGCTTTTCTACGCACCACCAGGCGTCTCCATTGAACTCAAGCTAATCCGTTCCGAAAGCTTTCGCTTTTTAAATAAAAAAGCACCACCAACGGGGGAAACCACTAGCTGTTTCACTCTCTCAACCAGCATCAGCATCGCATCTCACACTGCACACGCACCGATAGAATGTTCTGCGCTCCGGTAAAGCGCAAAACCGGCGGCAGTCCAACACGGCAAACCACGGCGCGGTCGTCGCAGTTCAGTTGATGATCTTCCTTTCACCCGTACGGCACTAGAGAGTGTTTTGACATCTATCCATTTACACCGTATTAACACCGCACACTACGCCAGGCTGAAGGAACAGCCAGCCTCCCTGTCTCATCCATTGTTTCTCACCCGTCTCTCCTTCAGCGCTTAGCCCATTCAATCACTGCCACGCAGCAACGATTGTTGTGTTTCCGATTGCGCTCACGTGTAATTGTGTTTCTGTGTGTTTGTGTATTTGTTTTGTCTCCGGTACGACATCAACGAGAGTTCCACTACATAGCTACGAGTGGCGTATTTGTGGTATAACAAAAACATTAAGTTTTTATTCGTTTTTGTTTTGCTGCATTTTTGCGGCAGCAAACCAAATTCATTCATTATTTTATGTGTGTGTCTGTGTGCGTGGTTTTATTTCGTTTTATTGATGTAAGCTCTCTTGTAAAGGGAGTTTGTTTTATCGTTTCTGAGGGGGGAATGTAACATCAAATGCGGTGAAGAATTGCGTATTGGATGCAACATATCTACTACAAACAAGATTAGAACGGTAGATGAGGCGCAAAACCGAAACAAAATAAAACCATAGTGGAAGGTCAGTGAATATG
Source organism: Anopheles funestus (assembly GCF_943734845.2). NCBI lineage: Eukaryota > Metazoa > Arthropoda > Insecta > Diptera > Culicidae > Anopheles > Anopheles funestus. The sequence goes on along the minus strand of NC_064599.1, from coordinate 16,430,100 downwards.
GCAAAGAAATAGAAAGTGAAGCTCATGAATAAATCGTAGCCTACTGCTCTACTACAACCGACAAAACAGCCGGGAGAGCAACAGCAGACGAGTGTAGCAAAACAGCAAAAACCAACCTCACATAACCTTTAATCCTCAGCAAGCGCGACGAACGTGCTCGGAGCAGCAGGCGCACGGTAGAAACATCAATTTATCAACCGAACCCAGTTCGCTTCGTTTACTACGACCGTTCTGCCTGTCATCGTTATCAACAAGTTGGAAAGTTGTGTGTGTTTTTTTGCGGGTGGTTCATCAGTTTACGTTAGATACTCCTTTCGTCCTGGTGCTGGGGTTACGGTATGTTATTGTCGGCTTCTCGCCACAGCTTTCGATGTGTCTATTAGTTTGAATGATAAACATCAACACTGGATTACTGGCCACAAAAAAGTATGTTGGTGATAATTGTGTGAACATCGTGAGAACATCGCCACACTTCAACGTATCTCACAAGTGTTGGAATTGATTTTACCACGCTCGGATTAAACGTGGAAGCGTGAGATTGGATAACATCTTCACAAGCGTGGCTGCCACCAACTGATTGCCGGCCAAAAGTGTTTCTCGGTGAGTGAATTTTCGGTCGTCCCAACCGAACCCGGCATCGAGTATACTTCCAGCATTCTTGCCACCCTAGCTAGCGGGCAGCATCAGCCGCAAAGTGGTAGCAATTGGACGACAATTGCAATTCTGTTTTGACGGCAGGTTGAGACAGTAAAAGCCGAGATTTGAGTTGTGTGAAGAAAAAGCAAACGACCGAGAGTGCCATCGACTATTGGTGCTTGTGAACAGAATGGTATCAATCGGAAAGAAAGTAAATCGAAGGAGTAAAATGAATAAGGTAAGTTTGTAACTGTCGATTTTGTATTTAATTTTGCTATATTTAATGTTTTTAATCATTTTTTAAATTATTATAACGCTTCCTACTATAACGTTAAACTATTTAAAACATTTCTAACTCTCAAATAAAAACTTCCTCATAATGATGCCAATACTATCACCTTACTGCTTTTTGCATTAAATTCCTCGTCAACTGTTTTTTTTTTGAATTCTTCTCATTTTGTACATTTTCTGTAAGCGTATTATGACGCACTTGGACTGCCGTTCATAACGACCGGCATACTTGAAGTTATAATAAGGCAAACGCAAAAGCATTTTCCCTGAAAGTTGCGCGTGGTTCCCGCAATGAAAAAAAAACCCCAATGCAAGCCCAGATCGATAAGGACCGTTGAGTCCAGTAGAATAAGGATGCCCGATTATGTACGGTGGTAGAGTGTGCTCAAACTATGCCGCTATCGATCAGCAAACGAGCCGCAATGGGGGTACGGTTTCGTATTATTGATGCCCCTTGCTTGTACGGTTACAGTGTGGTGCAAATTTTAGGCAGCGTTAGGTTACACTTTAAATTTTTATTTAATTTTGTTAAAATAAACAAACCATTAGCTTTGGTTTTAGCTTTTGTACTTAATGTGTTATTGTAATCTGATTTTACAGATTTTGTTTTATTTTTTTCTTTAGTTTTGTTCCAATATCAATTGTCGATCAATATTTAAAATATATTAAAATGTAATTAAAAGTACAACGTATCTGTTCATCCCTTTTTCAATTTTACTATTAACTTTACCGTGTCAGAATAACTTGACCGATTAACTTACTAGTACGAATATTAAAAATTAAATAAATACAGCCAAAATACAAAATTTTCCGAGTTACGCGAATAATATTTCCGGAAAAATCCGCGTTACTTGAGCATCGTTTAACGATTCATTTATACTCCGAATTAACGAATTAAATAACTCCAAATTAGACCTAAACTAATTTAAATAAAATATAACGAGAATATATTTTAAAAAATTCACAGAATAAAAATTAAAACAAAAACGTTTAAAACCCCAAAAATTATCAAATTTTAAAATTTGCGTTTCACGAATTCGCGTAACTCGGGAAAAGAATGTAATTCTTACATTACAAGTGTCCCAAAGTTCGAACATTAAACTATGTACATGTTATCATTTTACCAGGCAAAGCAAATAAAGAAAATATTCCTCTTTAATCACTGCTGCCATTCGTTTGCACATCACCGTGTTCCGTGTGTAAAGCGGACCATTCTTTTATATCCCTCACACACAGCTGAGGGTTTTTACTAGCGAGCGAATAAAAGAATAACTTTTCAACCCTTTTTTCTCACCACAATCTCAATACCCAACCGGTCTAGTCCCTTGGCACACATCCTGTGGTTTTTTGTAAGAAAAATACAACGCAGCAAAACAGGATGTAGCAACGGTGAATTGTGCCTCCAGAGCAAGCCGTTGTAGATTCCTTACATTGTTATGTTTTTCTTTCACATATTCCCATCACTTTTCACTCTTTCTTGGTTTCTTTAGGTGTTTGTTTGAGTTGTTGTTGTTGTTGTTGCTTTTACTTAAAAATACCTTGGCCATTTCTCTTTCGACTTGTGTTCGGCACGTTCCAAGGAGTGCTGTTTTCATTTTCCCCCTTTTGTTCGGCAAAAAAAAACCTTAATCAATGTCCCCATGGTATTTCTGCCAGTATCCCGGATTTACCACCGATTTACGGTGAACCTAGTCCCAGTTAGTCGCGTTGTCGTACGCTTTATTGCAAAATGTTTCTGTTCATCTTCAGCACTTTTTCTTTATTATCCGTTTTACTTTAATGTCGTTCTGTTTCGTAGCAATCCCCCGATTGAGATGGCTACAGTTTCCCCCACGTTGTCTTTACCTTTTTTTTCTTACCTTCTTCTGCTAATGGTAGTTATTTTCTTTTCCCTCCAGGTGTGGGTTGCTTTCGCCGTGTTCGGTGCAATATCCATCCTGCCGGCTGCGTCGGGCCGCATCGTTAAGCGCAGCTACTCCGATCAAAGTGTGCGAGGCTATCTGACAGAGGTGAGCATAGTTTCATTACCGTTTTTTTCTATTTCCACCTCATCCTCTCGTGGCGAATGTGCGCGCAGTTAATATGCTTTCATTCCGCTCCGGTTGCTGCGTTATCGCGCCTCGTACGTGATGACGCGGTTTGTGCTTTGTGTGTGCGCTAAACAGTGCCCATCCAGCCACGGAAGCATTCCTGTGCGCTCGCGCGTATTTGTGTGTGACCCGGCTTCTGGGTTCTTTGGTCCGTGTTGGAATGTAGGATCGGGGTCGGGTCGGGGCATTAAGGTAACATGGTTCGCCGGCAAAAGCCGATGCTACGTTGGGTGAGAAGGTTTATGTTACAAGCCGATAAAATTGAACTCAATTCAATGAAAGCAATCTGTGGCGCTTTCTTTAGCCCCTTTTGCTATTCATACCTATCTTGGTATGGGAGTGTTTTTTCTCTTCTTCTTAGGGACGGAACATGACTTATACCCGTGTGGTATGATTGCTTCTTTCAGCGATTACGTACGTCATGATAGCGTTTCCGAGAAAACGATACATTGTCTGTGTTATTGAGCCGGGCAAAAGGAGTAACAAAAAGGTAAAAAGGGACATGGGGAATAAGACAGCAAAAAAATCGATGATTGATTTGAAATGTTTATGTTACAAAGTTAACTAAATAAATTAAACACAACAAGTCACATTAAAAAAGAAACCATGTGACAAACGTGTTGTAATAACATTACATAGCTTTCAGCAATAGCTTGAATACTTTATGGAATCTTTGAACGTAAATTTAACTACACAAAAAAAATACAACAAACGGCCTGTAATTTTATAAAAAGATATCTTTTTTTATTTAACAAATTGGTGATCCAGTGATATTTCCATCACATATCAACATAAAAATGTGCTTTAATATGTTTGAATAATTTTTATACATGCGAGATAATGATGCTATCCATATTCGGCGATCTGTATGGCAGCGTGATCCTCTTTCAATGGATCTTTTTATCCTTTACCTGCAATCTCTAATCACGAGACTAGAAAGCATATGTAGTGACCAAGACGACTTGGCTGAGGACATCTTCGTGGAGACTACTTCTCCCGAAAAATTCGAACGGATCAGAGCGGCTATTGATGCTTTCGGTTTATGCTCCGGTGCTTCACTTAACGTTGGAAAAACAGAAGCACTTGACGTTGGACATGTGAAGGTACACAACATCATCACTATTTCTTGGTTGAAGACAGTAGAAAGGTTACAATTGCTTGGTATCTTTTTACCAGCAATGCTCGTGAAGCGGTGGGGCACAATTGGGACATTGTGATCAACCAATTCCGACGTCAGGTCTGGCTTCATCGCATGAGGGATCTAAACCTCATGCAGAAGATAACCTCCTGAATGGTTTTCCAACTGCCCAAGCTATGGTATGTGGCTTCTGTATGTGGTACCAGGGTCATAGACATAGCCAAGATGTCGCTGACTATTGGTTCATTCCTGCGGCAACGATTCGGAGGCATGCGTGTGCCGCTGAATCACCTAACATTGCTTCGAAACCGTGAAGGACTAAACTTGCATATTCCGGCTATCGCTACGCAGGCACTACCAACCAGCAGTTATGTCGCTGAAAAGGAGTGTCTGGCCGTCGGAGCCTAACATATGTCGGGCGCTAGAAACCCTCCCAACACAACATCCGTATCGACATCTCCATGTCTTAGAAAGGTTGTCATGCAACCAGCATACATCCCGCACACAATTCCCAATATTATCGCCCAAGCAGTTCGTCGGATATTACTTGAGAGGCTTTCTGACTCCAAGATAGAGCTGGAATTCCCAAAAATTAGCTGGCGACTAGCTCTCGGCGGCTTTCATCCATACAGAGATCCGTTCTGTACCTGCTGGTCCACAACAAGAAAGCTCATCGAGAGCTAATGGTGAAAATGAACCGAGGATCATCACCTCGAACAGAGTGCTCCCAGGTGGATACACTGGAACACAAATTTACATTGTGCTCCAGAGTGTCATCGGCCTGGAGTATTCTGCTACAAGCAATCCACAACATCGATCCCACCCTTACTTCTTCATTCCTGTCCTTCCGCTTCCCTATACTAACGGGTATTAGTAAAAGTAAGCGGATCCAAATTCTACGTTTGTATCCTTCACATTGTTGGAAATAACAATCCTGTGATAAGTGAAGAAGTCCTTAAATGTTCATTATAAGCCGAGCTTTTTTTCCTCTTCTTTTTGTTTTATCTGTTTCTTATGTAAGCTAGTATATAAATTTATTTCTCTCTCTTTTCTTTTTATAAAAAATATTTAATAAAAAAATGCTCAAAAGGATTTTTGGTTCATTTCGAGCGGAAGGGCAATGGTGAAACCCCATGATTTCCACACATTAAACTCACTAGGCTCTGATGAGCTTGGTCACATATTGAAAATGCCACCAGATAATCTGACAATATGATGTATAACATCACATATACAAAATTTGTATTTGCATCAAAATCTAGACGAAAGACGAAAGAAAGAAATTCAACTTTTTTCAAATTTAAAGTTCAAATACCTTCATCTTAACAATATAGCTATCAACAAACAAATCAATTTATCATTACACTTTCTAGCAGAAACGTTCCACCGTCCCTTGGTGTTTCAAGCGGTGCTTAATCTAATTGCACCTTAACTGAAGCGTCACAATTTGAAGCCTGAGAAACTTGCGAATATTGACAAACTGGATGGAAGGAAGTTAACTTTTGGGAGATTTTTGAGTGTTATTAAATTAGCACCAACCAGACAACCCATTCATTTCCCCATGGTTGAACGTTTCCGTTTTGCTTTGATGCCGAAAATATTTCCTCGTCTGTTGACCTCCTTCGCCCAACCTTCTCCATACTCCTTCCCTAGCCTAGCAAAGGATACCGGCAGAATTTGGATGGAAAATAATTGTATTTTCATCCCTTTTATGCTTTTCCCATCTACCGAATGGTGGTGTGCCTTTCGTTCCAAATACACTTTCACTTTCTATTTTGAAAGCTTTGCATTTTTTCTTTTAAGTTAATGAGAACGAACAAAAAAAAACATCCCGCAAACAAAACCAAAGAAAAGGGTTTGCCAACCCATGCGGCATTCCAATGTGTGAGCAAAAGAAAATCAATTTCCCCTTTCCATTAATTGTGCCCCAAATGGAATTTTTTGCTCTTTTTCTTCCGGGGGGCGTACGGCAAACCAAATTGTGTGTGTCGCCTTCTTCTATATTCGGTTCCATTTTCAGGAATCCTTTCAAAGCAGATTGTAGCTTACCTTAACCATAAGAAGAAAAGATAATATACACACCCATAGCGGTAGTAAAAACAACAACGCAGCAGAAATGAAATTTTTAGCTTCAGCTTTCGGTTAAAAATGGATATTTTCTCACAAATGCCAAACCAAAAATCCAATAACGCCAAAAATGCCACACGCCCCCTCCTAAACAATCCCTTTGATGGCACTTGACAGCAGAATCATTTTTATTCGTCACTCTACCTCGCTAAGCTTATCAACGGCAACGAATGTCCCATGGCACCCAATGGTGGAACTGTGTTTTAAAATGCTTTACCAAAGAAAACACGTTCAATTTCCTTCTTTTAAAGAACATTACCACGTGTGTATGCGTGTGTTGAAAGAAAGTAAAGCTGTTGGAAGTAATGGTAATGTTTTTGGTTGGAAGATCGCAACCGGATTTAAGGATTTTAACACACATTTTCTCACACACACACTCTAATATGTACACATACACATACACACACATACATCCAACAATCTACAGACAAGAAACAATGATTTTATCAATGTTGGCGCTTGCCTGAAGCTGCTTTCTTTACGAAGAAACCATCGGCATTCGGTGGTAGCAAAAACACTTGTGGCTTGTCTCTACCACCGATGGTGATGTAGCGAAAGCGTAAGATAACGATCTTCTCTAACGCTGGTTTGAAAACCTCAATAAAATATCCAATTATTCGCTTGTACCAAGACGTTCCTTCGCCTTTTCCGTACGGGGAAAACCTTTTTCCGCACGATTTTCTCTCAGTCTAGATCGAATCGCTTCTACCAGGCAATTGAAACGATTCGCTAGAATCACGCCGCCACATCGTTGCGGGGTCATGATTTTTGCTCGTACGCGTAGCACCAATATCCGAAACAGGTCCCACCACCATCGGGGAATGGAATGACGAGAAACCGTTTACCCACCAATATCCGGAGCAATCGTCGACCGGTACCGGAGTAGTAAGGGCACCATGGGTTGGCTGTATCGTCCTTAGGCGAAGATAAAATAAATAAATAAATTTCAAAAACCATGATGTTGACGCTTTTTCCCTCCCTTCCGTGGAAGAAAAACGGGAGATTAATGGCTGTTAAGAGGAAAATTTTGTCTCAATCCATCAACATATTTTTCAAACACACGTACACACATACAAAGGGAAGGAGAACAAGCGATAAGGGTGGGGAAAGTTGGTAGAGTAATTTTACCAAACTGCTCTGAAGCTTGTGTTCTACTCTCCTTGCAACTGTATATCACGAGCAGTGAATGATAGTGAAGATAAATAAAAAGGCAAAAACATTGCACCATTAATTACGATGATAAATTAGGCGTTGATTATGGATCGGTACCAGCCGCACACCGATGGGTGTGTGGGAATCTGATTACAAACAGTATACATAACCGTGGCTTTGTACGAAAACTTTGGAACATTAAACAGCGGCAATAGCGCTGTGGATGAACGGTGAACAAAGTTATCCACTTAAGCCACACTTCACTGGTTATGCAGTGGACGTTATACTTTTTGTTAGACATTTTACGTGGTACTTGTGCGATGACTGGTCGTTAGTTTTTGGGATAGTTTTGAGTACTCTTCTGTAAAGCAGTTGACTGCTGTCTCATTATGAAAATTGTTCAGTTGAGCAAGCTGCTCGTTTATGGTGGTTACGTGGCTTTAACTGTATTTGAATGACGGTTCCGCAGCTTAATACGATGGATTATAATAATTTATTGAGAAGATATTTTTTTGCGACTGAGAGCAATTAAATAGGTTGATTAATTTTAAATAAAAATAAAACAATAATATAAAAAAAATGTGAGGGTTGTTTTGTTTAAATCACTTGTGTGGCTTCCTGCGATCGGGATGGCCCGATGGTATATGTGACAAACGTCGCCGGTTCCACACGACAGGTCCGGGAATCAAATCCCAATCGGACCGCCCGTAGCAAGGATCGCCAGATGAGCAACCAAGTTGGTACGGAGGTCACCGTGGAAAACATCACCGCTTTGATGTGTTCTAATCGCGGGAACTGGACCAAGCTAAGGTGATTCGAAATATCCTTTCCCGCCTGCTACAAAGAAGAATTCCCATAGAAATAGACGAGGTCTCAGTTCGCACTGGATCCGGTGCAGGTGCTCAATCTGTTAGCAGCCAAGAGAACCGTCTCATTAGCGGTAGTTCAAGCAGGCAGTCATAATATGAAGTGGAGACGTTTTTTCGCCTGAAAAACGTCTATACCTGGCATTTTTGAGGTAATATCCCTATATACCGGGAGTAAGCGTGTAGTCAGTAGAAGCCTGGCAGTACCATAGGTGCGGTCCTTGTGGCATTTCTTGCAGATTTTCTCCATGTAAAAAAAACAAGAAGAGAGAGAGAGCTGTTAATTCACTTTCTCGGTCAATCAAACAGTGGAGTAGGTAACAACACCGTCATACAGAGGTTCAAATCTCAATTGGAGTTCTTCTAACTTTTTTAATATCTTCAAATACTTTTCTAATTGCTATGGTTCAGCTCCACAGCTTCAGATAAGAGTCTTAAGTATCTAAAATAAGAATAAAACAAAAGATGTTGTACCATCGTCCATAAACCAGAACTAATTGCTTGTGTAGTTTGAGTTCAAATCCCCTAAAAGTATGCAATCTGGATTTATGTTCACTATTTTTGATCATCTAAGGGAAGCTGGGCGCCTCCATCGTTAAAATATGACAAATATGAAACGTGCTTTCTTTTTTTTGCACTAAATATGATTGATTTCATAATAACGAATCACAGCTTCTAGCTGTACTGAAAAATTCGATTTGTTTTTCAATTGCACAACTTTTTAATGGACAACAAATTTACTACACTTTTCAACTAACCGCTCCCGGTGACAAATTCAATTTGTTCCCATGTTTGCTGCACAACCCAAGAAAACGAACATACAACAATTTCATCTCATTATAAAACTGTTCTCCCTTCCTTACCAACAAAAACAGCAGACAGCAGAACAGAAATGTCACCCTCGAAAACTTTTGACCCCAACATTCTAAGGTGAACATCATGTCATCACAAAGTTATGACAACGGTTCAGTGAAGTGTACGAAACAACAGCTTCTGCCGGCACTTCTTCGCCAAGGCTAGCGACGGGAAAACTTTTACACTCCCAAAACCTTTGCAAGCTCCAAGGAATGGTCCGTTTTCGCAAACCGTTACGAAGGATCAGTTCCCGAAAGGAAACCCGTTTTCCTTCCATACTTAAAATCTAGAGCAACACGGTAAAACCCGCCCAAGTGTCGGTGCCCATGAGCGCGAATGAATCATTTATTGGACTTAATTAACCCGACATGATTCACGCGACAGTTGATGGGTTCTGTTCTTCCAATGGTGCCGTTTCGGTTTTTGGAGCACTTGTACACGAGGAAACCTTTTTGGCCAAGTGGAAAACTTTCCGTTACGACGTGTCAATAAACTTCTACCACACTTCCCATTTACGGTACCGTTCGCTGTTTGGCGAAACTTTCAATCCGGTTAGCTTAACTATCCGGAAAATTTATTACCTTTTTCTCCCCCTATCTCCCTCCCCCTCTCACCACTACATTATGTACCATCACCATTCAACGGTTCGTTGCTTCCGATGGGGGAAGTTTTTCTTAAAAGTGAACATCTAACGGATGTTTGCATACCTTCAGGAGCCAAGTGTTTTAATGTTGCGCGTTGATTTTTTTTTTGCTGCATATTCCTTTCATTCCTTATTTTTCCCCCTCTTTTTCTGTAGCGTACCTGCTGGTGGAATGAGGTGTGCAAAGAAGAATTTCAGCAGCTGTTCCGATGCCGTTGTCCTCAATGGTCGTACTGCAGGTGAGTGTTACTGACGGTACACAAATACACACACATAGTGCTCAACCGGCCAACTTTTATCGCAATGCAGCACAACACGTGGCCCGTCTGCTGCTTGTTTGTGGAGAAGGTTTTTTGCTTGTTAAAATTTGCAATCCACCCCCTGTTTTTTGCTAACTATTCACCGCGTTCTTCCCTTTTGTTTCGTTTTACTTCATTCTACGCTAGATCACCTGGACGGTACTACAACGCATACTGCTCAATGACGAACACGGGCTACATCTGGACGCAACCTACGTGGGATTGGGAGACGGCCTAACCTTCAAACTGGACGAGTGTCACTCGGTGTGAAAGCAGTGTCCATTTCGCGATGGTGGAACTATGCACACCGGCCCGGCTTACATCATAACGATGAAGTTTTACAGTAAAAAGTAGAGTAAAATGCAGAGAGGCATATTGTTGTTAATCCCGGATTAGGGTTGCGAATTACGCTAATTAATCCGTTCATTAAAACATTGCGAACAACGTTACGTTGCGTAAGTTGTTTCTTAGCGGTAATGCAATTAGTGGTTGCTCTATTTAATAGGGCTGTTTATTAATTATCTCACCACCATTTTTAAGCAACCATTTTGTTTGTTTCTTATTGTTTCCTTTTTTTTAGCATCTAAATAATATGCTTTAAAAGTTTATTGTCGTCTTCGTCGCTAATAATTGCTTGTGTGGTTTGAGTTCAAAACGCCTATAAGTATGCAATCTTGATTTATTTTCACTATTTTTGATCATATATTGGAAGCTGGGCGCCTCCATCGTTAAAACATGACAAATATGAAACTTATCGACTTTCTTTTTTTTGCAATAGATGTGATTGATTTCTTACATCTTGTTTTATACAAGCGCGAACGTATCAAACGATCATCGAACCCGTTTAAAAAAGTAACAAAAATCCAAAATACAACGTCGAACCAAAAGTATTATCAAATGCACTATAGGAGACCAAAACGTTTTATAGACTTACATTATATACACATAAAACAACCAAAGCAAACCAAAAAATGAAACGATTGTAAAGGAACAACAAATCAAACGTTAAAGCGAATTTCGATCGCTTAATTAAAAAGCAAAAACATGCGTGCAAAATGTATTATAATAGTATACAAAAAGATGTAGTGCATTTTATTGCCTCCGTAGTTGGTTGTGTGTAGTGATAGCCATTTTTAGAAGGAAAAGAATCATTGTATTCTATCAGTACATAGTTGCAGGTGTTTCATTTAAAACAAACTTTTAGTATGAATGATAGTTCAGTTGGCCAATGGCCAAGTTTTTTCCTCCTTTTATGGTTTAGCTATAGTGATAGAAGCATAGTGATTGCAAAAGTTTTTTTTTGGTTTTTTAGTTTGACTAGATGCATTTTTTTTTTGAAAACAAATCTAAAACTAGAGGGAAATACAAGCATGAAAAAATTTAAGTGGAAAAACAAAATGAAACAAAAGTTCATGTTGCTCAAGTGATTAGTTGTATAGTGTGTTTTAATGTTGAACGCCATTGAATAAAAATGCAACTGGAAAGAAAGGAAAATGTTTTAAATTTTTTGAGAAAAATACAAAAAACAAAAAAGTTTTTATAGGGTTTTCTTTTAAAATAATTCCACAAAATGAGATTTTAAAAAGAAACATACAAAGACAAATCAAAGAGTAACAATTCAATTATGTCACATTTTATTTTCATGTAACTGTAAAGCTCTTTTTCCTCCGATGCCAATAACAAGATTGAAACTTTCCATTCCATTTCATTTCACTCCGTTTTTTTCTGTTCAATCTCTACACCTTAATCCTAGCAAAACATTTAAAACCCCCGGTAGCAACAGCGGTAAGCTTTATAATACAAGCATTTCATGGCAGCGTGACACTTAGGGGGGTACACCATGCACGATAAAAATAGGTAAACGTAGGGTAAATTCCATGCCTTTCGTAGTCCAAGTCCGTATGGTAACAGCAACAGCAAAAAAAACTTCGTTACATGCCAAAGACATACCTCCCCCAAAAGGAAAAACACACCACCGCACTGGTACGGTGTAGAAAAATTGGCCTCCATTCCCCCTTTTTTGTCATCCATGTCAACAACAGTGACGCAAACCACGTACAGCGGCAGCAGCAGCAACAGCACCACCACACGCTGAAATCGTAGTCCAGGGTAATGTGGTTGTTAAAGTGCGTATGACGGGTACGTACGTACGTTGTCGAACAACGCGCTAGGTGAGGAAAAGACGAATGGCGAGGAATGACGAAGGGTGTAGCAAAAAAAAAACACATCGAAAGAAAAACACCCCAGCTCCACTTTGGTACGATGGAGGCGCATGAAGGAAAAATTCAAATCATTTGCCACACAGTGCACGGAATTGTTGGTTCAGTGGGTGAGTGTTTCCGGTGTTCCGGTACGGTACGGTTCTCCATTCTCAGCAACAGGTTTGATATTGGGAAACAATAATCAGGTGGTTTTCTGTGATTGTGAATGTTCGTGTTCGTTGGATATGAAAAGTGAATTACATACATAAAATGGCTTGTTTCAGTTTTGACGAATCTCACCACAAAGCGATAGTGTAATCAAGTTTACGATAAGCAAACACGCGTGTTTCAAGCAAGCAAATATGGTTTCCAAGTGTTTCACACTGGCTGCATTTAAACGGTGACCGTAATATGCACTAATTGATCAATTGCGCTTAACCTGTAAGTGAAATCAATCGAATTGTAATGATTAATCGTGTGTAAAGAGTTCATTTTTTTCAACCTCCCGAGTGCTCTGATCCATATGATTCGATTGGTCGATGCATTGAAACGAGATCAGTACCCGGTACCATATTAAACTTACGACCAAACAAAAAAACTCCAGTTCGTTAGTTGAATAAATGAAGCTTGCAAGCTTTAAGCACATCAGATCAACGGAACGTATCATCGTATATTGTTACTTTTTGCTCGTGCAAAAAGGTTCAAGTGAAATTCAATCCATAACTTCCTCATTTTCATCCACTCGGTTCTCTTTCCCCCAAAATCCATATGGATCGATTGCTGCCACATACAGACAAATACACGTTCGTGGTGGTGGTTGTAACGGAGCGATAAGCGTTTTTTGGGGTAAAGATTACCCTTTGTGTAATGGACGCACGTGTGTGTTGCGAGCCACGTAGCATCATGATATTATGTAAATTTGGTTATTTGATCTGTTATTTCCGTTTTTTCCTTCTCTTTTCTTTCGCATTGTGCACACCATGTAACGAACCGGTAATCATAATGTATCCTTTAGGCGGAATAATGTTTGCATTACATGGTGTTTTTTCCCCCTGCGCTTCATTCAACCATTAATTTGTATTTTTATTACCAAACTGAATGGTAGAAGTAATTTCTTGGAATCATAATGATTGATTGCATTCTGTTTTATTGTAAGGTTCAGCATTCATTAAGCTGCAGGACGTGTGAACCTTTAAAAAAAAGACTTGAATTTAAAGAACTTTTTTATTTATTTAACAAGCTTTGAATTGAAATTAAACTTGCTACTAATAAAGCGATCAAAGTGTAGAAATACTCCTCACTGAAAATGTTAACGAATTATTATGAATTAAAATAATTCACTTCCGGGGATGCAAAGCTTTCAACCGTTTTCGTCCTGAAAGCTTCCGGAGCTTTCAGGGAATCTGTAAGCGAAGACAACCACCATTAGCTAATATGATTTTGAAATTACTTTAATTTACTGTTAGGCAAGGCAGTTCATTACCAAAAAAAAAGAAAATTTCTTAAAATTATAAAAAAAGCCTTAAAGTATTTTTTTTGCATAAAAATATGATTAAATTTTTTAAGCGCATCCAGCATCAAAACGTATGCTTAGCAATGAAAAATAAACACAAATACTAGCAAATATTGTGTATTATAGAGTTAAAATAAAAAAAACACAAAGTGTAACTAGCAAATGGTGTAAAAAGCTTTGTGAAAGCTCCGTAGCGAAAGCTCACGGTATTCTCTTTCTCGCTCGTGATGGAATTTTCCGAGAGTTTTCCATTTCCATGCTCACTACATTACTATACGAGCACGCGTTTAGGATAGACTTCACCAACACAAACATGGATTTGAACTTGAACACAATGAAAACTGTGCCGTCCACGGTTGTACTCTTTCACACGCATTGAAAGTTCTCTTTCTTGCGCAACGGGAAAATTGCTTATTTTCCAGCGGAAGTTCAAAGTATAGCAATATTTACCTTCCTCTTTTCTTTGTTAATGTGTGTGAGTGATTTTTCGACTAAAATATCACACACACTGGTAAGTACTGAATTTTGCATCTGGCGAAAGACTGTCACTTGGTGCTATCAGTCAAACTGTCCTCTGTGTTCCGTAGTTTGCTGTTTGTCCAAACAAGTGAGCCCGTGTCTCTACGGGCACGTACACGGAATTGGGAAGGGAGAAACAAAGCAGTCTGAACGGGCAAAAAGGCTGTCGTATCGTTTGCCGAGTGAGCCACGGTCAGACATCAACCGTGTCTCGTACGAACCAGTCCGATCGGTTGGTCTGGTCCGGTGGGAAACGTTTACGGTAGATCGCGCCAAAGGTGCGCCTTTCCTTTTGCGAACAGCAATTTTGTTTTCCACTAGAATTCACAAGTACACGGGTGCTTAAGTGTGTGTGTGTGTGGTGATTAAAAAATTGTAAAGACGTGTGTGGAACTACAGTGAACAACAGCACCATGGATCAACGCCATGGTCTGGTGCCGGAAATGGACTGATTTTGCTGCAATTTCGGTCCGTTCCATCCATTTCCGTTTTGGTTGGTCGGTTGCGGTAAAGGCGTAAGTATACTCCAAGGATGTTCTTTCTGTCCAAACCCAACCGCAGCACAATGAACGAACTTCATGTAGGGACGGAAACAATGGGAGATGGTTAAACATTTTCCCACTCCAATAAGCACAGTGCGTCATGAGTCCAGACTTCAGCCAGTGTTTAAAAACATATGGTACCGATTTGAGGGAACGGTGTCATTAGTGTAAAGTGTCCAACTTTATCCAGCTTGTGCACTGAGCGGAAGTGTTCGTAAGCTTCCGTCATCTGTTGTTCTAATTTCGTTCGATTGTTTTCTTTCCTCTCTTCACGACGCGCTTACGGCTGTCACAGCAAATCGAACCGACGGACAACGCAACATCCTTCATCCGTTTCGCTTCCAACCAACACCGGGTTGGCTTTACTTGGCCGTGTCTTATAAACCGAGCGCCCTTCCACAGTCAAGATCCTGCACCAACGATGGTAGGAATGAAGGGCAAACGGGTGAATGAAGTGATGGACCAACGGCTGCCGGTGGTGGTACTGCTGGTTGTGATACTAACGGTGGTCGGTAGTGCCGACTCCTATACCGTACCACGCGATACCGACATCCTGCTGGCGGATGGATTCTTCAAGCGTATGCGGGACCTGTTTGCTGAGCGAGCGTACGAAGATGCGCTCGGTACCGGCGGTTCCGAGATGGCAGATGAAGCGGTAAGTACGGTGGCCTGCCCCATACACTTCTCCTACACAACTCCATTATCCCGAAAGAAAAACGAACTCTCGACCGGTCGTTCGATTATTCGTTATTATTAAACGGAAATGGAGCTTTTTCGAAAAGCAGACCTTTTGCCTCATTTTGTTGCCTGTTTGCCCGTTAGCCAAAGGAAATCAGCCACTCTCGAAACATTCGGTAAAACTGGATCGAAACAAAGCAATACCGATGTACACAGCAGAATATAGCGCAATATGGCAAATTGAAAAACAAAAAAAAAAGACTCAAAAGAATCGAGCGAGAGCGCATTAAACAAGGGCTTTGATACGGTTTGTTAACGAGCAAGTACCAGAGTGCGGTACTTCAATTTCTACTTTCTGCCTGCTTGCTGCAAAGAAATGGTAGTACCCGGCGGTAGTTTTATCATTTCATCATCGGGTGCTTCGCCTTCTAATGACTCATTTTGGTACGGGATTTTTTTTGTTTGGTGCTTCAAGTATTCAACGGGGCCCTTATGATACAGGAAGGTCCTTACGGGCGTCGTGATCGTTTCGAACGTTTTGGGAAATGAGCTACCGAAAACGGCGTGCAAAACGAACAGAGGTTGGCGCAAAGAGCATCAACGTACGAGCGAGCTTCCGTCCGGACCATTATCGATATTGACTTCCTGGTGAATGGAGGAAGATGATGACGACGATGAGAAAGATGATGATGGTTGAAGTTGGTTCATATGCATGGAACCCAAAACCGAGGTCCATGGCATGACCAGTGGCTTTAAATGTTGGCCCCACCTACTGCTACTACCCGATTAATGTACATTGAAGGGGCTTAGAGGATTTGATGTGCAAAAAAAAAACGGAAGCTTAACAACCAGCTCGTCCACCCCATCCGTATACAAAGAGGGAACTCGGGATGAAGGGAATTGGAAATGATTCGGAAAATCCATTTGCCCAACGAGTGTTTGGTTCGTCCACAAAACAACGTCCGTAACTCCGGTGTATATCAACAAACCGTTTTATTTAATCCTTTAAGCCGTTGAAAGCTCTTCCAACCCTCCCCGGGGGAGGACTGTTTTTGGTGATAGAATGATCGTCGTTTCTTTACGAATCGTAAATTGATTATACATTTATACATTTAAGACAAAACCCCCTTTTGCTACGTAGATGAGACATTAAAGTGTACCGGGTTCTGCCAGTAGAATGGAATGCCCGCTCAAAAACATCCTCGAACTCTGGCACTGCATGTTTCACAAATTAGAAATTCCAACCTGCTGCTAGTATGTTTGATTTTGCTCCTAATCCTTGTTACCCCCGTAAGTTCAAAGCAACGAACTTCGTACGAAACTTATGCACCATTAGAATTCTGCTCACTTCCTCACTTACCCGTTTTAGGCCATTATTTCTTTGGGCCGGCACTTGCGTGCGTTCAAGCAAAACCCGACACTCAGCCAGCCAGCCAGTCATTCTTGGCATCCATCTTAAGACCTGCATAATTCAGGTCAATTTCATTCCATACCACACGGTCCAAAGGTTTGGCCGGTCATGGTCGGACGATAGTTCAGGGGTGCTAAGCGTTGGTTGAATGATTTCACGGCTCTAACCGGAAACCACTATCGCCAGCATCTTGGCATAATTAATGTTGCATTGTAGATATAGCCCACCGCTACTACTACTACTACCTCTTGGCATATCTTCCTGGGCGCATCTTGAAACACAACCAACAACCATATGGTGGCCAGTGTTTTGGTAAAGTCACTCCAATTGCTCAGATATTCCAACAGCAAACTCTGGGGAACAACAAATTAGATTCCACCGAGCGTTAGCCTACAGGCACCGAGGCTTTACTATTCCTTGGCTGAAGGAAATTTGTTTATGTTTGTAATAGGCAAAAAAAACATTTTTGGGGCTTATGGTGAAGTGAATTTTTTTCTTTCGAGATACTATTTTCGGTGCAAACCATCACGATGGATTCGCTAATGCCACTAATTATGTTAGGTGAAGTTATGTGTGGTGTGATGTTTTGGTACACCACCAGTCTAGCCACCAGAATGTAAGGTTAGAAAAAAGGAGAACCAGTGGCCAGTATCGCGTAGTAGCGTGAACGTATGGTTACTTTTGCGTAACATAATACTAAATGATGTCTAATTGTTGGCCCTTTTTTATTGGGGGTCCTTCGTAACAAACAAGGGGTTATCTGATGTCGTAAAGAAATATTTTGTTGCTTACACAGCGCCGCTTGTAACAAACACAAGCATAAGTTTGATGTATTTTGACGGACTTTAGAAAAGAATTAAAAAAAAAGAAACCACAAAAGATAGACATGATCCCTATTAGACACCAGTGTCACGTAGGTTGCATAACGTTAGCATTTTAAATTATTTCATTTCGAAGGTTAATTTGCATTACTAACCGCAACGCTTTATCATTGTTAAGTCAACCCAACAATTAAAAGCCACTAAAATGCTGCAAATATAAATTATAATAATAATCTCATTAATTAATGTTTACTTTCTGAGTAAACCACCAAAAAAAAAGCAAAAAGATGGAAGCTGAATCCGATCGATACATCGGTACGTAAAAAATCGAAGCATCTAGAAAGCGTTAAATCATAACTGACATCTCATCTATTGTGCATTCACAATATCCCATAACGTGGCCTAAAGTTTGACCGCTGTGCTTTGTGTGACCGTTGGATGATTTGCAATTCCAATCTGAATACACCGTGTAGTGGCGACGGAGCAACTTCAGCATTGTGGCTTCACATCACTTTGCGCAATTGAAAAACGGTTTATTCCTGCGTCATTGCGACACATGTCTGACATGGCTTCGCTGAAGCGTCAACCTACACACGAAAAGTCAACCATCCGCATAATCATCATTAGCAAATTAATCTTAAACAGCAAATGTGGAAGCAGCAGCAGCAGCACCAGCAGTGTGTTTGTGGTGAAGAAGGAAGCACTGGAGGTTGGTTATGAATTATAAGTAAAGTAACTAAATAAGTAAAGTTCCGACTAAACTTTCGACTTTAGATGGTAGAAGCAAAAAGTTAGTCTAATTGTTGCTGATGCAAAACATTGTTCTCTTTCAAGCGTCTCCTTCGTGAAAGCGGAAAACACAAAATTTGGGTTCGAAAGAATTTTTTGGCAAGCTTGCAAAATGTCGAACTTTGCAACTATTTTTTTCTAAAAAAAAATATCAATCTAATCCTATCCGACCTATCGAGAACAACGATTTATTGTTGTGCTACATATTGGAAGGTATTTTTGTTTTCTTCTCTTTACCATCCAACTAACTTCTTTGAAGCGCAAATCCTTACGATCTTGTAAAGTCGGGCGTTCTCTTCAAACCTTCTTTCCCTTCTCCGCGTTTGAGCATGCATTTTCAAACGATGTTTTTGTTGCTTTGTTTGTACTGTTGTGTGAAAAGTTTGTTATTTTTTTCCTTTTCTTAACAAAGCCTTTATTCAAACGTCAATCGGTTGAATTCAAGAGGCAACATTGGTTTGCCGGAAGGCTAACCGCGGTGGCGCCCGTACAAGCAGTGAAGACCCCAAAAAGGAGTAAGGAAAGAGTTCGCCAACCCCCGGCAAAGGTGTTTTGGGGGGTTGTCGTGAGTTTTTGGAGAGCATTCTCAGTTCCTTTGGTACTCGGTTCAGAAGATTTAGTAGTTGTTTTATGTGCGACCGAGCTTACTCTTTTTATTCAAGTTTTTGTGATTCATGATTTGTTTTATTTTTCTTCCTGTTTGCTCCCAAGCAGCTAGTTGGTGAATGCTTTTTGGTCTGATTCCTTTTTACTATTCCTTTTGTGGGTTTATTTTCTGTACAACTTAATAGGGTTTTGCATGGTAGCGATGGTAAACTAACACAGGCTCTACACAGGTACTGTTGAAGGTTTTCTGTTTCATTATAGAGGGTTTTCTCTCTTTCTTTTTTTTTGGTTACTTTACTTTGCTGCTTGCTTTAGTTGTATACCAAAAAGAAAAACGAGAGTTACGGGAGAGCACAATAAAAAAGAAACTACGCCTAGATCCATTTTGTATAGCTTTAAAAAGGCACAGAAATTCTTTTCTCTACCACTGCTCTTGAATACAAAGCGCCCATATAATGTCTCTGTTGGGACGATGCAACTTTTAGCAAGTAACCACCGGCGTATATACACACACACACACTCATCCATCTAAGCGGTGAACTGGGAAAACTTCTTAACCACAAACCTCATCCCTAAAGAAGCACATCCGGCTCCTTGGTGGCAGAACCAAACCTCTAAAGGCACATATTCCCCCAAGAGATGCGAGTGAGATACAAAAAGTGGAATAAAAAGACAGACTCCATAGTGTGACAACAAAGTCCTGACCTCCAAACAAGCCAAGGGGGCGTGGATGGTTCAAAAGGCACTCAAGAATACGATGATACTTCTTCACCTTACGGGATATCTGCATCGGGAAAAGATTTGCCAGCAAATCTCTGACACAGCGAGTCACTACCAGCGAGTGTCATAAAACCGAGTGAAATTTGACACATTTGACCCTTCCCTTCTACACCAGCACCCGTTTACAGTGTTCATTCTGAAGGAAGAAATTTTAGAGCTTGAAGTTTTGTTCTCTTTTTCTCACTCTTCTTCCTTCTCAAACTTCCGAACTTTGGTGAAGAATACTAGCGGAAAACAGAAAACGAAACTAAAAAAAAAATTGGAAAGCTCCAAAATTGGAAAAGACGAATCGTGAAGTTTCGTGACCGCGATAAACTTTCCTCATTACCCAACTGGTGGACTGGTGGTGCGCATGGGGACAACAAACCGAATGTAGGAAGTGATGGTGTGTACACACCATGATGTGTTGTTGGTTTTCGTAAACTCATCAGCTTCATCCCTCTGATCCCGTGATCGGTTGGACGAAGGTTCTCAAGATGACAACGACGGCACGCTCCTTTTTTTTTTTGTTAGTTTGGAGTTGCCCATTTTCACCATCTTTTTTTTTCGTTTGCTCCTTACTTCAAGAAACAGGTCTCGACGGTCTTGGGACGGGTGTACGTCATCTACGGTTGCCTTATGTCACCGAGATTGATGAAGCCCTTGGTACGAGTTTTTGATTTTGATTGCCGTAAAAGTTCGTCTACCTTGTTGGGTTTCGGCCAAAACGGCAAATCGTAACTCCTTCACACCATGATGGATGAATTCAATGTCAACCGTCAAGGGACAAGGCATCATATATCACCCTCGAGTATGAATATATGGTACGAGTGGGGAAAGCAAACACCCGAAAAGGAAAAACAAATTAATTTGAACATTGTTCGACAACGTTTGTCACATACTTTTGCAATTTCGTTATGTTATTAATGTCCCACTGGAGATCACGTTGGCCCCTTTTTAAGTGGAGGAGAGAAACAATTATTCACAATTTGTTTCAAAATTAATAAATGTGTTTAAACGATGATATAGTACAGCTTCACACAATAAACAACGCAAAAGATAAATCTTTAACATACAACTTTACCAATATTTCGATGCTCCAAAACCTTACCAAACGGGGCCATCATGCTTTGTAGCTCACAGCGTACGAACGTTAAGGTTAAAAGGCAACGGATGAAAACATTGGCACGATTCAAAGATCGGTACCCTGGGACGGATGGTACCCGTTCCGGTACGTGCACGTCTCCAGGCGATAACTCTTCTCCATCACCCCCCGAAAAACGCAAGCCTCCCTTCCCTCTCACTCTCTCATCGAAAACCGAAACGTGTCTAAGTGGTTATTACGTTATCTTCACCATGGGTGCCATGTGGTGCGGTTGCCCAGTTTTTCACACATTCGGGTCCTTCAGGGTAACACGTGCGTGTGCTGACACGATTGCACATTTTGGTGATGGTGGCGTTCCGGTTTCGGTCTCGCTATTTTGGTTATGATTAAAGACCATTATCTTGCACGGAGTTGTTGCAGTGGTACGGTGGTACGGTGGCAAATAAAAACTAATTGCCACCAAACTAAAACTAACACAATTTAGACGATGCCGGACGTACTGAAAGCTTTGAAGCATGATGAACCATAAAACCATAGAACGATGTGCAAAAGTTCACCGGTGATGGGAACTATGTATAGCGAAATCATCAGAAGCTGGCATAGGTTCATGTATTTCATTAATATTTCATTGTTTAAATGTCAGCCGGTACAACTTTCTGTGTTCTGCCTAAAACTGCTCACGGTTGAGTGCCGTCGGATGTCAATCAATTATCTAGACCTTTTCCTGGAGGAGAATATACAATTTGGTTTGAAAATCTAGCGCAAGTTTTGTCATATCTTCGGCGATATTGTAGATCGTTCAGTAAGATTGTTCGGAACTTTAATTGTCCTTTCTATCATTTGCTTTGGTTTCAGGAACTCTACTGTGCGACATAAGTGTAGTGCTTCATTTGAAAGTTCTTTGTCGTCGACTCAAACTTTTGGTTGGTTGACTTAGTATAGATGGGGTAATTATATGATCTATTTCCATTTCTCGTCTTCCAATACCCGACAAAATTGGCAAAATTCTTCCCTAAAGCTATCAATTTCAGCATTGCTGATACTAACAGATCAACTACACGATATTTTAGTATTTCATAGAGATTCGTTGATCATATTCGGGGTATCTTCTGCCAATGAACAAATAGTATCACGCTATTCTCAAACATACGATCGGACGATCGATAGTGTTGGTAAATTAAAAGGACTCAAAAAGAATCCTTTGACCACGTATTTCTAGACATTTTCTACATTGTTACTTAATTATCAGGCACTCAACCCGGGCTTGAGCTTCTGAAGGAGTCCTAAGTATATTCACGGTCATTGTCTAGGTGTGTCGTTTTCTAATACATTATTCCTTGCTTTCTGACAGGAAGCTCTTTCACTCGATTTCAATTTGTTCCTACCACGTATCTGATGACCTATTGAACGGGCCAAAAAGACTCGACGAATTGTGTTGTATGGTGTTATTTCTTTGACATGACAAGCCCACCGAAGTCTAAGTGAAATTCGCTGATTAATATTGAGTTACATTTATATGATCAAATAATAATAAGATTTAATGGCACGAATTTAGAGATGTGCAAAGTTAATAAGACTCTTTTTTCTTTTTCTCATTTACTCACTCATGAGTGTAAGCATGTAGCCGTGGTGAGTCGATTAGAGATGAGCAAAGTGAGTAAGAGTGAGATAGTGAGTTGAAACGTTGTATTGAACGAGTTTCGTTCACTCGCCACGAGGAGTTTTAGCGACATTTTTTTTTAACTTACTTACTCATGAGTGTAAGCATGTAGTCGTGGTGAGTCGAGTTGCAAAAAGAGTAAATACGTGAGTTGAAACGAAAATGTGCCAGTGAGTTGAAACCAAAATGAGTTGGAATGAAACGTTTCATACACATGAATTGAAACGGAATACATGGGTACCCAAACTAGCCAAATGAATAAATTGCTCGCTCTGCCTAACCATCAAACCTACATAAGCGAACAAGCCGGCAAGTCCGATCGGCATGGACATGAAACGGGATCCGCCTCTGCTTAGGAGATTCGCAAATTTATAGTATTTTTTTAATATTTTTCACTCTTTTTTTATTTAAAGCATTACTTGAGTGAAAAGAAACTCATTGCAACCAATTGGCATTAAAATAAATCAATTTAATTTTTTTTGCAAAATTTCCCAAAAAAAACGTAAGGGGTAAACCTTATGAAATTTTCGAGTTGAAAATTTTTTAAAATTTTTTTTTTGATTTTTTATTATTTTTTTAATTTAAAGCATTATTTGAGTGAAAAGAAACACATTGTAACAAATTTGCATGAAAATATATCACATTTATAAATTTTGCTAATTTGGTCAAAAATGAGGAAAATTTTACGTTTTCTCAAACAGGGTAAGGAAGTTGGTTCCTCGAATAACTTCCGGCACGGACACCTGAGAGCATGGCCGTCTAAGAAGAAAATGTAGCCATTGATGCCATCTATCGGCCACAGTTTAAAGATTGGCAATCCGTTGGATACCGACTGAATTATAGGCAAAACTTGGTGCAAAAATGAGGAAAATTTTACCTTTTCTCAAACAGGGTAAGGAACTTGGTTCCTCTAATAACTTCCGGCACTGACATCTGAGGGCATGGCCGTCTAAGAAGAAAATGTAGCCATGGGTGCCATCTACCGGCCACAGTTTAAAGATTGGCGATCCGTTGGATACCGACCGAGTTATAGGCAAAATTTGGTACAAAAATGAGGAAAATTTAACATTTTCTCAAACAGGGTAAGGAACTTGGTTCCTCTAATAACTTCCGGCACGGACACCTGAGAGCATGGCCGTCTAAGAAGAAAATGTAGCCATTGGTGCCATCTATCGACCACAGGTTAAAGATTGGCGATCCGTTGGATACCGATCGAGTTATAGGCAAAATTTGGTGCAAAAATGAGGAAAATTTTACCTTTTCTCAAACAGGGTAAGGATCTTGGTTCCTCTAATAACTTCCGGCACTGACACCTGAGAGCATGGCCGTCTAAGAAGAAAATGTAGCCATGGGTGCCATCTACCGGCCACAGTTTAAAGATTGGCGATCCGTTGGATACCGACCGAGTTATAGGCAAAATTTGGTACAAAAATGAGGAAAATTTAACATTTTCTCAAACAGGGTAAGGATCTTGGTTCCTCTAATAACTTCCGGCACGGACACCTGAGAGCATGGCCGTCTAAGAAGAAAATGTAGCCATTGGTGCCATCTATCGACCACAGGTTAAAGATTGGCGATCCGTTGGATACCGATCGAGTTATAGGCAAAACTTGGTGCAAAAATGAGCCTTAGTAAATTTTCATTTTTTTGAATTTTTTGATTTTTTTATTATTTTTCACTCTTTTTTTTATTTAAAGCATTACTTGAGTGAAAAGAAACACATTGCAACCAATTGGCATTACAATAAATCAATTTAATTTTTTTTGCAAAATTTCCCAAAAAAAACGTAAGGGGTAAGCCTTATGAAATTTTCGAGTTGAAAATTTAAAAAATTTTTTTTTTTGATTTTTTATTATTTTTTTAATTTAAAGCATTATTTGAGTGAAAAGAAACACATTGTAACAAATTTGCATGAAAATATATCACATTTATAAATTTTGCTAATTTGGTCAAAAATGAGGAAAATTTAACATTTTCTCAAACAGGGTAAGGAACTTGGTTCCTCTAATAACTTCCGGCACGGACACCTGAGAGCATGGCCGTCTAAGAAGAAAATGTAGCCATTGGTGCCATCTATCGACCACAGGTTAAAGATTGGCGATCCGTTGGATACCGATCGAGTTATAGGCAAAATTTGGTGCAAAAATGAGGAAAATTTTACCTTTTCTCAAACAGGGTAAGGATCTTGGTTCCTCTAATAACTTCCGGCACTGACACCTGAGAGCATGGCCGTCTAAGAAGAAAATGTAGCCATGGGTGCCATCTACCGGCCACAGTTTAAAGATTGGCGATCCGTTGGATACCGACCGAGTTATAGGCAAAATTTGGTACAAAAATGAGGAAAATTTAACATTTTCTCAAACAGGGTAAGGAACTTGGTTCCTCTAATAACTTCCGGCACGGACACCTGAGAGCATGGCCGTCTAAGAAGAAAATGTAGCCATTGGTGCCATCTATCGACCACAGGTTAAAGATTGGCGATCCGTTGGATACCGATCGAGTTATAGGCAAAACTTGGTGCAAAAATGAGCCTTAGTAAATTTTCATTTTTTTGAATTTTTTGATTTTTTTATTATTTTTCACTCTTTTTTTTATTTAAAGCATTACTTGAGTGAAAAGAAACACATTGCAACCAATTGGCATTACAATAAATCAATTTAATTTTTTTTGCAAAATTTCCCAAAAAAAACGTAAGGGGTAAGCCTTATGAAATTTTCGAGTTGAAAATTTAAAAAATTTTTTTTTTTGATTTTTTATTATTTTTTTAATTTAAAGCATTATTTGAGTGAAAAGAAACACATTGTAACAAATTTGCATGAAAATATATCACATTTATAAATTTTGCTAATTTGGTCAAAAATGAGGAAAATTTTACGTTTTCTCAAACAGGGTAAGGAAGTTGGTTCCTCGAATAACTTCCGGCACGGACACCTGAGAGCATGGCCGTCCAAGAAGAAAATGTAGCCATTGGTGCCATCTATCGGCCACAGTTTAAAGATTGGCAATCCGTTGGATACCGACCGAATTATAGGCAAAACTTGGTGCAAAAATGAGGAAAATTTTACCTTTTCTCAAACAGGGTAAGGATCTTGGTTCCTCTAATAACTTCCGGCACTGACACCTGAGAGCATGGCCGTCTAAGAAGAAAATGTAGCCATGGGTGCCATCTACCGGCCACAGTTTAAAGATTGGCGATCCGTTGGATACCGACCGAGTTATAGGCAAAATTTGGTACAAAAATGAGGAAAATTTAACATTTTCTCAAACAGGGTAAGGAACTTGGTTCCTCTAATAACTTCCGGCACGGACACCTGAGAGCATGGCCGTCTAAGAAGAAAATGTAGCCATTGGTGCCATCTATCGACCACAGGTTAAAGATTGGCGATCCGTTGGATACCGACCGAGTTATAGGCAAAACTTGATGCAAAAATGAGGAAAATTTTTAAATTTTTAGTTTATTTTAATTTTTTTATTATTCTTTTTATTTTTATTCTTTTTTTTTTGTTTAAAGCATTATTTGAGTGAAAAGGAACTTATTTCAACCAATTGGCATTACAATAAATCAATTTAAATTTTTTTGCAAAATTTCCCAAAAAAAAATATATGGCCCTATGCAATTTCAAATTTTTACAATTGTTTTATTTTTTATAATTTTGTATTCTTTTTTTGTTTAAAGCATTATTTAAGTGAAAAGACATTTATTTCAACAAAGTCGCATCAATCTTGAGTGAGTAAAATGACCGAACCTTAACTTATTCCCTTATGCCGGGTTTTTTATGATTCCGAAATGAGTCGTTAAACGAGCTGACTCCTAATAACGATTCATTCATTCTGAGTTGACTCACTAAAAAGAGTTGTTATTCTCATCTCTACACGAGTCAGCAAAAATTATTTCATTGTAGGTACATGCGCAAAAAGTTTTTTTTATGTTTACATTTATCTCCTTAGTGTACATTACAATTTGTCGTTTTATCATCATCGCTTGTGATGATAGTTACAATAGTCAAAAGGCTTTTCCTCCTTCTTATTTTACCATATCCCAGACATACTCGGCATTTTTTAACATAAAAGACTTATCTTTTCGGTTAGGAGCAGTAGCTGGATCTGTGACAAAATATCTGTAAAACCTAAAAAAATATAACTAAAACTCTAACAAACCCTCGGAGCGTAAAAAGTTGTTAAAAATAATTTTTAATTGTTCACAAAAAAAAATGTCTGTACAAACTATAAAACAAATTGTGCATTAGGAAAAAATATTGCTACTATAACTCACACAGTGACAAAGCCTACAAATGATTACGATTGAAACGTACAATACCGTAGCATCGTTCCCACCTACCCACCTTTGTTATCAGTAACGCTCCAAGGGGATCCACTTTTTTATCACTGCAACAACGAACGGTAACAAAACCTCACAACACATTGCCATGATTAATAGCTTCATAATGCCAGCCGAAAAATGTGCCCCCATCGGTAATAAACAAACGTTGATACCACGTTCCACCGGCAAACGCGGGTGCAATGTCCCGGTAGCGCATAAATTGTCCATCGTCCGTCCGGTTTCCGCTGCCGTTTCGCATCCGCGCACCCATCTAGAGGAGATTAAGTTTCCATGATTCATTTCGGTAGGTTCATGCTTTTTAGATGCCCGAAACACCTTCAAAACCCCTTTTTCAAACGGTGGCCGGCCGGTCTTCCCCGCAGTAGATGCGGACGCGCGAGTTATGCTCTTATATGTGAATGGATGTCCAAAAAATGGCAGGTGTAAAAATGAGATTCTAAACTCCATACACAACCGGCATCCGGTGACCGGTGTGCGTATGGAACCGGGTTGGTCCGATTCGAATCCAAAACACCAAATAAGAGGGAAGAAAAAAAAGTGCTTGAATTACTGGCCACAATTTTGACATTCGCGAGCGATATAAAGAATGCTTTCAAGTATAGTAACAACGAGAGGAGAAGGGCCAAAAAAAAGCACCATTCCCCGGGCCACTCTCGGACGTCATTTTGGATGATCTGTTTCCTTTCCATACAGACGCACAGAAAAAGCCATTCAATCGGATATGAATGTGGTACGTAAAAGAGGCCACAAAAATATGTGTACGATGTCGTATGACTGTTTGCGGAGCAGCAGCCGGATTATGATTTTCTGCAACCTCCCCGAAGAGGCAGCTTTCGAGTTAATGGTCCCCGCCGTTGTAAGCTTACTTCAAGTAATGGTACCGGCATGCTTTTGTCCCGTACACCTCCTTTTCGGTCCTACCCGACCCGGTCGAGAAAGGACGAATTGGAAATTGTATTTCCATCTCCCAATGCCCCAATACGGTGGAAGACAAAGACCGGATTGGAAGGAAGACAATAATGAGGGTATGTGTGCTTGATGGGTACGATGTGTACCTCTACCTTCGGTTGGTTTGTTTTACAGGTCTGGGTTCTGTCCGGGGGAGGGAGGCGTCAAAGAAGTTCCATATGCCTCATTGTGGTACATGAAGAGCAATCTTCGGAGGGCATTCATCATGTAAATTGTGCCCTATCTTGATACCCACTATTTGACCTCGGTAAGTCACCCGATAGAAGAAACCATGGGGTCGGGGGAGTGGTGTTTGAATTAATCATGACTTTTGGGGCCCCATTTATGTACCGACGTACCAGGAAGGCTTTTCCGATGTGTTCAACAAGCCCGGAAAAGCATCTTTAAGCTCGAACCGAGTACTTCGGGACACAACAAGCCATCCGTCTGTTACCATCCCTTGCACCTCATCTTAATGAGCTCGTGTGTGTTTTTGGGGCTACGTTTTATGAGCTTTTGTTAGTCGATACGCATCAGCTCTTTGGTGCGTGTGTGTGTGTGTTGACGGTCGTGCTCCAAACACATGGACACACGCACAAGACGGATTGGGATATATCTTTATTATTATACTTCGCGCACAGATGAACGGTTTCCCTGGAATGCTCGTTACGTACAGGTTGCGTGTACCGGATCGTCCCATGGTGCGTTCTGTTTCACCATCACCGCAACCCCAAAAAGTGTGAGGTGAAGAAAAAGTACCAAAGAATATAATCACCCTGATAGCTGCTGTACCGGCTGTACAGCCCATCAGTCGTACCATTCGTAGCAAAAGCAAAAACCGTTCGTTCGTGCCGGATCGATACGGCCCGTTATCAGCAACTTATGACACGGGTGAAGATAAATCAATAATCACCCGCAAAGGGATCAAATCCCAACCTTTCCCCCTATTTCCTCGCGGTGTTCGCGTGTGTGCGACATATGAGCCACCCGGGACCGGCTTTCATGTCGCGCGGAACTCGATTTACCGTTCCGTTCCGTTCATTAGACGAGGAGCAATGTTGATTGAAGTCGGTTCGTTTCGAAACACCAGGTGTGTTATTGAATTTCCTAATTTTCGTATTAAATTGCACTTGCTGCCGGTTGAATTTATGACGCATGCAAATGATCCGTTTTTTTGTGATCGTTTTTTTTTTTGTACACCCGACCCTCGCACGGTAATCCAAAACTATCTGGAGATGTAATTTAGAGCGAAGCTACGGCATGTTTCACAAACCGGATCAAAAAAGCAACCCCGTTGGTGAATACAAACATAAAACGCCTGAAAGGTATGCAATATACATTTTAAATTCACCTTTTCAATAAGATGATTGTTTGAACATGAGTTGCATACCTTTAGGCGTTTTTAAATTCAAAATTTCCTATAACATACCTTAAAAATAAAAGAAAACCGTTACAAGAATAGTAGAAGTAAATTTGCCACTTCTTTCCCTTCTTTCGCAGCCTCCAATGGCGCCGGTCGACACTTCTCATCTAGACAGTCCACCAAAGCCGAAGCTGGTAGAGGATTGGCCGAAGGTGAAACACGCGTTCGGTCAGGTGACGGCCGTCACTATCGATCTACAAGGCAATCCGGTCATCTTCCACCGTGGCAGTCGCACATGGACCATGGAGTATGTACTTCATCCCCTACACTTTTCTCTTTAGTTCACCTATAAGCTGAACCGTGATGTTTTTCCCTTTCCAGGAGCTTCAACGATACCCATCACTATCAACACATCGCCGAAGGACCAATACCAGAAAATACGATCGCAACGCTAGCGGCCTCGGACGGTGCCGTCTTGGAGGAACGTGGTGCAGGCATTTTCTACATGCCGCACGGACTGACGATCGATCGAAACGGTAACATGTGGCTGACAGATGTGGCGTTACATCAGGTTTTCAAATTCATGCCCGGCCGGGACTATCCCGCCATTACGCTTGGCCATCGGTTCGAGCCTGGTTCGTCCAAGACCCATCTCTGCAAACCAACTGCGGTCGCAATCGCCAGTACGGGTGAAATTTTCGTTGCCGATGGGTACTGCAACAGTCGGCTACTGAAGTTCAATGCAGCCGGACGCTTGATCCGTACCATACCGCAACCGCCCGAGTTCCTGTCACTGCAGACACCGCACGGGCTGGCACTGCTCGAACATCTGGACATGGTGTGTGTGGCCGATCGGGAGAATATGCGTGTCGTTTGTCCCCGAGCCGGTCTCCAGACATCGTACGGCGAAGGTACACAGGCAGCCACCATCCAAGAGCCCGATCTTGGCCGTGTTTTCGATGTGGCCGCTTACGGTGATTTGGTGTACGCGGTTAATGGACCCACCTCGCCGATGATTCCGGTACGCGGATTTACGATCGATCCACGGTCGGAAACCATCATCGATCACTGGGGCAAGTTTGAGAATCCCCACTCGATCACCTTCTGCCCGAACGGTTCGGCCATGTACGTGACCGAGATCGGACCGAACCGTGTGTGGAAGTTTACCCTCACGATGTAAGCATGAACCATCGGCGTGGCCCACCATCACCACACATCCCGACGAACCCGTGCTCCCGTGCGTTCCTTTCCTGGGTGGCACTGCTCCATGGTGCAGCGAACAACATCTGCCGCTCCACGGTGACCACGATTTAGCCCTCGAACATGCGAATTTTCCATTCGCATGCCAACACCATCCAAACAACCGAAACCATCAGTGGCGGACGCCAACATGAAAGGGACACGCGCGCGGCACGAATCACGGCGATGTACATCTGTCTGCAAAAAGGCGGTTTTCGAACAGCGGATTGACATGTGGTCCGAAAGGTGGTTCTGTGTACGTGAGCGCTGGTAATACTACCAAAATGACAAGGAACAAATTGCCTCCAAAACCGTAACCAACGCTTACCTACTCCAGCCGGGAAGCGTTGGTACGGTTGTGGAAAGATGCCTTCGCTTGGGACAAATCTTCTCATACCAGACAAACATTTTAATTTCCAATTTAGCGGTTGTGTCCCGTTTGGGCACGAAGCAAATGAACATGCGTAACCGAGGAGCCGTAACGTAAAACAAAACAACATCCAGAAACACAGTTTGTTTTAAGCCAAATGAAAACACGTCACTGAAGGTGAACGAGACAGTACATTAAGGGAAGAAATTTGATTGATCTAACTAGCAGCAGCAAAACTATACATACATATTATACATAAATATACATACATATTCATATACATAGATGCACACCAGCTCACCTACGGTGCCCGGAACCTTATCGGGACTTAAAAGTCAAACGGTTTATAGAGAAGCCAAAGGCTTACCAGGTGGCAAAGATACTTAACCCAGTAGTGATTTATATACATAGCCTCACCACCACACAACAAGTCACGTATGCAATTATATATTTATATTTATATACGGAACACAATAGGACCAGCAGAACAGATAATAGAATGCTGCTGAGGTGTGTGCATTCCACCGCAACCGTGATGATTGATTGCTAATAAGAGAGAAAGATAGTACACAAACAATAATATTGAACCATAATCAGACGCTCCCCTACATTCCTATCTTCATTTTCAGCTAGCAAATGTGGAAAATATTTGTTTTCCATTTTGAAGCAAAAGACGCAAAACACAATATACAAACACTTGCAAATAAAGCGTTGAAACACTAATGGTAGACCAAAAGTACACTTATTTTATGGCAGTAACAGTGAGTCAAACAGAAGTTTATAAAATATATTCCGGCACGACACACAATGCAAAACTAAACACACTACAGCAGTAGGAGCTTACGTTAATAAAAAAACTAGAGAAGCACAACACAAAACAAAACACAGAAACATTTATTCTACACTTAACGAAGGAGTTCAGCAAACACGGAACCAAGTACGATGGTAATCGCAATTTAACGCAAAAGTTCTACACCAATTACAAATAACAAGTTTGTGCTAGCGAGCAAGACCCAGTAGAGTAAAAGTTCGTGCAAAAACAAAAACCAAACCCCTTAGTAATGTTAGCGAACGCAACACGCAGGACACATTTATATAGTGCAAATAATGCAAAACCAAATAAGAAATGGATAGTGTGAGTGGTGCTGGTACAAACAACTTAAACCCACTTAGAGCAGCGGCAATACTCTACTTGTATGCATTACACACTACCTTTTGCCCAGAGGATGGCGCAAATCTTTCTAAAGTAAAACACATATTTTTATACGACGATAGTGGTAATATTACATGAATTAATAAGTAGTTTATTAATTCCATAAGAAATGCAATGAAACCAAGGCAAAGTATCGAATACACACACACTCAGACACAGACTTGCATCCGGAGGCACGAACATCGGTGCCAGCTGTAGGCAAAATATATATTCACCAAAAAGCAAAGCAAAAAAAGGGAAACCTAAAATGTATAACATATTCGATTTCGCGCAGAATCGCCAATAGAGTCGCATCGCGTTTGAGTACATTTATTGAAGAACGCGGGACTAATGCTCTAGAGCAGATCCTTTCGATATATGCTTCATTTCTCATTAGAACCTTCAAGGGTCCTTTGAGCAATTAGGAGATTCATCTGATCTGATGATAATTTGTTTTTACTATGAGATGGTTCATGTTAACAAAAATAGAGTTTATTTTCTTGTTTTCAACTCTCACGAGATCACTTCTAGTAAATATACCGTTTATAAGCAAGCAACACTTCAAGAAAAAAAGTGAAGAGTATCAGTTAAGAGACAGTTGAGACAGGTTACAAAGCAAATATATAAATATATGCTGGGACATACATAAAGTTATGGTTTCTGTATTTCAAAAGGGACCGCAGCATCGAAGCGTTTCACAGTGAGATGATTACGGAGGATTTACCAAAATACCAGAAGCATTTAAAGCGTAACCGATTTGAATTTATATATAATCTTATAGTGCGGAAATGTATGCCACTACCACCAATAATTGCATGTTAAGCCATTATTATGATATATACGTATTATACATACGAAAGAGATAAATTATATAACACACATACTATTCGTACAATAAAATTATAAACCATATATACAGCAGACACATTACACAAACCAGATATATGACACACAGAAAGGCAAACCAAACACTATAAAGCTACTGTTAGGAAATTTTATAGCAAACTTAACGAAACAACAAAGCCACGTTACACACTATACAACTGGATCAGCATCAGAGCAAGTGCAACTATTATCCTTAACACTACCTACTAATACTACTATTACTACCACTGGTTGGGAACGGTTGTTAAGTACGAAATGTACCCCTTTTCTGTTGGGAACACCGGTCTAGTAGCATTATCCAACCAAATAGTAACCACCAGTTAATGGGGGAGAAGGCTTGATCACACCGCAACGTTATGTTGGTAGATTTGTGAAGGATCACACCGCAAAAGTCGTAGCGAAACCTAACCTGCTCACATCCTATTACACTACACCATTACAAAAGAAGCAAAAATATGTTGAATAAAAAATTATCATTTATTTTCCAGCCTTTTTTCAAGCTTTGTTTACCTTTACTTGGGTGTGTGTTCATTTTTATTATAGATTTTTAGGGAAGACAAACGGATGTAGTTCTTTTCTGGTGATCAAACTGGCTTCGTTCGATAATGTTTAAAGCAAGATGATTAAACAAAAGATGAAAAACAAACATTTAATTGCAAAAAAACCATCACATTCATCATGTTTTATGCTATACGTTAAGTATAATTGTTTATTCCCTTTTCCCTTTTTGTTTGCAGACAACACCCCCTAACAAACTTTTTATTGCCTTCAACCGGTATTTAATAACCAACATTTCACAAATCGCTTTTTACATTTCGGCGAAAGTAAACTTTTCATTCCTGCCAGTCTTCCTTAATAGACTTTCTTTTGATAATGCAATTAACTTTATACATGAGATCTCTTAATTGTACTACAAATGAGAAAAGCAAAGATTAAGTTAAGTTTGTGCGATTTGATATGCAATCTTCAGTTTGATTATGTTTGCAAAATGACAATCATGTTGAAACATGAAAATTTACAAACGTATCACTTACAGTCGAAAACTTAACGAAACTGGAATGTGCGCCAATATGCGTGTCAAATGTGATAAACTGTTCAAACTTAAAAAAACAATTAAACCAGAAAACATATTACCCTAATCACCGTTTACCAGGGCAGGGAGCGCATCACCACTCAGCACTCATTGACTTCTGACCCCGGTGCAGTCTTGTTGCAGAGAGACAACTCCCCTTCATAACCATTATTAGCTGCTAATGAAATCTTTCTTAGGCTGTTGAGTAAGTGATAAAGGCACTTGTTTTCATATTGTTGCGTTCATTTTCTTATACTAACCAGTTCCTTTAATCAGAGAGCATTACATTTAACGAAACTAGCTGCATGTGTCTCTTGTTACGTACAAACAGCTGCCTTACTAGGTACATCGGTACAGAAAATGCCCATTAAAGAGTAATAATAGATAATCTATCTTAAATAGTGGTGGCTATCAAAATGGGCATCAGCAATTACTGAGCAGCTGTGATTGAATGGATAGTTGTAATGTGTTATAAACGATTCATGTAACACCACGCCGGGGTATTACACGTGAAGCGAAGGGGTTTAAATTTTCCATTCCTTTAAAAATTTAACTACTCGATTTAGTTCGCTCAACCAACCCTTCAGATCGCTCTGCGTGTCCGCGGCCAAAAGGAAGCTCGTTACGTTGTTATGGCATCGCCCGCCGTCGTTAGGAGATATTGGCCGAAGGTCGGAACCGCAACCAGTAGGCTCACCGACCGAGCTTGGACTCGTCGTTCGACCGCTGCTTCGGAAGCTACCAATGCCACTGCTGTTACAACTAACACCCACAGCTGCGACACGCGAAGAGAAAATCTCCACTCGGACCGTTCGGGGTCGTGAGCAGATCGAACGGTCAGCCAGCTCAATACTCTCGTTGATACATTTCACCAGATCGATGTACAGAATTGGTTGCTATAACAAGTTGCATAAAAACATTGATCAGTTAAAGTGCTTGAAATGCGGCAAAACTATCGTACATACCTTTTCTTGACACTCCTGTGGATAATTCCAAAACTCCAGCACAAACCCATTCATCTGGCACCAGCGCCGACTCCAGGTGATTCCTTCATCACCGTCCACCTTCTCACCGACGTCCAAAAATCCACTCATATCGGAACATTCGAAGCGAACCTCGCTGCGAACGTTCATTCCGATTTTGCCGACCATATTTGATGTGTACGCCATCGAGTCGAGCGTAAGATATTTGAAATCTTCCACTATAAACACCACGCTCTGTCCATCCTGCCGGCAAACGACGGGTTGGAAGTTTCCCGACGTGGAGCAGTAGGAATTACCGGTCTCCAACATTGTGGACATCTGTGTCGTGTGATTGGAGCGTGCGGTTGCGTACGTTGCATCGAAAGGCTTTTCTTCTCCGGCCTCTCCGGAAGCATCTTGCTCCTCTGTTCCGTTTGCCGTAATCAGCATGAAGGAGGTTAACGATAGGAAACCTTGTGATTTGAAGCGTGA
Source organism: Anopheles funestus (assembly GCF_943734845.2). Classification (NCBI taxonomy): domain Eukaryota; kingdom Metazoa; phylum Arthropoda; class Insecta; order Diptera; family Culicidae; genus Anopheles; species Anopheles funestus. The sequence continues at coordinate 16,394,534 of NC_064599.1, read as the reverse complement.
AAATTCGTTGTCAAAGTCAAACGTTTTCGGAGAGTTTGAACGAAAAGACAACATCCGTCCGGCTTCGCGTAGTTTCTTCGATGGCGATGGACAACTGAGCGGTCGTTTAGAATCCTGTATTAAAAATAAAAACAAAATATGTCACAGTTGTTTCTTGTTGCTTTTAGATCCAGTACACATACCTTGTCTAAATGGTATCGGCTTTCAAAGCTGTAACTCTTCACGTTCTTACGCAGCTGCAATACAAACACCTCTACCTTTATTTCGTAGTTGGCGTCCAGATTTTTAAACTGTATAGCACAATTACGGAAATACACCCGACCATCGGTGTAGCGCTCTTTGGCGATCGTCGCTTTCACCTCGTGCTTGTACGTGCATACCACAACGTAAAAGTAATTGAACATTGCGTCCCGTACCGCTGTTTCCTTTAGTGGAAATTCAAAGTTACTCAGAGTGACCGTTCCAACACGCTTACCTTCGGCCAGTGTCATCCCGTTGGTTAGGTAATCGATCTTGTTCAGCTCATTTCTTACTGCCGTCTCCTTTTGCGTTGCAACCAACAGTAACCGTTCTGCCTCGATTAGCTCTGGCGAACATTCGAATTCGCGCGTACTGCGACAGATCGCGAGAGCTTGTTTAAGCTGTTTCCGAGCGTCACCCTGTCGGATTATTTGTTGCATCAGCTCATTCATATGCTGACTGCTAAGCTCGGTCATCGAGCTTCCCGTCGCAATGCTGTTACTGCCCTGCGTAAACGATTGGTACATATCATCACTTTCGATGTCACTCTCCTGTTTACGCCGATCTGATGTACGCCTATCCTGTTTAGTACCAGTAGGGTTTGCATGTGTCTTCTGCACCGTATGTCTACGTGGCGAGCTAGCTGCAGACGACGATTTGCTACCAGATCTGTCCTCCAGTAGGTAGTTGGCGATGCGTTGTCGTTCATTTTTGATAAAAGTTCTACTCTTGCGGAAAGACGATCGTAGTTTGTCCTTTAAATTGCGCATAACGGCGGTACCGGAAGTAGACATTTTACCGCTCGATGGAGAACTCGTGATAGGGGACAGGTTGCCAGTTGACAAACTATCATCTGGAACGTGACTGATCAGCTCAGAAACATCCACCGTATCGATAGTTAAATTTTTACGCACTGGTTGACGATACGATCGTGAAACTGGTTGAGCTAGGTCGACGGTATCGTACCCAATGTTATCGAGCTCGTTACCCATTAACGAAGAAGCGGTCGTCTCCGTGTCTAGCGTACCCATGTCCGAGAGTGTTACATTGTCGTGGAGTGAATGGACTAGCTCTTCAATCTCTCTATCATCATACTTCCGTAATGAATCGATCTGTGTTAAGAAAAATGCTATTAATGCACTATTGCACTTATTTATGTCTCCATAACCCTTAAGATGTTCAGCTACTTACCTCACCATCCGTATCGAAACAACCGAGAGGAGCAGCACCATTCCCATCGACCTTTACTTGCACTGATTTGTGTGCCTTTAACACGATCAAATTTTGTCCTACACCTACACCACTTTCTACACCTGCCTTCACGTTTCTCCCACCCATGTTTTCCTCGACAATAATATCCTTTTCGAACGAAAACAGATCTTCCTGGTTACCCTTGTACCGCCCGGTTCTAAATGACGACGTCGATGCAGGAGGATTTTGCTGAAAATGTTCGTGTTCCTTGCGAAATGCTAACCGATCTTCAACCCGTTCCCGCACGATCAGTGGTTCATATATAATCGGTGTCTCCTCCGGTAACGATTCCAACGAGGATTCTTCTTCCCTACTTTCTTCTTCCTGTAAAATCGAAATATCACTGTCATCAGTTGAATGCAGGTGTTGTTGCGGTAGAGTACGATTGTGATCTGAGTGTGTTTTCCGAGTAAACAAGGATCGCCTTATTGAGCTGCCGACAGTACTTCCGGTCGCATTAAACGACCTGTTAGCTTGGCCACTAGTACCTTCACCGTTTGCAACATCACCAGTAGTTCTGCGTCGTGGAGTATTTAGATTTTCTGATAACGCTGTGTTGTATAGGGAATTTTCCCGTTCCTCTATGTTAACAATATCCACAGCACGTCCCTCCATATGTGGCGACATGGTGACACGCCGATTGCTCGGTTTCATGTGGCTTTTGCTCGTATTGTTTTGAGGCTTACTGACCGGCGTCGATGTAACCGTGGGATCTGTAACGCCAACCGATGCATGCATATTTGTGAACGAACGCGCTTTCACCAACCTTCCTGACGAACGTGGCGATTTGTTTTCTACCAGCGCGTACAGTATGTTTGGATTGTTATTTACCATTAAGTACCGCTTGTTCGTTTCACTGCTTATAAACTCGTTGAGAACCATTTTGTTAGCCTTCGGTGAAATTTCTTGATAAATCGGTTCTTCGTCCTCACCGTGCACATCCACCGGAACGAGTGAACGCCCCACAGTGGCCTGTTGTATGGACTCTCGTCCCATGACTGGTAGGCCCACTTCATCTTCAGCTATTTTGCGCCGTATGTTACTAAGAAAGTCGCCCATATTAGCCACATTGTCCAGATTCAGATCGTCATACGATTGAAATTCTCCCTGTGCATGGCATTCGCTACTCGTTGAACGATTGTCTAGGGCTGTCGAAGATTGAGACCCAAAGCGAAATATCCTTTTTGGAGATATTTTCAAGTTGCGAAGCGTCTTTAGGAACTTTGTCTCGGACAGATGTTTTCCGCTCTTTCGGGGTGACACTTCATTATCGGAACGTTCTACAGGCGAAGGGTTTAAACGTTGTCCTTGTGAGACCGCAGCAAAATTGAGGCTCCGAGCAGATTTTCGATTAGTTTCCTCACCACTTTTACGTCGCCTGTTTTCATCGTTTGTAGCACAAAGGTTTTCTTTATTTTCATCTTTAGAAGATTTTAATCCTGCATGAGAAGAAGGTTGCTGTCGTGTAGGACGGTAATTAACTGGCACTACTGCTTCTTCGCCATTACCACCAACTTGTCCTGACCCACACGTTTTACACCTCAAATGAACCGGTGTGTACCCTAAGTGCTTGTGGTGTAGATTATACTTCTTTTTCGCGGAACTATTGCGATTGATATTTGGATCGCGTTCGGAATGGTCAGATGGTGAAGTTTTACTTACGTTATTCTGTTTCTTCGGTGTTTCAAACCTCTTCATAGCCCATATTTTCTTCTTCGATGCTTCAAACAATGTACGTGTGCGTTTCAATATGGCAGCCTTACGGAATGTTCGACGTTTTTCGACCTTTCCATTGGTTCGGGATGTAGTGCCAGCGATTGTAGCTGCTGCTGCCGGACAGCAAGCGTTTCTGGGTGTGACGGAAGATACCTGACCACCTTTCGATATCTTTTTTCGTCGTGGTTCATGGTTCGTTCGCCTGGCATCGTCTAAAAAATTTTCCTGCTGCTGCCGACGCCGTTCAAATATGCCACCCGTTGTTCGACGACGTCGATCCACACCGGGTAGCTTTCGTTGCACTTCTGTAACTTGATGTCGTTCTTCGCTAAGAAATTGTTCGATTCTTCGACGGGTTTCGATGCGGCTACAAACGTCACTCTTACGATGGGGTGTACTCTTAACATTCGATTCTCGTACGAATCGTTCAAAATCGGTTGATGTTGAGTGACGACGGGAAGGTGTTCTCGTTCCATCGACAGTGTCTATTTCAAGCTTAGGACCAAGCGGTTCTCCTTCAGTCCTGTACTTACTTTTTCCTTTCGATGATATTGATTGCTGGGGCGCTGGTTTAGAATTTCCCGTCTTGATCAACTGTTTGCGTCCCTCGTCTTCTGAGTAGTTTAGCATGCTGTAAATCTGTGCAGGAATAGATTCATTTTTTCCATTGCTGGCCGGTACAGTCCACCCGACCTGATGAGATCTTGGTTTTGTGTCTAGGTTCCATCCGATCGCACGATCGAAAGGATCACGTTCTTCGACGTCCTTCGCCAAAGGACAGGAAGGAACTGGAAGTGCGGTCGATCGCTTTGCAGTGTTGGCAAACGTCCGTGGTGGCTTCTTCGGTCCACTCATCTGATGTGAAGAGCTGGTAGACGCATCCGACGTATCCAACATTTTCTGCGCCCCAATGCTCTGCAATTTTTTCAAACGTTTCATCATCAATCGTCCAACAGTTCGGCCCGAATAGCGTGGCTTTCCTTCCAGCTTTCCCACTGACATTACTGAATCGAACGATTCCTCTCCCGGCGATGCAATTTCACACACTACAGAGTCGCTAAAACATTCTTCTGCCCTTGGTCGTGCCGGAGACGGCGAAGAGACAATATCCTGCTCTTCCATCACGGGGCGACCAGGGTGATTTTTTCCATACAGTCGATCGAAATGAATCGTTGAATCAAGAATTTCGTTACAGAAATTGTCATCCATTATGCGCTGCTGACGCTGAAGATTTGATTTATCGTGGCGCTTCTTGGTAGTAACGTTGCTGAGAGATTTTCTTCTTTTTTCGTGCTTTTCATGGGCACCCATTTCATCAGACGAAGAATGTCTTTTCAATTCCTCGGCGGTATCAACGCTGCGCCGTGCACCGTACGCTTTTTGCATGTCTCGTATCTGCGCCTTGCTCAACGTGATTTTCGACGTGACTTCGCTGTGATCCTCCGATAGTTCTTGCACGATTTGAATCATCGGTTGCTCTCCGTTCAATTTGTCATTTTCACACTCAACACTAGATCCACTTGATGCATGCACACCAGAAGAGCGTTTCTTCGATTCTTGTGGCGTGACTGGTTGGGAGAAAGCTTGCTCGTAGAAGGAAAGCGTCGACTCGTGAAGATCATCACAGTCGTGATACTCTTCATCATCGGGTGTGCGGCATGACCGATTGTTAGTTAACGAGCCACGATGTTCTTTTGGCATACAATCCGTCATACTTTCACTACCAGCATCTTCCATTAGCACTTTATTAGTTTTGTCTTCCGATTTATTCAATTTCAACTCATCCGTCATTGTTGGCTTCTGTTCCAGATCCATCAAATCTTCCTCCTCAATCTCTGCCGCACTTAAAGCGTGTCGTTCTGCAGCCTGCTGTGTAATCGCTTTCTCATTATCTAACGATTTCCGCTTAGTTCCAGTCACCGCCTGCGGTGGTGCTGAAACCATGATATCTACAGCCTTCTCTGCACATGTAGCTTTGCTTGTCCTTAGAGTGTTAGTATCACATCGGTAGTTAATGTTAATGGTAATCATCGTATTATGGCCCGCCAAATCTTCCTGCTGTTTCTGTTGCCGGCTAGTCGGTATTCCCATATCAAACCGATCAATGCTGGCAATATCTCGGCTTCCTTCGCTAAACGCGGAACTGGTACGTACACTACGTCTACCACCATCACCACATACGCTGCTTCCACTCGTTACACTAGCACTTTCAAAATCGCTCGTCTCCACATCACCAAAGGAGGATACATCGGGATGCGCTAGGTCCGTACATAATTCGGCCGTATCAACACCCACTGTGGGTGCCGATGTCCTGACGGGCCGAGACACCTTGTCCTTCTTCTGTTCGTACTGCTGTACCATCATTTTGACTTTGCTGGTGCGTTCTGTGCCTTCTCCGTTTATATTATTGTTCCAATCCTTTCCGAACAGTGCTTCCAGTTCATCATCTAGTGACGCATACTCATTGGTGGAGTCCGCTATGCCACATCCCTCGTGGTGTAGATCCTCTTGCAATATTTCTTGCTTTCTGGACAACCTGACATCTGTCGACGCTTCCGCAATATTTACCTTAAGGTGAGTCTGATCACAAACAGCCTTTCGAGTGTTTGCTGTTGATGACTCGAGTAATTCTTCCTTGGGTCTTCCTTGATTACCCGGTAGCGTGGAATAATCCGTAATGGAAGAACCGCCTAGACCAGCATGTTCATCTAAAATAAGAATAATACAAAAAAGCATAAATATAATGTATTTTACACGAAAGATTATAAGTTAATTTCCCTTTCTACAATTGTAAGGTGTATAAGTGAAATATAATGTAAAACAAATATATATATATATAATCCCAGAAATACTATGAGCTAAAAAATAAATATCACTCTGTTTTTGGATACCAAAAAGCCATTATTCAATCTAAACGACAGTATGACGCCTTGTAAATAGGGTAATAAAAATCAAGTGTTGAACAAAGTAGTACCTAACCTACCGGATCTGATCTCATCCATCCCTCTATTAGTTACAACTGAAAAGGGTGTTCCGTGTAGATTCTAGTTGTTGCTCACGCCTAATCCTCCCCATAGTACAATTGCAGCACACATATATGAAGGCCTACGGCCGGTATTGCCTTAATTGAAACCCATTCAATTTGGGCATATCATTGCACAAGTTGTTCCCAGCTCCGCAAGTGATCGTTTGAAGCAGCGAGGGTACAAACACGAAAAAAAACGATAGATGAAGATGCTGGTGCAGGTTTGTTCTGTACAACAGTAACGCTAGATTGATGTACAACTCGGATAAGGGGCACAGTCGATTGCTACTGGAAACTTTATAGAATCAATCGCTTAGGAAACACTTGAAAAAGCAAGTACGAACACCAGACGACGACCATAATCCATGTGTATGGGAGTACCATGTCGTTTGTACCTTAAACCAGATGTACAAATAAGTACGCACTCAATCGCCAAGTGTGTTGTTGCGTCTGCTCTTAGTTTTTTTTTGCTCTATGGTACACTGAGCTATGTCTCACAAGGCAAATACCCCAACACGCATTTGCAGTCGCATTCGAAGGGAGCAAACATGGGTGGGATGGCATAACGCCTCGTCAAAACAGATTCAAACTGATTTTTTCCCCCGTCGTCAATTGCATCGAACTGTATTTGGTGGATGCTGTGTTGTATGCAGCAGGGTTGTATATGCATTAACGCCTTCCATGATAAAATGAGTAGGAAGTGATCTGGAGGGCGGAACTGGTTTTCTTTTTCTGGAAGAGAACTTCAATGCAACACCGTCCAATAATGTGAACGATATAAAATCCGCACACCATCTGGAATGTTACTTTCCGTTCACACATATTACCGTTGAATTCAAAATTCAAAAAGTGGAAAACAAATAAAAGTGAAATATAATAGAAATCACACTTTTTATAAAGCCAATACGAATAATAAATAATATACAAATGTTTCAAACATTTTAAATTTCATCATGAATGGTAAATATAAAATATGGCAAATTTTCAATTTTTCATTTACCAGGTTTTTGTTTAACAGATATTAAATTTCAAATTAGAGTTTTTTTTAAATTGAAGGTACCTTAAGTTCAGTTGAGTTGAATATAAAAAAAATCGTTACGAGTGCTAGTGTGTTCGAACAATTTGCCATAAAGTGGCTGCCATAAGAAAGCCCACTTAATGATAATGTCGCCTTCAACTTCCCTTAATGTCTGTTCATCAATCGTCTTGCCATCGACGGCGATGATGAACGAACATGGCTTACCCTGCACACACTGTTTTTCACCAAGACTGTCCACTCAGGCGTAACCAGTTTTTTCATACATTTCTTCGTGCTATTTACTGTTTTGTCGTTGGAAGTCTACAGTTTACCTTCTGCTGTGGCTATCCATGGCCATTGCATCTCCACGCTTTGACACATTACCATCTTTATTACCATCTCTGTGTACAGTCCGGCTCTCCACCGATGTTCGCTCCTTTGGCAAACAACAGTATGCATCTCCAAGGAACATATCTTGCATGTTACCTTATATTGCAAAGCCTAACCGAACACTCTCCACTGAGTGGATCTTCTTCCGATATGAGGTCGACAGTTTTGTTTAATGTTTCGCCTTTTCTCCTCTGATAACTCCTCCAAATCGACATTTTCAGGACGCTTTAAGTGAAGCAATCTCTCCGTATAAACAACCTTACAACAACATCGCTATCTTTCTCCTTTTTTTCCTTTTATATATGCTTCTCGGCATGCAGTAACTGATTTACGACGAGTTCACGATCGATTTGCCGACATGGACACAAGAAGGAGAGAAAGAGCATCGCGAATAAGTTGGTCGAAATTGGCAAACCAACGAAATGGCAATGACCGCACATTTTATTCCAGCACTAGCACTGCCCATATACCTTGCATTTCTCGAACAAGCGAATTTATAAAATATGCAAATCCGACCTCGCATCTTCTTCTTGTCGGGAATTCTGTAGCTCGTCATTGGGGCGTTAAGTATTCAAGTCTCGCATCTCTGGCTTGGAACATTTTAACGGCCTACAAGACATGTTTCAAATCTATTCCAAAGGCATGATCGCCATGCGAACACGAATAAATTGTCTAAATATATTTTAATGGATCAAATAATCCAGGTCATGACGTTTGAATATTCTTTACACACAATGCTATTAAAGTGAAAAGAGCAGCTTCATCAAGAAACGAAATTCAAAATATGTTTTCCCTAACCGAAAAGGATCCCGAAGCGTTGGTGCAAGATCATTGTCCGTATCGCAGCTCCTCCTAATGGAGAAACAGGTTTCGCTGGAGGAACAAGAAAATCCTGTTTCTTAACGCTCATCGAACACTATCAACAGAATGTAACAGGTGAATGTTCCTTTCCAATGATCCACTCACCGCCAAGGAAGCCACAATGACAATTTTTCACGCGGATCCTCATACACAAGGATTTCTTGCCCTTTGCGTTTTCGCCACAAATCACGGAAGAGAATGCGCAAATAACACGCGCAAGATGCACGCGCGATTTTTATGGCCATGCTTGGAATGTGTACGCCGTACTAGATTGGAAGAGATTGTTGACCTTTCTTGGCGATTTGAGGGGTAACAGGTAGAACGGAAAGAATTAAAAAAAAAACAAGGAAAGAATTTATGCTTTTATCATTTTGAATGTATCTTTAATAAGTGAAGAAATCTTATTTTTTGTGAGATTTATTCTGATATGTATTTGAGAAATTATCAATATCCATAAGTTTCTTGCTTTTGTTGCATATATACCTACAACTTACTCATCGCAACTGATTCAATATTTGTGACTTTTATTGCAAAAAAACGAAATGTTAACTGTGCGATAAAATACAAAGTTAACCTTTCTCACGTACACAAATTTGGCGAATTCCCCTTATGGTTTGCTTCGGTGGCCATTATCACACTTTCCAAAACTGACGGAACCGGCCCAAACCGGACCACCACTGGTCTGTGAGGATAACGACGTGGCAAGCACAACATATCAAGGACCGGTATACGGACGTTGAATTCTGTCCTTCTTCATCTTCCTTGACAACAGTGCAACAGCGACCAAACTGGACAAACCAGAAACTGCTAGCTGCTAAGAAAAACCAGCAGCAATAATCGGCACGAAATGCAAAGATAAACAATGAAAGTAGTTTCCAGCTCAAGAAGAAAAGATAAATAATGTGCTGGAAAGAGAAATGGGAGTTCTCCTCGCAGAGTGACCCACCCCGTCTGGAAGGTGGGTTTTTGCTCAACCAATCTTGTGGCGTTCAAGCACAGCAAACCGGCTTTTAGCTAAGAACGTCACCAAACACGCAATGCGTCGAAAAAGTAACGAGGAAGTAACCGCGGACCAAGAAACCCCTGAACATGACAAGGCTAAAACATGTTGTTACTTACATTTTTCAAGCTAACTTTTGTTTCTTTTTGCTCTCTTCCGTTGTCCTGTGATAAGGTACGATTTTTATTCGAAAAAAGGCAATTAATTGCACTGTTAAATTTTATATCCAAAATAAAGTAGATGAAGAAAGCCGCTTTTAAGTTTGTTTTTTTTTGCGTTGAAGAATCGTAACAAATTTCACAATCGCATCGAAACGAAGAACTGCCAGATTGGAACTGGTTTTATCGTTTATTTGCTGTAGTGTGATAAAACTATACCAATTAATGCAAAACGCAACATACAAGGAGAAAACAAGAAATCCAAACGAGACTCCGAAATCAGGTGACTTCAATGCCGGCAAGGCGGGAGAGGGGCGGAAGGCAATCACATCGATGATCAGGAGTTCGCGGGTTTTTATCAATTTAATAGATAAATCATTTTAACCACACGATCCAAATCATCGACCATGGCGGTTGCAAGTCATCTTTTCAGAGGATGATCGCGGATATACTGCATTTATATCATCAGTTGGTGTTGAACAACACTGCTGAGCAAGGTTTTTTTTTATCGTTTTTTTTCACAATAAGAAAACACAACAACGAAATATAATCGAAGTGAAGTTTTCGTTCCAGTTGGCAGAATCCGTGGAATTTTATCGAGTGAATTTCCTCAAGGGGAAATCCGTCTCACATAACATTTCTCGTCCAGACTCAGAAAAAAGCGAAAAAGAGGAAACGATAAAGGCGTACAAAAACAATCGCAAGCCAAATTGTGGCTATTATTATCTAATTAGCACCAGCAGGTTAGAGCGGCTCTTGCCAGCTTCTGTATTGCAGATATGGCTGAACAATTTGTAATTAAAGGAAGAGGAGAGAGAGAGAGATAGCCCCAATATCGGTGAAAACGATCGCTGCTTGTTGCGAGATTGATGATCGCCCCTAGGAACCATAAAGCACTGATGTATATAATGGCAATATTTGAATTATTACGCGTGAAAGGAGGAATGAAACTTCGGTAGAAATAATATAATAAGAAGTTAACTGGAACAGGCGGCGATTTATCGTTTTATTTTCTAAGTCGATCAAAGTTTCGTTGAAATTTCGCAACGGATATAATACTATCAACATCTGAAAGAGATCAATATTGGGAAGATATGATGTCTAAAGAATTTAAATCTTTAATATGTTGATCTCTACGTATGCTTTGTTGGTGTCTTGGTTGCCTCTCTACTGTATAACTGTGGTTTGACATTTGGGAGAGACTATAGTCAAACCGAGCTTTGAACCCAGGCCGGACATGGACATATTCCTGAGTACCTTCTGAATCAATTCCAAATGCACACATTAAAGCAGCAAAAAATAAATCTGGAAGATGAGGTACACGATGTAACTTGATATTTTTTTTTTATAATTCATTGTTTTGACAGATAAAAGATCCAGTACAGGATCCATGAAGTTTCTATATTAAAACCAAATGGAAACCACATCAATTAGCAAAACAACAATATCGGCGGTACATCAAAAGAAAGACGTAAAAAACATATAAAAAATGCAACCCAATTGGAGCAAAAATTTGGCACAACTAATTTCAAAACACCATCGTGTTCCACTTCGGGGCAAACCTCGATTTCGACAATTTCTTGTACGCCTCATTACATCCACGCAAGCGCAAATCTTTAGCGGGTTACTTCCGCTTGAAAAGGCCACAGCAAAGAAAGGTAAACAATTCAAACGAAACGTTCGAATTGTTGCCCAACACACAGAGTGTAATTAAAACCTCGCATTATATGAGCATCAATGCTCAGGCACTCAATTGAACCTAGCCCAAATATTTCAAATGGACACCCTCGGACACCTTAGTACAGCGCTTAAGACCTTTGGCTTACCATCCACGAGGGGCTAAGTTCACGCAGTAAAGGTACGATCCTCGGAAAGTATTCAAGGGCTCTTTATTGTCGGCATATCATCCGCTAGGTTCTCCTAACGCAGCCATCCCTAATTTTTTCATGGCTTCTGGTTTCTGTTTTCCGTTTTGTTTTCGTTGCGGAAGAAATAATAATGTTTAGCCTGAACCTGATGAAACAGGTACGGATTGTGGTGCAGGAGATGTAAATTATTTCCCAAATAACCAGACACTGTACGATCAGCTTTTGGTTATAAGAGCATCAAAACTTACATAAACCACACCACTTCAACGCAACCGTCGAAAGGAGAAGGCGAGACGCAAAGTACCAAATGTGCGAGTGGGTTTCGGGTTTTACAATGCCCATTAAATACAATGATACCTACACTTCTTTACCGATCGGCTTTCTTACTCTTCCGGCTATGCTGGCCGATGCTTATGCTCCTGTTGTGTGGCTATCCGATCCGATCGAGCGATAATAAAAAAATGCCTCAGCCGCCGGAGCCAGAGTTCACCCATTCGCGGGGCATAGCGGCACGTCTGCTTTTCGTCGATCAAGCACACCAGACAGCTCATGTAAAAACTACCGTACCGTACCGTAGAATTGTGCCGAAGGCGGAAGTGAAGAAAATACGCTCTCAAGTGGGCTTAACATAGAACGCACCCCGGTCAGACAGTGGCTTCTTACCACACATCGCACGCATTCTCAATAAAATAGGATATTTCCCCCAGGGCCGGAAGTGGAACGAGCGGGAAAGCGAACACAAAACTGAAATGATAAGGTTTCGCTGGATTGCAGACCCAAACGGGGCGTCAAAACAACGCATTTCATTGTGAAATGGGTAGCAATACCACTCGAGAACACGAGATGAAGGAGTTGTATGTTTTGTGTGGTTGGGTTTTTTTGTGATCTACGTTTTTGAAGGTTTCAATTGCTCCCTTCGTTCAAGTGCACCATTGAAAGAGATGCGGAAATGTGGCAGGTATTTCCTATTACTTGATAATTGTGACAGGTATTTGGAAAAATTCTTATTTTCGTAAATTAATAACAAATATCTTAATTGGTATACTTTAATTTGAAAAGTTAACACTAGAACCGCAGTTTTCAGTTAAAATTCACGCAATTAAAATAAAACTAAAAGTCACGCTTCTTTGGCACCCATCCATCAATAGAAACGGGCCGTGTTAAGCATGATCCGTATCCCAATTTATCACAGAAATGAAATAAACATCATCCTTTCAACTACCGTATTTGACTTTTCTGCAGCGTGAAATTCAGAATTAATTGGACATCTTCTCGAAACCGGTCCGCAAACAAGGAAACAAGGGTCTAGGACGAAAACACATCTAGCCATACTGCTGACACTGCAATGTCCCATGCTTGGTACTTAATTAATGGCTATTTGTTTCCTTTTACAGTATCCTACGGGTTGCTCGACGAACCTGACGAATAGCCCAACGCACTAACTGCATGAAATGCCTCAAGAAAAGCTTCAAAGAAAGATCGATGAAAAAAAGACCTATCATAAACAAGGACACGTATTGTGCGACGTTTAACCCCTCGCAAGAACATTAAGCAATCATCAAGAAAGAACGGAAAAACGACGGTGCCGCCACGGTGCTGTGAAAAAGAGAAATAAATAAACCCGCATTTACCAAACAAGTCCCTTTTTGATATGGGCAGAACAGCGTAGAACAAGACAAGGCTAGCGAGCTTATAAAGCATCTTCAAGCAACCAACCTGCGCTGAAAACGTTACTGAAAAAGGAATTACCACTTGAATTCCTTTTATGGATAGGATAACGTGACCAGTGCAGGTCCATCAGCAGACGACGTTCCGTCTGCGTGTGTTAAATTGATTTGCTAAAATAAACTTTCCGACCAACGTGCATTTTCTCTTCATGCTGCAAAAATACTGTACACCGGTTTCAGAGCTTCGTGATGCGTGGGAAGGACTAAATCCATCGCCACCAAACGAACATGAACGGCTGCATTGATTGTTCAAACTGGAAGTTACGGGGGCTCGTCATCGTGATTACTGAATGCCTTTCATATTGCACCGAAGAATTTACCGACACGTCACAGGCAGACTGATCGAGAAATCCCACGCTTGTTTGGTTGTGCTATAGGAAGGGCCCCCCTAAGGCGATATTAGGTGTTTGCAGGTCATAACGCTTTATGAACGGCGAGACGGTTCGGCGCTTGATAACTTCGTTCTGCTTTCGCCTCGACAAACCCACGGCTTATCGTCACACGATATCATTTATGAACCTGATGGTACAAGACGAAGCCTCGATTACGTTTCCAGGAGTGGTCGGGTCGAAGCAAAACGATTAGAATAATTTTCAAATCCCACGGATGGCCCACCGCAATAGATATTGATATTGATTTTGTCGTTCTCGCTTTCGTTAAAGCTCGTTATTTCCGCGTATATGTTAGGGTAGGTCAGAAACCGTTTAATGGTGGTTATGAAAAGTGATAAAAAAATAAACAAAAGCATCAAACATTTGATTGATTGATTTGAAAATAAATTTTCTTAGTTCTTGGCACATTAAATGGATGTGTAAAAAATGTTACAAATAAAATAGGGTAAATAAAGGATTTATCTTATCTTTGTTCCACATAATTTATCCCAGCTTTACATACACTTTAAAAAGAAGTCAACATTCATTGCTTGCAACATACCGTACATGTACTTTACTTAAACACGTGTACCATACACGTAAAACGAAGTTGTTGTTTGCTGGTCAGTTATCAAATATCGACCGAATGGAAGAAAAAAACACACGTTGTTAAATAAATATAACAAACACCGTGACCGTACAGCAGCGTGATCGAAGGCGTTTCTTCCATCCACTCCAATATGTAACAGGTTCGAAGCGACGTTTCGAACGATCGTGTGTTTGCTCCACATGGTATTATCTTACGATGTAAACACATCCGGAACCAATGCACCCTAACGCAGATCAACCGATATGGAGCCGCGTGTATAAGCCAACAGTACCGCGCGCTTTGACACTAATAATCTAGGCAAACAAAACGTAAGACGGAACCGAAACGTGAATACACGTGAACGGTAAGATCCACTGCCTGTGGATGTGTTGTTTGGGGTAGAGAAATGAAATTGGAGCACCAAACTTATCTTCTGGAACAACTTACGGTTGAAACACCGAATGGCAGTTGATAATCTGTTGTTTGTGTTCTCAGTTACGGTTGGCTTCTTCATCAATTCCCGGAGCTGGACGAGCGGACTCCATTCCCGCTTTGTGCCACTATCAACAAATGTACATTTTTTCTCATTAGCTTACAACGGACCCCGGGTTAAGGCTCAAGATTTGCTCAACCAAAGGTCACGTGGTACTCGCAGCACACGGTAGAGGCCGTTAGAATTGATTAAGCACACAGAAGTGTTGAGCCAAATCATTACCTAGTACGGCGCCTAGCATTTACGCGTAACGAACTTTACCGTCGTGACACCCGTCGTTGGGGCACAGACAGTAAGAAATATTCCGCCGGGTTATGCACTTGTTATCAACGGGTAGAGGCTATGTTGGAGCCATGCGTATTTGTAGTGGTCTGCAAAAGTTCGCGAGCACGCGCTATTTGGACGTGACAAACGGGTTAGAAGGAGCTTAGGACGGACAGCGGCTGAATTTCGACCGGTTTGGCGTGTGCCAACCAGCTCTCAGTGCTATTAAAATACATTAAGCACCGTAAGTTGCGCTTGAAGCAAAGCTACAGTTATGACCTAAAATATAAAACAAACATGAAAGTGTTGATATTTTTTTGCATCATGCCTTAAATTTTGAAGTTCGAGAATAAATGGTTTCTACGCAAAAAAAAACTATCTTTAAAATATCTTATTATGTGAAATTTTGTTTTTCGAAACGTGGAATAGACACAATAAGAATCGAAAATCGCACCAATTTACCCTCAAAACACATCACTTACTTCTGCTGGATGATCATATTTCATCCAGCCACCCGTTTCATCGACCTCAATTTAGCAACCGGTGTGGTGCGGAGCAACAACTGGTCGTATTCACGGAAGCTGTTTTGCGGAGACAATGAGCTACCCATTTGCGCACAATGATGGCCATGATTGGTCGCTCCTAGACACCCCACCAGCATCCACCTGACTGGACTTGCCACTTCATCTTGCACCACATTTTGTGTGTCATTATGAGTGAGATACTCGAGCCGGGCCGATGTTGCGGCTGTGTGTAATTATACAGACTAACCAGGTCCTCCGGCGGGCAAAGTGCTGACGCCGCAACACTACTCTCCTCGCTAGGGAGAATATACAAAAACACGAAATAGCAAACACAAAACGAAAGACTGCTACAACGTGTCGATTGGAATATATGCAAAAGCCATGACTCTTTTTTTTTATCTCACTTTTACTGCTTTGCACCATTCGTTGACGATATGATTTTGTTCGTCCAGCCGCGTTTCGAAAGCCAACCTTGAGGTTCCGCTGCTTTCTCGAAACTATGTGCGCGCAAATTACATATGCATGTGCGGCGATGCTGGTGATGACGTTGACCGGAATTTAATTCCAAGCCAGTCGAGAAGATGACGACAAACGTCTGCGAGCTTGATTCGACGCGACAAAGAAATAAGGTGTAAAGAAAACAGAACCACGTTAACCACGAATTCGTAACACTGACAGTGTGGGGGGGAAGCCACAAAACACGTACCAAAAGAGAATCTACAATATCAACACGTGCCTTGTTGTTTCGATCCGAACCACATCCAACGCTTGCTCGCTGGCCCGAACAAGTATTGTATGGTAAAGCGTAAATAAATAGTTGCTTTGTGGTTACATTATTTTCTGAACATTGTCAACTAAATTGTTGTTTCATTTCGTACAAGATATGTACGGCTCAATTGAGAGAGGCTGAAACCACAATATTGATATCAAATTGTTTAAAAACAATACAAAAAGGAGAAAACACAAACAAATCATTAATCTCTTCCTTGCTTAAATTGAAAAGAACATGCAAGAAGAAGAAATCAGTGCCAGGCTTTAACAAACCAACACATGCCACCACATTTTAATTGCTGAAGTGGCCATCGAATTGAGGAACAAAAAGCTTGACAAAGATTCATCCAACCTTGAAATTGGAATCAATTGCTTCAGCTTTTAGGTTACGCATGCAGAAAACAAACACCCAGTGAGGATCGTTTTCGTTCTTTTTCGTTGCTTTGCTGCAAACTGATGATGCAAACATATTCCATCTCTGTTGCTCCTTTCCAAGGGCTTTAAAAATCCAACATATGCATGTACGTACCATATGTGAGCATTACGAACGGCATAGGATTAAACAGTACGAAAAAAACCAACTCCCAATCGTGCATCGTAATCGGAATACCGAACTGATGCGTTCACAGAACACCCAGAAACTTATTCGGTCGCGGTAAAAAACACTAAAATGATAAGAAGATTTAAACCGAACCAAGGCGGTCGCGCATCCTAGCCATTCTACGGCAATACTTACCGGTATCAAATTTGAGATTGTTCAACAGCAATGACCGATGAACGGTGTCTAGCGTGTCTAGTATAGCCGGGTTCTGTAGGAAGCGAGCACGATCCGCGATAGAATCGGTTGTGTTGGCGATGGTGGTGCCGGGAATGGGTTTTCTGTTTTCTTGCAATTCGCTCGAGTACTTGCTGCTTGTCTGTTCCGGCAAAAAGCAACGGCGTGTGGAGCAGGATTCACCACGGCGACAGCAGAACAGAGGGACCATGAAAAAAACGTTCAATAAAAAGAGAAAATGATAAAATGAAGTACATAAAGTTCATCTTAAAGCGTGGAACCATAGCGACCGTGGACGATCAAAGTGCGTGGTATGGGTATGGAGTAAAACCGGATTTTATTCGCAACATGCACTCGAATGTGGTTGCAGAATTTACTTGTAATCAAAGAACACAGATTACATTTACGGACTTAAAAAAGCTTTTTTTGTACACTTAAAATTCCAGCTAGTAAATATAACACAGTTGTGGTATAGACTGCCAGTGCCTGTGGTGGCTGCTGCGATGCATACAAAATTCCTTTTCAGATCATAACCTCGAAACGGGCAATGTTTACTTTGCTCTCAAACCGGCCCTGTTCTTACTTTTCTCTTGTCATTGTCCTTCGCACAACCCTACCGCAGCAAATGGTTCGACTTTTGGCTAACAGTGGCTAAAAGGATTAATTTTCTACGGTGTTGGGACTTTGGAAGGACGATTGGAAGACTCTGTAGAGCGATACTTACGATTTTTTTCGCTTTCTGCCGAAGATATCCAGCCATGAAGAACTAGTTGTACAGCGGTCGTTGGATGTTGGAAACAATTCATATACAACTTTACATACAAATCACACAAGGGACACTTTTACAGTTACCACTCGGCCGTTCCTGAGGAACGCTTGTCAGGTTGTTCAATACGATTCTACAAGGCTATGGGAACGAAACAAACATTCAGCAACAACTGCTAACAGGACAATCACGTAACACACGGTAAACTACAGGACCACATCCGCAATAACACAGAACTACTTCGACTACTTCCGTACGATCAAATTGTGTTTCACACACTCTTTGTACGTTTCAACTCTTTAAATCTGCACAGTTAACTTTGATGCTTTTTAATTTAAAGCACCATCAAAGGCACGCTCGGAATAGTTTTGCCGGTATCCGTCTTTCTGGCTGGTACCGTATGCTACTTCCTCGAATCAGGAACCTTTAAACTGCAGTGAATGGACATCGGCATATTGAAAGGCACGTTTTGATTGTAAAGTAAAAACACAAACCAGATACAACGATTGAACGCGAAACAAACGGAAGATCCGACGAATGGCCTCCAAGCTGCGCGCGCGCGTTTTTCCTTCTGACAGCAGCCGCTACTTCAGCACAACCTTCCACGGCTACGGTTCGGTTAGGTTTGAATAGAAAGCTACCAGGAACGTGCGCCCGTATACGCGATATGAGAGAGTATTGGTGGTATGAGGGCCAAAACGACCGCGATCAAAACAGGTGGTTTTGGCTGTTGCACTAACGAAACAAAATTAAGCTTAAAGGGACACCAGTACGTATTCCGTCGTTTTTGAAGTGTAAATTATAGACGAAAAGATAACTTTAATTAGATAACTGCCCCTAAACATCACTTGAGGTTAATGTATCAGCAAAACAAAGCGTTGGTATTCTTCTGCGTTGAGCATGGATGATTTCGTGAATCTGTCTACTTTCCACCAATATCACATGAAATTCTTACGCCGGGCACTATTTGGAATGTGTTTTATCACTTCACAGATTAATTTCGACGATTGCAGACGATTTGCTAAGCGCATTTGCATTCTTTTTCACAGCGCCTCGGTACCAAACTTGTCCGTTGGTAATATGAATGTTTGACTATTGGAACTTCCAGTCAGCTGTCATTCCGATGAACGTGAGCGTACTGACAGTTGGCGCATTCCGCAGTTTTATTTTATTATTTTTGATTTATACTTTGCTCGACGTAAATTATAAATTAAGTATACATTTTAGTCGTTACAACATAAAGTTTTTTCCCCAAGTTTTTGATTCATTAGTTTTTTTACCAAGAACAAACGTACGTATCTAAATTGTCTCACAGTTTGGCAACGCTGCCGTGCATGACGTCTCCGTTTGTTGACATCTGACGTGCAATAGGGAAAGGAGCAGAACGTCTTGTAGGAAAAATAAAGGTAATTACTCACAATTCCCTTTTTTCGGCCCAAGTTTCATTATTTTTATGCGTATTATTTTAGCAACAGCACCATGGAAGATGACTTTGAACCGTACGATCCCACGCTGCAGAACATAATCGATCAAACATCGCTCAAATGGGTGTTTGTGGGTGGTAAGGGAGGCGTCGGCAAAACAACATGTAGCTGCAGTCTGGCGGTCCAGCTGGCACAGAAACGCGAATCCGTACTGATTATCTCGACCGATCCGGCGCACAACATTTCCGATGCGTTCGATCAAAAGTTCACCAAGGTACCGACGAAGGTGAACGGATTCGACAATCTGTTCGCGATGGAGATCGATCCGAACGTCGGCATCAGCGAGCTTCCGGATGAGTATTTCGAAGATGATGCATCGCCTTTAAACGTTGGCAAAGGAATGCTACAGGAAGTAATCGGGACGCTGCCCGGTATCGATGAGGCGATGAGCTATGCGGAAGTTATGAAGTAAGTCCAGCTTTCGGGCTTTTTTTTTTAACACGCTAACGACACATATTCACGTTGCAGGTTGGTGAAAGCGATGAATTTTTCCGTGGTCGTGTTTGACACTGCACCGACTGGTCACACACTTCGATTGCTTTCATTCCCGCAAGTGGTAGAGAAGGGGTTAGGCAAGTTGTTGCGGCTAAAGATGAAGCTTGCACCAATCATTTCGCAAATGGGTTCCTTGTTTGGTGTACAGGATTTCAACGGGGATACCATCGCGAACAAGCTGGAAGAGATGCTCAGCATTATTCAGCAGGTTAATGAGCAGTTTCACAACCCAGTAAGTACTTTAAGGGCTTTACCACTCATACCCTTGCTCTAATTAAAATCCTTTACCCAAAAGCAACAAACGACCTTCGTGTGCGTATGCATAGCCGAGTTTCTGTCCCTTTACGAAACAGAACGGCTCGTACAGGAGCTTACCAAGTGTGGCATCGATACGCACAACATCATCGTCAATCAGCTGATGTTCCAAAAGAAGGGACAGCAACCGTGCAGTATGTGTTCGGCTCGGTGCAAAGTGCAGGAAAAATACCTCGACCAAATTGCTGACCTGTACGAGGATTTCCACGTGGTTCGATTACCGCTACTGGACGAGGAAGTTCGTGGTGTGGAGAAAGTAAAAAAGTTTTCACGCAACCTGCTGGTCCCTTACTCACCCGATGCTCCTCCACCGCAGGAGTAATATCAAAAGCACTCCTCTTTGATTATTTCAACAGAATGAGGTCGTTTTCGCGGGTCTTATATGTTTGGTTTGCAAATGCACTAGATTTTGTCGGGTATAGTTTTGTAAATTCTGCATACGATAAATTATATTTAACGTGACTTTGCTCAGCAAAACTGGCAAATGCTGATGCCGTGAAGATATTCCTGAATATTTCCCCTTATTTTATATTTCTTTCCCAAGTAACAATTGGTAGTAATAAAAGGTGAATTTTGCAGCACACAATCAGTTCATTTTTGAAAGGTGAAATTTTGCATTTCAAATATGCCGAATCTGCGAGTGATCATCATTTTGGTTCTCACGACACGACACCAAGCTGCTTGCCAACCTCAATGAATGCGGCCACGGCACGATCAATTTCTTCCTCTGAGTGAGCTGCCGACAGTTGTACACGGATACGAGCCTTCCCCTTTGGCACCACCGGGTAACTAAATCCAATCACGTAAATGCCACGCTTCAGCATCTCATCGGCAAAAGTCGAAGCTAGTCGTGCATCGCCCAGCATTACCGGGCTAATCGGATGGTCCATACCGGAGATGGTGAAACCAGCGTTTGTCATTGCTTCCCGGAAGCGACGCGTATTGCTCTGCACCTTTGCCGTCAGCTCACTCGATTCCATCAGCATATCAATCACTTTCGATGCGCTGGCCACAACAGGCGGTGGTAGCGAATTCGAGAACAAGTACGGTCTTGACTTTTGACGCAGAAGATCAATTAGCTCACGTGGACCCGTCGTATAACCACCGGCAGCTCCACCGAGTGCTTTTCCCAGCGTAGAATTGATAATATCACACCGACCGAGCATCTCGTAGAACTCCTCCGTACCACGGCCGGTACGCCCGAAGAACCCGGTAGCATGGCAATCGTCCACAAACGTCACCGCACCGTACCGGTCAGCCAATTCGAAAATCTCCGGCAACGGAGCTACATTACCGTCCATCGAGAACACACCGTCCGTTACGATCATCTTGATACGTGCGTCTGTCGTACGTAGCTTCTCTTCCAGATCAGCCATATTGCGGTGTAAGTAGCGGGCTTTTTTCGCTTTGCACAATCGAATGCCATCGATGATGGACGCATGGTTAAGTTCGTCCGAAAATATAGCGTCTTCGGGAGTCAGTACCGCTTCAAAGATACCCGCGTTTGCATCGAAACAGGATGCGTAAAGGATCGTATCTTCGCGCTGATGGAACCTGGACAGCTTATTCTCCAGCTGCTTGTGAATGTCTTGCGTGCCACAGATGAAACGGACCGAGCTCAATCCGGCACCGTACTCATCGAGTGCTTTCTTGCCATAGTTGATAACATCGGTGTTTGCCTTAGGCGATAGAAAATATTGAGAAATTAAGTTATTGAAGGATAAAGTTCTAATACCAGATAAGATTACTAACCGATAATCCGAGGTAGTTATTGGCACAAAAGTTAAGAATCTTGCCACTGCTTCCAGCGACACCAATGGCAGTTGCTTGCGGAGTAGTTATGATGCGCTCGCTTTTGTACGTTCCGGCTTCGCGGATATCGTCTAGCTGGTGTTGAATGATCTGCCGAAGCTTATGGTTTCCGGCCGTTGCAGTACTATAGAAGACGGGGCGGGCTGTAATGCAAAAATTACTTTACATTTAAATCTTGCTACAATGTCCCTATCTTGGTCTGTCTTGCTTAATATTTTGCTCTCTCGAAAAACGTAAGGAAAGCATGTTCTAGTCGAGATATTACAAAGATTGTAAATTTAGCTAAATTTATCTTTGAGCTTTACAAACAACCACAATTACGACATTTGGAACAATTACATCGAAATGTTTGTTGAGAGCAATGGCACCATCAGCTGATGCTGGTAATTTCATTTTTGGTTTTTTTGCTTTGCTTTGCAAAAGTATTTTACTTCCACTTCTGGTGATTCTGACGCACGCCGGTCTCATCACCCTCAAAAGAAAAGGGTCATCTATCGTGCGTTTGTGTCCTTGAACGTGTGAAGGATGTGTGAACGGCACACATGTCAATCAGGGTGGTCACCCCCGATGGAAATGTGAGGAGATCGATGGGTAGTAAAAATAGATTTCCCACCAGCCGCAACTGCTAGGCGCATGGAAAGCGATGAATTACTTTTAGTAATGGATATAAACCATAATTAGTTCTTAATTTCGTATCTTTTTTAGTTTAGGTAATCGTAATGAACTTGCACAACCTCAGCAAATTGCAATAACTAATGAACAAGCATGTTCGTCACACACAGAAAAACCGGTTCCGCCCAAGCAAGTGCATAAAATGCATCATCTTCTTACCTCTGCTCTGACTGCTGCACTGCTGCAACAAGTTGCGTGTAAACTGCATCGTTGCCATGCTTGTTTAATATCTGGCCGTATAGAATGGCAATGGTTTGCAAACTACAATGACACAAATTTACAAGTGGCGTTTGAAGGATGTGTGTAGATCGCCACTCTATGGAAGCTAGAATAGTGCCAATTCAGTTCGTAGTACGATCACGTTTCACTGTAACAGAAGGAGGAATATATGGCGGCGGGAAGCGCGTATAGTTGGAGTCGTTTTTGCAACAAAGTAACAACGTATTCGTTGGAAGGCCACACTAACTACACGTTAAACTCACACGAAACGTTCTGGCCGTAACGAAAGCGAACGTAGCCTCAGTTGAATAATTTCCTTTGATTAGACCGGCGAAATTGGATCAATTGCTAGCTCTAAGAGACATAAACAGCTCCAACGATGGACAGCCAGCGGTGTGGAAGGTTTGAAAGGAACTGCCGAACCCAATTACGCGACCCAATGCGTTATATGACCTGTCCGTACTGGTTGAAGCGCAAACAACCACTACCACTGGGCAATAGTTTTCCGTATAAAGTTGGCGCAGACAAACTTGGTGCGCTTTGCGGTGTTTGCATATATTGCAACAATTTCTAACAAACACTGGCCATGGATCTAATATCGCCGGGAGAGAATGGCAATTTTTGTAGAAGCGAGAGAGATATTCGACGTCCCAAAACAGGATCGCCGCGAAGAGCGAATGGGGGATCGCATAGCAACATACGACGCGCATACCGGTCGTCATGGATGTTGTCAGGCGTAGATGCGTCCCCCATATTAACGCACATTGCTTCATACGCGAATGAAGAGGGTAGAATGCAGAGAACGTGAGCAACGATCAATGAGCATAAAACATAAAGCATATGCTCTTTATTTGCCGCACGTTTCTCTTATACTTATGATTCTATTCTACCATTTATTCTTGATTGATCAATATCGCATTCTTTTCTCATTTTCTTAACCAAAATAAAAACGTTTTAGCTAAACTATTAATAATAGAAATGAATAATGCTTTAAATTCGAAAGGATTTATTAGGGAGCAATTCAATCTGCTGGAATCTGTCCTAGCTGAACCATGAGTTTTGTTTTTGTGATGATTTTTATAAAGATTTGCTTTGCTTCTGTTGTCCCTACCTCGCTTTATCATATCATTTTGGTTTGTTATGTATTTTTGACCGTTTCTGTGTGTATATACGTATTTTTCTGATTTTCGATTGATAACTATTGTTGATTGAAGTACAACTGGTTTCGTTCGTGTCGTTCCTAAACTGATACTTATTCTTTTGCATGGCATAAACCAAATTTAACCCGCAATCACAAATCGTACGCCGAAAAATCGAGTGGAAAAAAAATCTGCACATCCACGTTCGTTATCGCCATGGTATTATTTTAACGCATTCTTCTTTTTCCGTTCCTGAATTTAATGCACATAAAAAGTACAAATAAGGACAACCTTAAACAAACTAATATCAGTAAAATAATGAAATTAAGTACATAAAGCTACCGGGAGTTCTTACGGTACAAAAAGCATCGTGTGATTTTTTTTCTCTTTTCTATGTATAACGCTGTAAAACTCTTGCTTTTACCTCTCTGACTACGCTCGGATTAAAAAGCAACTTATACTTTTCCTATTCGTCCTTTGTTCGTCTCCTCCCACAACCACTAATCCACACCATTTTAACAATCTAACAAATATGTTTCCTTTCCAACCCTCGCAAAACGTGTGTAATGCCTCTAATTATGTGTGCACGAGGATGAAAACGTAACTACAAACAATAATATCTGTACAGTAGAAAAGCAAAGTTTGGTTTAAGGCAATCGTAAAGATATAAAAAAAGAGCTTCTTATACTAAACTTCTTTAAAACAAACATACAAAATAAAAGAAAATATAAAACATATAAATGAAACAATCCTCACATTTCAAACCTATACCTGTGTACCGTTCCTCCTTATCACCACCGTTTTGTTCCGCATGTGTTTTTTGTTTTTGGCGGAAATAGATCATAAACTATAAATTCAGGCATTTATAGTAATTAAAATAACGCTCTATCGGGTATGTTTGTCTCACATGGTTCATGTTAACATGCTTCCTTTCATTTTCCCGGTAAACTAAAGCCTCACACCAACAGGGTTTAATGTTTTTGTTTACTACGAACAAACGTTTTCTTTTGGTTTCAAATGTATAATTTTGTAAGGTACTGAAAGTATGATGTTACATATGTACTTGTGTGTGTGTGTATGTGATTTGGCTTAACATTCGTTAACATTCGTCTCATATTTTACCACGTCATCGAAGAAGGGAACCATTTACTAACATTACTAATGAGTAAACATAAGCGAATGTGTTGTTTGTTATGGTGTATTGTTCTAATTGTGAAAACTACTTTTGCATCAGAAAAAAGTGGTGTAGTTTGTTAGAAAATAAACCCCTACTATGGAGGAAACGTGCATAAGAATCTATGTTTTTTCGCTATTATATGTCCGCGACATGTTCGATGTGTGTTGATTTCAATTGTGTTTTTTCACTTCCTCACATATGTAACTCTTCGATTTTGATTTGTTATTTGCTAATATGCGTATTGAAAATTATACTTACTGTTTGATTGCTCAATAACACATACCGTTTTTACTGTGTGTTTGTGTGTCCTTTGTCTCTACACATGTGATTCTAATTAGTGCAAATTGTACAAAAAAAAAACAAACGTAATATTTAACTTTCCGAACATTATTTTGAATAATTTCTTCCTGTGGTAAATGTTGTTGTGTTATTGTTGACCATTTCACTTAGTTTCTCTCTCTCTCTCTCTTTCTCTCTCGTTACTATCAATTTTAAGCTGTCGCACATACGTTTTCTATCGTTCGTTCTCGATTCTCATTTAATCACACACTTTCGTTTTGTAACTCCATTAAGCTTGTATCAGTACTCTATCATAATTTCCTTTTCTGCATTTTGTTTTATCCAGCAACATTGTCGTTTCTCTCGTAACTCTTTGCTATCGCATACATCCTGCTTTCTTACGTTTACGCTCACAATCGATCCTATTTAAAACTTTGGTTTACCTTCCTCTTTCATCCCGAGCAAAGTGAATGTTTGCGCTGTATGGTGTCCTATACACTACGTTACATTTAACTGCACCAAACTTCGTTGTCCGGATATCGGAAAAAAAACTTTACTTACATTCACCACCACAGGCATGTTTTGCTGCATACTAGAAATCTTACGTTTTCTTCCAATATTGACGGTTCTGCTTATCTTACTGGCCCGTGCTTACATTAGGGAATCGAAAGGACCATCAGATTTTTTGCTTACGGTGTTTCCACTTACAGGAGCTGCTACGTCCGCCGCTTTAGTGCTGGATGGTTGTGGTGTGGTTGATAATTGTTGCACCAACGTACCAGGATACAGCAGCTTTGTCAGTGGAGCTGTGGTACTCGTTGTGCTAGTGCTGGATGATGCAGCGGTCGGTTTGGGCGGAGCAGAAGTGCGTGCACTTGCCGTACTAACTGTTTGCTGTTCATCGAAAAATTGCGATAGTACGGGCGGCATATTATCCTCCTTCACCTTAAATCGTTATAAAAAAATGAATGTTTTCGTTAACATAAACATTATCCTTCTTCTAACACAAAGCACAAAGGCGATGGATCCTTACCTGTTCCGTTCCGTTTGCCTCTCCTGCTCGATGTAACGAAGCTTCCTTCCTTGCCGCATTCTGCTGTATTTGGTCCTGCAGCTCACCGAGCTTCCCTCTGACCTCATCGAGCTTGCTGTGATACTGTTGGCATTCTTCCTGCACCTTCTCGATCGTACCGTGCAGCCCAGTGGTTACGTTTGCCAGTGCGCCCAGCTGCTCGTTTATAATCTTACGATCAGCTTCGAGCGCAGTTGCATTGTTGCGTGCCTCCATCCAAACGGCCTCGATCGATAGTACGTGCGAGGAAATGTTTACCGTGTTGTCAAACAGCTGCTCGATGCGCTTCGTCTGATTGCTTAGGTCCGATTCGAGCCACAGGTTTTTCTGCTTTAGCACCTGCAGTTCGCCGGTTACGTTTTGGGCGAGATTGTTTAGCTGCCCGGTCAGCTGATCGCGCAGTTCAGCTATCGTTTTTTCCATACCTTTCGCCATTCCATCCCCGCCGATAATATCCGTTACGACAGTGCTGTTCTGAATGCGACTGAATAGTTTCTACAAAGAGACGAACAATTAGCAGTTAGCAATGTGCGTCATTTGCAGGACGAGACGATGTCACCTACCTGCAAATCGTCGAGCGTTTTGTTCAGCTGCTTCTGATCGGTCTGTATCGTATCGAAGCGTGTTTCGAGTAACCCGATACGAGAATTCGAATCCCCTATGTTGGAGCCCAGATCGGCCACACTCGACTGTAAGCGATTAAGCTGCGCCTCTTGTGAGTTTTCATTCTTCTTGTCGATCGTCTCCCGGAGTTGTTTGAGCTGATCGGAAGAGAGAACAATTAAATAAAAGTTTTCGTTTACAAAGCACCAAACCAGCAGGACAGCAGAACTTTACTCACCTCGGCAAAGAAGTTGGTGAGCACTTGCTGCATTTCTCGCAGCTTTCCATTGAGTGCAGTTTGATTTTGTTCCAAGTTTTTGGACGTTTCGTGCCATTTCTGTAGTGCATCTGGAACATTTTGACTAGTTGCTGAAACTACGCGGCAGGTCCGGTAATGAAATTCCGAATGTGTAACAATTCCGACAGTGGCACAGCATGAAAAGAAAGAAAGAACAAAAATAATTTAGTTAATTCTCGTACCACGTCGGGGATGTTGTGTTACACCCGTTTGCTTCGAAGAACAAAAGTATGCAGGCGGAGCAATAAAGAAGATACTCCAACCGTTTCATTTTCTTTCTACTATCTACCCAAGGACCGACGCCCGACGGCGTGTGGTCGTAAATCTGCTTTCCTACCTTCCTATCCACCACTAGAAGGACATTACATTCGGAGTAACATTTTTTTCCTTCCTCCCATTCACAAGCACATTCATTCCGGTGTGGGACCCCTTTACGTTGGTGATGAGGTTTTCTGTTTTATTTTCCCGCTTCTAATTGCCCATTATTCTCTGTGCATCACTAAGCGCTTTTGGGTCTATATAGCCTTTACCGTGGCGGTAATTGAAAGGATAATCATATCCTAACGGCGTTACGTTCAAACTGCCGTAACACTAGAAGCACACAAACGGGGTTCTTAGTGGCTAAAACTATAGACACACATAAACACTCACACAGCGGGCAAGCAGCTTATGCGGCATCACCTATTAGCTTACACACTATCTTACTTGCGGGTTGACCTTCGGCCGTCCATTTATGCTATCAAATTATGTTACTAATTGGTGTTAGTATCGTTACGCATTTGTACATTCTGTTACGTACATTCTAATGAGCGAACTAATAATGATAATAAAACGCAAGCCTCCATCTGACAGGAGAGCTTGGCTTGATCCCAATAAAATATTCTCATTCATCCACTGTCCTTGGGTATTATTATGCTTACTAAGGGGTCTTCGCTCTTCCTGGCAGCACCAATCAAATGGATAGCATATAAATTACCCAGCAGGAGCCTAACAGCTTAAATGGACCTTTATTCAACCACCCATTTAGGGTTCGGGGCACCCAATGGCACGAGAGGCTGTGTGTGATGGGGTGGATGAGATGACGTGCGCAACTTCACAATGATGGATGTTGGCTAATTTCTTCACCAATATCAAAACAGTAGTGGCAGCTGTGTCTTCGACATTAATAAATTAACTTCCACCGCTGCCAATACCATCAAAAAGGGAGGCAACTTTCATCTCGACGATCCGTTGTGCCAAAAGAAAAAAAAAAAGATTTTTCAAAACCTTCCAGACATTGGGTCAACGTGTGACATCGATCCATTTTCAAAGTGGTGATGGTAAGCGAAAAATAAAAAAGCTTCACCATTATTAGATCTCCTACCCGTACCGAACGGTGTTGACGTGGGCTGGTCGAAGATAAGACATTGAGGAACGAACAAAATGGTGCTCCTCCCGCCAGACGGCTCCATCCGGTGTGGCGCAAGCGGAAATCCCATTGCGAGTTCAAGTTCACCTTCTTTCAATGGAAAATTAAGGCAAATGCTGGGCGAAACGAAATGATAGTGACAATGCGACTCACTCGATGGTACCCGATTCAAGCCATTACGGTTGCCAACTGGGCATCGACTGGGTTACCGACAGGTAGCTGACTATTTGGCAGTTGCAAAAACAAAAAGCGAGTTACAGTAGACGAGCAAATCAAAATTGGATTCAGTCCAAATCGTTTCTAGACACTTTCGGGGACCTGCGTTATCCAAACAAGCAGGACAAATCATCGATTTGTATCCCTGTTTACCTTTTAATGATACAAAATCTAAAGAAAAAACACATTAAGCTATCTATAAATTATTTTAAAATTATTGTTATACATTTTTTAAATTATCCAAACTAAAGATGTACTAAAAAGACCCTTTTATAACATTTGTTACACAATAATTGGAAAGCCCTTGAATACATCTTTACCGCTTCAAATAACAACGCGTTTTCACGTGCACACAAGTACGATACCGTCCAGTCTATGATTCTGTGAGTTAAAATTTCTTTATAAAAGATCTCTGTGGTTCCAACGCGAAACAACAAAAAAAAACCCCTTGCGGTTCTGATGATTGCCAAATAACTTTTTTTCCTGTCTTTTTTTCTCAGTACCTTTTATGCTTGACTGATTATATTGACCACCGAAGCAAAAGGAAATCTGCTACGGTGGTACAGAGAACCAACTCGAAATGGAAGTCAACCAAACCGCAACACATTGGAGATTCTCGTTTGCGGTTGAATGGAGTATAAAGAGATGCACAATAATATGATACTGGGAGTGGGTTATGCGTATCATTTTTCGAGTGTGGCAGCGTATACATCATATCCCGGAATGTGCGCTCCCCATACTGATGGAGACGCCTGGTACCGAGTGAAATACTGGAGTAGTACACATCACCGAAACAAGCGGCCTACGAAAATCACCTTGCTCGATGCGGATGCGATACTGTGATATCTGCTGCCGGATATCGAAATACAGCCAGTACATAAAGCCCAGCGAGATGAAGATGCAGGACACGAACAGCAGCGGACCGCAGGTACGCAAGCAGGAGAATCGTTTCGTCCGGCATCGGGACTGTGTGCGAACCTTCGGTTGCTGTGGTAAGTATAAAGAAATGGTCACATTAGTTCACCGTTCTTGAGAGCGTATTACACCATACAGATGATTGTTTGTTGCTGCGTACGATTACTGACCCACGAATAGTCTTCCTGTTCGTCGGTTGAATTCGACAGCAGTTGATCGTGCGATGCTACACCATTGCTGGCCGCATGTCGCCCACCTTTCGAGCTTTTCGCAAGCGAATGTGCCACTAGCGCATCTAGTTCGCGCCGCTTGCGCATCTTTTTGCCACCGACGCGCAACGGTACCGCCACATGATGTCCAACCGATTCCATCTCGAGCTGATGGTGCGATACCAGTGGTCGTTCGTCAAATGTCACCCGATAGTGTGGTGGCGGTTGGTGTTGCGCTTGATGCTGCTGATACGGCAGATGGCTATGGTGATGGTGCAGATGTTGATGATGCTGGTGATAAGGTGGCGGTGGAAGATGTCCACGTCTCGATGGACCCCGGATGATGCCGGTCGGTCGAAGTTCGGTAAGCTCACCGTAGTTTCTACCGTCGGTGGCGGTACTATCACCACCGTCGAGTTCTTCCTCCTGCTGGTTGGCGGTGTCGTCTCCGTCACCAATGCACCGGCCGCCGCCGCCGCCGTCCTCCTCCTCGTCGTCGTCGTCGTCGTCGTCGTTGACCTCGTGATGGCGGTCGATGTAGTCGTCACCCTTGGCCAGACCGTAGCCGTAGTGGGACGCCTTCGACCAGCCGGCGTGTACCCGTAGATCCGTGGCGTCGTCCGCTTGCACGCGACTGAACGATTCGTACAGCCAACCGGTGCGGACGGGAACCAACCGCTTCGGGGGCGCTATCGTCGACGCGGTGACACCTGCCCGATCATTCTTTTAAACGTGGATATTCCACTCCTCTCTTTTTGTTCACTCACTCGTTGACACTTTTATTATTTGCGAACGGCAATCGTTCGACACTTGGTAACGAAGGGAATAATTCACCCAAACACTGCACACAATTGAGAACAAAACAATGTTCGTTTATTTATTTATCTAGCGACATGCCCGAAAATGGGGACTTCTCGTACAAAATTCGCAGCGAAACAGCAGCACCCACCATTATATTTCAAGGTTTATTTTAAAAAGCTCCTGTCCCATTTTAAATATCTTATCGATCAATAAGAGAGAAAGTTCTTTTTTTTGTGTCATTTAAATCGATTTAAATTGTTATAAACTTCCAATACGTAACGAAGCCAATAGAAAGATAAAACAAGCATCAAAGTATCACAAACAACAATCGAAGTGTATTATGAATGTTTTCCTAACGATTACAAATCAATAATGGAAGTAACATTAGCAAATGGAATCTACAAAAAAAAACACAGAAGAGAAAGAAAAAACGAAAAGTGCACCCAACAGCAGTACAATTCAATCAATCAGAATATTTGACAATTGTAAAGAAAAAAAATCGCTCGACAAGCTTTTTGCGAAGATTAACCAACAAAACAGGAAGCCAAAGAAAAGAAATCCAACACACTTTGAAGTACGTAGGATGTGAGAGGAAATCGAAAACCCATACAAAAACAACAACGACACAAAAAAAAAGAAATCAAACACTAATCCAATTGTGGAAAGACCGAAGGTACACCGAAAATGCTGACTTTTCCAATTCTGTTTACATCCGTCAGCCCGGGCACACATATACCGATCCCGGTGTATGGGATGGAAACGATGTTAAGGCATTTTTCGGAAGCGAGGTTTTTCCCACGCTCACGCAAGCAAAGAACTAGGGTGTCGAAATTTGCTGAGACATCGAATCGCCAAGGGAACTGCGGATGGAAAACACCCTTAACTGCCTCGTGCTGCTAACGGATTGCGGCTTTGTTTTTTCTTAACGAATATTTAGAGCTTTTTTATTGTGAAAGCTTACTGCCAGAAATTCCAGGAAAAAAGGAAACCTTCCACAGGATTCTTTACCTGCGCCCTTTTGGGACTGTGGCCTTGTGGGCGATTTAAAAAACAACCCTGAAACTGAATCTTCTCGCGGTCTATTCACTATCTAAATAATCACATTTCCCTATGCTAATGTTGGAAACTAGCAATGGGGGATATGGGGGGGATGAGCGGTTACTATCGACAGGAAAACATTCCTTCGTGGAACTGCTTAAAACTCTATTCTTCCGAAACCGAATCCCCCCTGACAAGCCGGCGGTACTGAAGGCGTGATAAGTGTACATCGAGCATAGCTAAATCTCAAGACGATTCCATTAATGGAACCGAGGGAAAGCCGTTCCATCAGTATCCTTTGCGGCTGCCAAACACGTACCTACGTGAACTCCCCCGGTCCAAAAAGCACTCAAGCGGTGTTCGAAAGTCTGATCTAATCTCTTCCTTCCTCCGGTTTTCGTACAACAGCCGTGGCAGGAAGGATTTTTCCCAGAAGGTCACACACTACCGACACTATAGCCGGCGGATCGACTTTATGTGTCCGGTTCCGGCGGCACACGCACCACCTACCAAGCGGATTAATTTCTACCTTTAAACAATAAATCCATCCAAGAAAGGACTCGAATTGAGCAAAGGAATAATATTACTGCGTTTAAAGCCTTTCCCATTTGTTTCCCCTCCATGTAAGTGGACACTGTTGCACACGTGTGCAGATTGATCGTTCCGCAACGTGTATAATAAGGAGAGTTCCTTTTTCTGTAAGGAAGGAAATGGAATTAGAATTATGCAAAGCAACAAATGTGCCTTGAAATCGGTGTCTAAATTTCAAATGTTTGCAGCTCTTTAGTTGCTTCGTGTAGGCAAACGTTGCAGCGAAAGGTAAGCAGGTACTTCCCGAGAACCGGGAAGTGTCATGATTAACAGCCGAAACAGGCGAACGAATCTAATGTTATTCCCCCAGGCAGGGATATTGCTGTCCTGACGTTGTGTGTGGTACGGTTAGGCTCGGGCTATCCAATACGAACGACATTTTACACAAGCACACCACAACTAACATTCTCACTTTCTAGAAACCCCATAAGAGAAGTGTCCGAACAATCAAAAGCAACCACGAACCGACCCAAAGTTCAAGGTTAAAAGCATTCTTCACACCATTCCCCAACATAGAACGGGACTTTCGGATTTTGTACGAGGTTTCTACCCCCCAAAAAAGGCTCAACTCAACAAATCAAAAGTTGGTTCCTGTGCGGTGTGAAGTATAACAAGGCCGTCTTGATTAGACACGAACACGGCAAGAATTGGACACGGTGCGGGTACAGTGTAGTCTTCTACCTTCGCCATCGTGTAATCACACTCGCAGTCGAGTTTCCTGTTTGCAATAAAAACCTTAACGAGTTGGTTGGAAAATGACGTAGGCCAAATCTTTGACAGTGTTTTCCACTCCGGTGGAAACCAAACCTAAGAACCAGGACGAGTTGATGTTTTCTTCTTAGCCTAACTGCCGCAAGGAATGTTTATTGGCGCTAAAAGTTTACTACATTAACATTGGAAAACTTTTTAAGGGCAAGAAATCTGAACCAAGGTGGTACCAAGGAGATGGGGCGTCCGGTACAATATGTTGCCAAGTCACAACACACACACACACACCTGACAGCTGTGCACCCAGTTCCCGGCGTTGATCCTTTACTGCCGGCGCGATACTTGGGATTCGTGGTTTTTGGCACCGGTGGCAGAAGTAACATGAAGTAAGCTGACATAATCTTACCGGGTCACACAAATTGGATGGGGTTTTTAGCTTTTTCGGGGCATGAAGACAAATTTTGCGTTCACGAATTATTAATAAAGGTTATGGCTTTTTACAGTGACAAATAGAAAACGTTAATAAGACGTTGCTCGTGGGCCGTTTCACTGAAACAGCACAGACACAAGTGAGCACAATTAGTTGTAGCTGGTGTAGCTGTACTTTACATAAGATTATTGTAATTTATTCCATCATCGTCATCGAAACTGTTTCGCTTTCTGTAGGCGGAAAGGCGAGAAAGAAACCAAAGAAGAAAAAAAAACAGATACGATCGCGTACTTATACCATCTGTACGCTGCACGAAAGCGAAACAAAATTACCCGGCAAACCTGCCGGTATCGGAAGGGAAGAACCGACCGGAAAAGCAATGGCTATCACGCCATCTTCTACTTGTCGCTTTTATAAGTAATTCCTTTTTTTGTGTGTGGTTCCGTGTCTCAATATGCAATACAATTTCACCACCGGGTGAATGTCATCCTTGGACACGAGGAAAGGATCCTGTTAGCTTCGTACCGGACGTGCTGCATAATTCAGCATAATCTCCTAATCAATTTGCAAATAATATTTGTTTCCTGTACTTGTCGAACGAGACGAGACGAGCTGGGAGAGTTTTCGGTGCGGTAAAATAGGCGATTTGTTTCCACTTTCCCACACACAGACTATCTGCCTTGCCTATATTCGCTGCTGTCTATTCTTGCTTCCCATTCTGAATGGTTTATCTTTGCGCGCTTATTTGGAGTTTCTCGAATCTTTGGAATGTTGGTTCCTTTTCGCATCGGTACATGACACATTTTCCAGCGCATTCCTAACAATCTTTTGAATATCACATACAATGTGTTTGGAACAACACACCAGAGGCAAACAAAAGGTACCGGAGCATGGGATGATTTTTCATCATCATTCCGGCTTGTCATTCGATGAGCAGGATATGCAAAGACATCGAACAATCGTGGAACTGGCGACGAATTCTTCTTCTACATATTGAGGCAAGTCGTCGACCGCTTCCATTCTTCTTTTTGTGTATGGTGTACTGAAATGAACCACACATGCCCGTTACAGTTGTATATATACATTTTACTTCACACTGAAATGTACGAAAAGAACATAAATTGTTAGTGCATAGCTTCAAGGTGAATAAGAATGGTTCTTCCTTTGTGTGAAAGGGGTGTCTTTGGAATCGCGTATTGAAAACGCACAATCGTATCCTTGTTATCAGCTTACATCAGCGGAAAACTGTCAAGAATATCCTTGATGAGGATGAATAAGCTTCTTCAGCCTACATTGATGCTTCAATCCACCTTCTCAAACTTATGGTTGAATGCTGAGCAAGCTTCAAAACAAAAGTACAAACTCATCGCAGAAATTACTATGGTGCTACCTACTAGGCTGCTGCTGTACGCTATATACCGTCTCCTTCGCTCTTACTCTCATGTATTGAAAACTTCGCTCTTGCTTTGTACACATTTCTGTACGGTACGGGGATGAAACAAAACAGTCCCCCACCGATTCGAGGACACACTACGAGAATACGCGTGTACGCAGGACATAACAGGTTAGAAACAGACTGGGAGAGCAAGAGACAGCCGCCTGCTGCGATTAGACATCGTTGTATAGCTTTTACGAGAGTAAGGAAAAAAAGCTTCAGCCCACGGTAGGAAAATGTTATCACATAAAGAAAGTGGAGGGGAATACACCCCTTACGGTGGTAGAGCAAAAAGGAACAGGATGTGAAAGAAAACACCCCCCAAATAAAATGGCAGTATCCTTCCGTTTGAGCGGTGGCTGGGACGATAATGCCACCGTAAAGGGTAAAGGGCGATGAATTTCCTTCTACCGCACGACCGGACTGTGGTCATGCTGGCTGTCACGCAGGAAGTTGGATAATAGTGGGGACAGGATGTCGATGAAAATATAATGGTTCCGATCCGGTGATATGTCTACTGGGTCGCTTGGCTTGGTTAATGGTAGGACGGATTGCTGCTGCTGCTGCTGTCGCTGATTCAAACACTTTTCATACAAATGCGGATGCTGCCTGCTTGTGATGGGTTCAGTTTTGGTTTGCAGTACACTAATGGAGGTGATTGTTTCACTGTCTAGTGAATATATTTCGTAATGCCAACTGAAGGACACACTAATTTCGACGCGGCCATTAAACGGTCACAGCGGAACGGTAAGCACATATTAACAGGTTAGAGTAAACTTCTTCACCAGGAGAGCTTTTGTAACACGTCCACGTACAACTGTTACACTGAGAAATGTTACATCCAATTGTCACCGATCTGACAAGGTGATAAAGCAAGAAGCACTGAAAAATAATCGTGTATTTAGGGCGAAAGGTTATCGTTGCCCTCTTTAACGCACCAACACTTTGCACTGGAGTAGTATTAATTCCTTGAAACTTTTGACACCACCACCAGACCACCTAACTCGTCCAAGGACGGTGAAAGAAGCAAAAGCGCGTATACGAATGGCCGCAAGCGTACAAACAACAGAACGCGTCCGAATCCGAAAACACACTAACGCAGAGTGCTCTTACCCGTTTGGAACCTTTACCGATGCCGAATTTTCTTCTGTACAGTTTTCCCAAACCCGTACCTGCCTCTTCCTGTACTTGTGTTCAAAGCGCTTTAAACGAACGCATGTTGCGCAGAGCAGCAACCATTCGTTCTCTCTCTCTCTCTCTCTCTCCCTAGTTGTCGCCTTATTTCCATTCTCACGGTGGAAAACTACGGGAAATAAATCATGCCAGCTTTTCAATCCCGGAGAAGAGAGAATTTTCCTCTCCAATCTCTCTTTCTTTTGCAAAAAAAAAATAAACCATTCTTTTCTCAGACGGCCTTCGTTTACTTTGCGTCAATTTTCTCTCATCTCCCGCATTAGCATCGGCAATGGGCAGGAAATGGAAAATATCCGCGGGAAAAACGACCTATCCGCACAGCGTGTGATGTGGGAAAGCTACGCTGTGCACGAAACAGGCACGGGAGCGAGATTCGCTTTTCCATGGCGACAACAATCGTAGCAACGTGCTCGTAGGTGAAGGACGCCTGGTGGACTGCTTTGCTTTTGCTTTTGGGCATTGTGTGTCTCCGGCATGCTGGCGTCTTTTTGGCGTAACAATGTTTACTTTGTGCGTTTGCGGCATAAGAACATTACTTAACTGTTATTTGGAGCATTCTAGCGTTCCTGCGGAAATGTTTTTTTTCTTATAGAACGGAGAGCAATGATAAATATTTTGAGTTAATGTTCACAATTGGTGATAATTTAATTGCTAAGCTTCAATCGTCCCCCGTTTTTGAATATGCTTGTGAAGAAGAAGAAGGAATTTTCCCTACATATTGCTAACTTATACCATAAAAACACTCCCGTTAGTTAGACTTACCTTTCTGTAGGGCAAGCTCAAGGCGATGATTTTCACCATGTATGACGGAAGTGACGTAGGAAATTATAAACAACCACAGCACGGTCATAGCCACCGCTAGCCAGATGCTAAAATTTTTACAATCAATCTGACCGCTCCGGCCGGCTAAAATTCGTTCATCATCCCCGCGGTATGACGATGTCCGTTGGCGTGTTTTTCTGCAAGATGCGATAAACGTTTCAAAAACAAATTAACATACGTTATCACAGCGGAACAAAAGAACCCGTGACAAAGCTGGTGCGATAAACGCTCGTACTTACCTGCGAACTTTACGCTTTCTTTGCGATACCACCTCCGCCAGCTCGAGATCGGAAAGACTCTTGGAGTCATCGGATAGCTGCAGTAGCTTGAACGATTCATTCTTCTGGTCGCCGTTCATCTTTATCGTATTGCTATTCATGGCCGGAACACATTTGATGTTATTTTTTACGTTTATTCAGTCACGACGGCGAGTCGGTTCTTTCATCTGCTGCGTACCGTCGAACGTTTCTTAACTCTACTTCACTAACGCTACTGGGAGCGCGGATCACAGCACTAAGCACCACGCATCGGGTGTGGGCATTTCGGAAGGCAAGAATGAATTGAACCCGGTGATAAAAGA
Source organism: Anopheles funestus (assembly GCF_943734845.2). Taxonomy (NCBI): domain Eukaryota; kingdom Metazoa; phylum Arthropoda; class Insecta; order Diptera; family Culicidae; genus Anopheles; species Anopheles funestus. The sequence continues at coordinate 16,356,815 of NC_064599.1, read as the reverse complement.
TAACATTCGGCAGAGAATACCCCTTGCTATACACTCTGACCGTGAATACGAGGCACACCGAAACGCAAAACGGTCAAATGTCCAGCACCACGAACCACAGGCGACCTCCTGATGGACGGATGCTGCCGGGGAAGCTGTCAATCGTCATAAGAACACTTTCATCGCCGTTCGTATTCCAACTCACAGGTTTTGCTTTCCTTCGGAAGATGTATCATTCCACACCGGATTGTTGAAGGAAGCAGGAAGCGGTTCCTTTTTTTTATTTATGTAACCTTCATGACCCGACCTTCACTACCGCAACGAGAACGCTGAAGTATGCGAGCGTGCGTATGACGAAAGATATGTTTTCTAGAAGTCTATAGATAAGCGCACCGTTTTGTGTATCGAACGAAAGACACGATTGTGTATTTGGTTCCGTAAACGTAGCGAATTAAGTAAAATGCGCGAGGTAAAAAAAACGACGACAAACGCAACAAACCTAATCAAAACAAAACCTGCCGTTTGACAGCAATGTGCCTGACTCGATCACAGGATATAAACGTGCGCTCCGTTCGTGAGATTGCGATATGTCTGTTCTCATGCAATTTAAACAGACGGTTATTTTTTAGGGCTTAAATAATTAGACAAGCATATTTTGCATATAAAATCTTTATTCACTCAAAGTAATTTGTTGAAACAACATGGCTTAAATGTATTTGGCTTTTTAAAACAGATAAATTAGATGCATACCTTAAACAAATATTCCGACACCTCCATACCATAAAAATATCATTTTGTTTTATTAAATAATTCTTAAATTACATTCACAAGGAGCGTAAGTATTGAGTATTACCACAAATTCTGTATTTGAGAATCAACTAGGCCTAATTTAGTGGTTCGTATTTGGTACCATTAAGCAGACGGTGGACTAAGCTCATTATTGTTTTCTTTCGGTGGTTCTGGTTTCGATACTTTCTCTGAAATAACAAAAGTATGATTATAATTTGCTATAGCGATAACCAATATCTAGAACAAACTAATATTTACCTAGCTGCTTAGAAAGCAAATGCTTCTGAAGTGCGGAAATAGGAAACTCCAGCGTGAGAGCAACGATTGCACCCAAGATGTACGATGCCACTATCACCGAAATCACTTTTGTGTACTGAAAACGGAATGCAAACAGTTAACAGTTTACCTTCAATTCGATCATATTTCTATGTCACTTTCTTACCATCGATACGTTGCTAAAGTGCGGAATGTCACGAGTTCCGTAGAAAAAGTTCTTCAGGAAAAATACGTGACTGATGTACGCACAGTAAGTAAGTCGTCCCAAAGGTACAAACACTGGAAAGTTAACGACACTCTTTATGAACCGATTGTAGTTGTAAATGATGCCATACAGGACTATAGCTCCGAATAGCGCCCAGGCATTTTTGTGCAGCGGGAAGAACAAAGATATCCATAGCGAAGGTTTTTCGAAATTGTTCGAGTAGAAGATCATGCTCATCATAAGCGTCAACACTCCACACGGCACTGTCATGTACCAAAGGAATTTGAGGAACTAGTAAAAAAGAAGGGAATATTAGGAGTTAAACTATTGAAAGGAGTAGTACTAGCAACGTCTACTTACTCCCGATCTGTTGCCCTTGTTGTCGGATGTACGCACACGGTAGTACAAATAACCGTAAACTACTCCACCAATATAGCAGCCAATGTTCGTATGGAACGGTATGTAAATCTTGTGGTACATCTCGTCGAACCAGTAAATGAATCGCTCTGCCCTGTAAAATACACAAAACATTGTATACTGTAATCCACTTCCTCATGCTCTTTTAGGTTATCATTTCTACTTACTGCAACGTAACAAGAAACACACCATCAAAGTGATTAAAGTAAACGACCAGTGCCGGTATCAGGATGGCCAGTGCACCGGAAACACTAAAGATGTGCACAACGTACTTTTTATATCTGTGAAAGGTATACACATAAAAATGAAATATAAAATCCAATTCAGAAAAACATGAACAAAACAACCATAAAGTGATCATACTTTGTTACCGCCACGAGAATAATAAGTCCCACCGTGAACAGTTGATAGTCGCAGGCCAGATACCAAGCTTGTTGAAGACACTGCAAATTAAGAGGCACATAAAAATCACACATTCTATGTAAGTACATTAACGTAGTAATTCCCATAAATATACCACTCACGAGTGTTCATGAAATTACTCGCGATGGTGCCAGATGCAACAAACAAAAAGGCTCATAAAGGAAGAATTCCCCCGCCCAAGAGATGACATGATCACGAAGCTGATAGTCAACCTGTGCCGCTATTGTAGGGGGCCAATAAACCCCCCTTACAAATTGGTAGGAAATTCCCAGCATGAATCATACGGCCATACATAATGCTTACCGGTTCGTCCGCATTAACGTAGTTATTCACGTACAGCAGATTCGTCCACCAGTTCCGTCGGCACAGGTTACGCTCGACTTCGGCACCACGAGGCCACAGCGGACCGTCCTGTAGCTTGGGCAACCAGGTTGCATGTAGCAGTAGAATGAACGCGTATGCCGGTGTAAGTCTGTCCAATAGGAAAAACAAATGAGTCGCAACATTCTTAAGCTGTCGGGTTGACATTGATAAATAGTTCCCGCTTACCGGATGTATCTGTAGCCAACCGTTACAAGTATAGCAGCCCAGCTAATACGCTTCATCTTGGCCTGAGTGGTGCAGAAGTGTATACTGAGCAGGAATCCACTCATCTCGAAAAATGATTGCACGATTAGGGACCCATTGATCAGTATGTGGCCGAGCGGGTTGTAGTAATCAGCTTCCCGGTCCTGCGTATTAGCAAACGATGTCGCCGTAAACAGATCACCACAGTGACCGACAACTACCAGACAGAAGGTGAAGAAACGTATCGCTTGAAAAAACTTTAGATCTTCATTCAGCTGATCCTTCGACCGGGACACCAATCGGTACCAGTTGCGTACGAGCGAGAACGAAGTCAGTACCATCGTTTCTGAGGCAAAGATTAAAACAAAAAAAAAGTTGAGTTTAGTATCCTTTAAACTCTCCATACCCTGTACTGCATTCCGCATACTTACTTCGACATGGTAGATCCTTTTTGTAATGTTCATTGTCTAGCTGCTTCCTGGTGTAGTGATCGTACCAGGTGGAACCGATTACCAGTAGCATGATCAAGGCCGTGATGACGAGAAAGCTGATATCTAGCCCATCAATCGGTGTGCTTCGTTTGGGTCCAGTACAGTACTCAATTTCGGTGTAAGCAGACAGATTGTACTGCTGACGAAGGGCGTGATTCTGACAGATATTAATCAATCGTCCGTACCGTGCACGATCATCGCTTACGTTGTTGAAAGCATCCGCATGTATGATGTACTGTGAGAAGAATGGAACACGGAGAACAAGAAAGAAACGTTAAACCAGACAAACTGGAGCCATATAGCTTACGGGAGAGACTATTATGAATTCCGTCTGAAGTCAGTGATCTACATGATCACACGAATGAACGGAATCGTGTTCTTGTTGGAAGAAAATAATATGAAAAAAAAACTCATTTCCTTTACATATTTTATAGCAGAAGCCATAACAAGTTAAATCAATAGTAACGCTGCCTGATGTAATTGATCCAGACAGGGTTCATTAGAAAATATACTAATTGTAGGCTGATTAATTGTATACTATTATCTAATGCGTCACAGTGACGTGAATACCGATCCATTGCGGATATTGAAACGAAGCAGGTCGCGTGTTTAGTTGGTAAACAAACTGGAATACAAATCTATCACCTACCGTTTGACGATTCATATTTATTTTGGATTAGTAATTCATGCGTACTGTTCATCACACCCGGTATGATTAATGTGCCTACAAGACACCCACCGAGATACTCACCGGAAAGGAAATGGCAAATTTGTCCACATACAGTTCATCCGCCGTGCGTGGATCGAGCGACTGTACGAGCTGACGGCAACGCTCGATGCAAAAGCCACGATCGAGATGATCGTGACGAAAGTGGCGCTTAGTGTCGTTCGTGAAATTCTGCAAAAAACACAAATAAAAAAAAAACGTCAAGATGTCAATATGTAGGCTCGTCTGTTGCAACGGTCAAGTTCAAGCGAACGGGTTATCGTAGCGTCTGGTTAAGGTTATTCTGCTTGCCACCATAGGCGTACCTCGATGAGTCGCCACAGGCTCGACTCTTGATCCGGTTTGATGATCGTGCGCGCGACACAGTAAACGGCATCCTCCGCTGGAACTTGGGGCGCTTGGGCCACGCACCGATCGTAGTCATCGTAGTCGTAAATCTTTGGCATACGATAATATTCATCCACTGGAAAAGGGGGCAAACGAGAAGCGGAGTTGTAGTGGAGTGAATAGATGGAGGCAAGATATGGAAATGGGTTTTTGGATGATCATTATGTGAGTTACGTTTAGTGGTAGGAAATTAAGCAAGTTGAATATTTACATTTGTGTCTTGGGACGAAAAATAGGTATAAGAGTTCAACAAACGTGCTCACGCAAGTTCAAGGTGAAGGAGCAGTAAACAAGTTTAGATATTTAAAGTAGTATACCTCAAACGTTAACTAAAATGAAATGCCAAACTCTATCTTTATCTTCTGCGCAGTAGAGGGAATCCTCATTTAAAACTAGTACTGGCACTAGGTTTGTAGGTCTCCGTGTACTGTTGTTTATAATAATGCAATCCAGTCCCGCTAGCGATACGTCTGTCACCACAGCACCACCGACTAAACGGTGCAGTCTGTCGCCTGTTCAGGTTCGTTCGAATGCCATGGCTCTAGGCGCGTACCGGTTCATTTCGTTGACCGGCTACCGGTAAGCGCGTGTCACCAGTTAAACCTGTTTTATAAACCATCACGACTACAATGGTCACGATCATCTTTGCTTACCGGTAAGCAACACCAAAAGAGAAGAGCCTGTCCTGGTTCATTAAGGGGCAAAGAAATTCCGTTTGCAAAAAGACTAATATGATCGTACCCAAGTAACATTTAGCAAACAGAGATCATACAAACGTGACAATAATACGGAAGTTTATGAGAGAATCATTCTTTAGCTTTTGGTGGATAAAAACGGATGGACATTCTCCTGCTAAGATGATGCTATAATAAACACGAACACGTGTTTAACACCTTTTACATTCCAACACGTGGCTGAATCATTACAACGACATGATCTCATTGCCTAATTGAAGCGAGACGAACGAATATAAACCATTGAAGCTAGAGCCAGCTCAGGTTAAATTAATCTCATCGGTTAATTGATTGAATCTCAATGAGTAAACAACTTTTTTCTGGCTTTTCCCCTATTTTTAAATAGCTTCATTTCCAAGTCAACTTGGACTAGAAATTAGAATGAAGTGTTTTTAATCCAATCGCCTGTTTGTGATTGTTAAAAAAACCACACAGACACATTCTTAACTATCTGGGACATCCCCGGATGCAACAGGAAAGACATATTGCCGGCTGGTTAGATGTATAATGAGACGATCAAACTTTCCGCAGATAACCTGTTCCATCTCGCCGAGAAGCTTTTGTAAGTTGGGCGCATCTAATGGTCGCGTTCTTTGTGTTTTTTGCTATCAAAACAAATTCTATCGTTGTCTGGGTATTGTTGTTTTGTTGGAAATGGATCCGTTTAAGCAGAGGGATCAATTGTAATTGTGGTTTAATAGAAGACGCTTATGGGTTAATGAAACGAGCAACAGGAACTGCATCGGAGTAGAAGATCGTAAAAAAGGTTACATTTAAGAGGTATAATAAGCTTTTAAAATTATCATGATCATGGGCCAATCAAATAGTATAACAAAGGTAACTCAACTCCTCGCCTGATCTGGCATACAAGTCACTGAGAGCTAAACAGTAGACAAGAGAAATTATATTCAACCAAAACTGAAGATTGAAATAAATGGGAGAAGAAGAATCTAAACGTAAGAGAAATCAAAGAAAAACAAAGGTATGTAGTGAGTATCATATAACATTTGCATAAATCTGTGCGGTTTTGTGGCAAATACGTCAAGCTTTTTTATTGGTTACTCTTCTTACAGTGCCGTACTACTAGTAGCCGACGTAGGTAATTGCAACCTCATCCGTGTGTTATTATTGGTGTTTTACGACTATCACGGCACAGGAATAATGATCGTAAATCTGAAATTTAAAACAACACATGATGAGCACACCCTCATCATACATTGTTCGCTAGTTCCGCAATATTCTAGGAGGGCTCTATTCTCAGCTGACGCTTTCGTTTTCCACACACACAACCATTCCATATTTGTATTCCCTTAGCGATAAGGGTCTAGACAAGGATTTATTTTGAATGAATTTCCGGCAAACATATCGGTTCGCTGTTTACCACCAAGTGGATGTGGATATGCTAATTTAAACCTAAAACGCATAACTTTTTACGACCACTGTGTGAATCAGTTCGCTCCAAACTGGTTTAATATGGGACCGTCTAGCGTTTTGATGTATAAAATTGTAAGTTCTAGAAGAATATCATCAAAATCTTCCGAAGGGCCACCGGTCCTGTGTTTGCACATGTTTTGCACATAGTTAGACCAGAACTGGTTCTGGATTCTGTTTTCTTGGGTTTTAAGAATGTGTTATCTTCCAGCTGGTAAAGAAACTGTACAGCGTTGAAAACTTGTTTTGCAGACTTGGGTTTGGTGGAGCTCGGGTCGCTGGAAAAACCGTTTCCTTTCCTTCTGATTACCGAACAAGGACGTAATGGATGTTGGATGCCGTGAACGTACTTAACGATTGCAGATGGTACATCCACAAGAAGTCACCTGTCATTGCTTTCTCGTGGAAACTGTCACTCCACGTAAACCGGTTTTGTCCACCAAGAAATGTTCTTTAATACATATCTTGGGTTTCCTGCGGGGTAAAAAGCAATTTAAGCCAAGATTTTTTGGATCAAAAAATCTTCACTGAGTTGAAAAAAATATTATTTTATCGCAAAATTGAATGTTTTCTCTTTGAAAGTTGGACAACCTGAACGTGTTACGGTGTTTTAAACTGCAGCTCTTAACCATCAATCATTGGAAATCGTTCCGCTTCCTTGGGGTTTTATTCGTGTGATTTGTTGCAAAGCAACTCGGGAAGGGCTTCCAGCCCACTCGGCCTAGACCTTCATTATTTGACTTAATGACTATGTGTGATTCTGAACTGTAAATCTCATTCCATACACACCCGGGAACCGACTCCCGAACAGGTGTCGATGAACCGCACTTTTGGGAAAATGTTAATTATTGTCTCGTTCTTAGCAACAGAATTATCGAACTCAGTTCCTTTTGAGGTTCCACCTTCACCGTTCAGTTGGGTAGATCTTTCCCCAATATCCGTGATGCTGTTGGTGGGAAACGATTTTAACACCTGGTTCTAGAACGCGGGTGACATAATTCACCGCCCGCAGAAAATAAAAACCGATGAAAGAAATGGGAGTGGGTTGATTTCTTGCCAAGTTTTGCAAGAGTTAAGAATGACGTAAAAGTATGATTAGGTGCGTTTAAAAGTTCCCACAGCTTTGAGCTACCTTCTGTTCGGAAGCAGCTTCCACACTCGCTAATTGGAACACCGTGGTGAAGATGATCGATGTCCATTTCCCTTCACTCAAGTTCGTCTGATACGATTTGATGTGCAAATTAAACACACAAAAGCCTCTCAGCGCACGGCGAACTATGGTTCCTGAATGGTTAAAACCTTCCCCACCTTCTCGGTAGAGGGTTTGTTTTGCTATAAAACATTTTATAACTTAAGCTGGCGCTCGTCACGTTGTTGCTTTTGGTTTTTGTTGCCTCCGCCTATCCCGCGGTCGACAACTAAAACAAATGCGGCGCATATGTTAACCACACCACACAGGACAAAGTTAGTTAGAACGAGCGGAATAAAATACCTCCACATCTTAATGGGTAAAACGCGAGTTGAATTCTACCAGTCGGGCACAAAAGGTGCGTCTTGCCGAGGCGCTGGTTCGGTCCATTACGGAAACATGGGATAAACCCGCGCGATCTGCTAGCCGGTTAAGTTTAACTTTCATCCACAAAACCTTAAAGTTTCAAAGCAAAGCTGACATTTTAAGCTGAATACGCCCCGATAGATGAGCTGATACGAATGTTCGAATTGTTCGAAAGAAAAAAAAAACAAAAGGTGTAACAGTGTGAATCATTCACAATAGAACACGCTAACACGTTTCTGTTTCCGGATTCGAATTTGGTGTTGCTGTGGAACCAGTATTTGTGAAACTACAGTAACAACAAGAAAAAAAACTGTTTTAAATAAGGAAATAATTAAATATGATTCATTTATGGTATGCTTGATGGAAAAGCTGAAGATGAAAATGGAACGGATCAAGTCGTTTGACTGTGTTACATATTCATGATTTTAGTTATTATTCTAATAATCCGGATCATAATTTTCAGAAGCCGTTCGCGACTTCTTTCTTTTTTTTATATGTTTTACGTAACCGATCTGTTTATTTGTCACAATCGTGTTTCTTATCCTCAAACTTCATGTTAGACACACAGTACTGATAAAGATTGGGTTTGATCGCCTAACTTTTTATATACGTGTATCAATGTGTGAGAGAGAAGCATCTCTCTCTCTCTATCTCTCTCTCTCTCTCTCTCTTTCTCTCTCTCTCCGAATAAGCCGAATAATCAGTTCTTGCTACGGGGGAAACGGTCCAGACTGGATTTGAACTTCAGTCCTGCCGTGGAGAACGGCCCCCTTTATCACATAAACCTCCGGGCCGCCCCGGAATAGAAGCATATTTATGTGATTTAACAAGCTCTTGCTAGATGAAACTTTGTGATCACATTTTTTTAAAATACATTTTAATTTTTCACATTCTTTTTAATTTCTTTTGTGGTTTTTTACTTTCAGATTAAATTGCGCAGTTTTTTCTTGCTTATTAAGAAAGACGAGGCCGGATTAAGACTTATTTTATCATGTAGTTGGATAGCCATTCCTTGCTACGGGGGAGGCGGTCCGGATAAGATTTGACACCAGATCCTGTCGTGTGGATCGGCGCCGTTTATCACATACACCACCGATCCGCCATTCACTGTCATTCACAAACACTACATACTGATCAGTGCAGTTTGGAACTTTGATTTACGAGATAATTGCTTCATTATTTAGCGAAAATTTTTTGACTCAATGGATAGAATGCAAACTGCAGTGGTTAACCTCTAATCTTTCATTATCGACTGATTCATTAATTACACAAGTTCTATTCATAAGCGTTTCACTTCTGCTCTAAGATTCGTGTGAAACCCATACTCATTGAGTTGGGATTTCTGTTGTAATCCTGTCGATGCTAAACCATTCATCGATCAAAGGAAGATCCACACAAAGGGTGGATAAACCATTTCTAGTTGATTCTAGTAGAGGATGAGTTCCGGGGATTCTTGTCCATAATTGTAACCACCCGTTAAAGACGGTTAGACATTTCCCCCCCCGTGATTGATGATTTATGGTTTAATAACATCAAACGCGGAATGTGATCGATGCTAATTGATTGTAACGTCACGTCATAATCGTGAATTTACTATGACGAATGTAGGAGTTGTAAGCTAAACGATTTTTCCTCCCCTTACAATAGGCAATTGTTTTTTTTTCCTAAACGCCCAACTTTACACAACTTGTCTTACACCCCTGTACACCACTATATTCACAGTGTTACCCAAAGTTGGGCAAAGTGGTTTGTGTGAGTGGAATTAATAAGTTCGATAAAATCAAGCACGCACTAAACGGTTTCGTAAAGTAAGCAGGTCATCGATTGCATTATTTTCCCGTGCAAGTAGGGTCTCATCTTTCATACAGAAGAAGGACGCATTTAACCTATTTGAACATTGATTTACATTTCACTGGCGACCGTAACCTTGCCGACCATTACATCGATGTGATAATTTGTACAAAATAGTTTTATTTTTGGGTTGAAGAAAAAAAACTGAATTGAATACTATCAGTGTGACGGTAGCTTCTTAAAATATGCAACACGGTCGTAAATAATGCCGTAAAGCATTTTATTCCTTTGTTGATTTATGAGTTTTTCAGCTGATTGATGCTGATTGTAGGTGTGCACGCAGTGTGGCGCAGTGTTCTGCCGTTTTGTTAATGAGAAACAAATGTAGCTCGTCGCACTATCTATCGCACTTCCTTTCCCACCAAGTGTCGCTTAAGGGCTATAATCATTGTACGGTGTTTGCAGGGCAGGGTTCATTAACACGTTCCACACCGTGGTTGAGTCGCATGCAATCAGTCGTTAAATTGAGATGTCTCCATTCAGTCGAGTGAGTAAATGAAAGAGGAAAAAAAGGCTATGTTTCATAATAGAATTTGCTCACACACAATTCAGAAGAAACAATCGAATAAAAGCATCTAACTAAACATGAAACTATTGACATTGACATTGAAAGCTATGCTCACAATACAATGCAAACGGTTGTGATTAGCCAGTTAGCATAGCGATCAAGCTCCCGGGTTGGGTAGAGAGAAAAAGAAGCCACCCAAAACCTGTTCGAAACAGCTGTAAGGAAGTGGCACATGCCATCATTCATTACGCTGTTGATCCGTTTTATTAGACCATAGCTGAAGGTCTCGTACGCGTCCACAAGCGGCATCTAGCAGAACTATATTCAAAGAGCCAAAAAGGTGCTATCTAAACAGACGCAACCCCGTATGGGAAAATTGGACGCTTTGGTAAACAACTCGACTGAGTAATGCTTCGTGGAAGCTTGCGACAAATTGCGTAGCACACCGGAGTATCACGATCGGTCGATCCATTAGTGGCCGTAATCAAACTGGCCCCTATCAGCAACCCGGAATAAGAACGAAACCGTAAACCAACAAACGAGACAAACAACCGTCTGTACGCAGCCAAACTTGTGTCGCGAAACTGTTGGAAAAATTAAACGAAAGCGTATTAAAACACAAACAAATAACGCAGAACATTAGGAACAAAATTCGCCAAAAGGCGGGTGAGAAAAAAAAGCCCGAACAAACGGCGTCGTATGTAAGATGATCCTGAAAGTTACACCGAACGGCGCACCAGCATCTTAAACTTTTGCAGCACACATCTTCCTATCCGCTGATTGGCACGGTTTTTGGGCTCAACATAAATTAAAACCCTCCCAGTTCGCCGTTCGGTTCCATTAGGCACCGATTTGGACAACGGTAAGCGCACGAGCGAAACTGTATGCGGTTGATGGTATTTGTTTAATTTGTGCAGATAAGTTTAATGACAATTTGTGGTGACATATGGTGAAAAGATACAGTGCTACAGATGAGGTTTGTATCTTGTTCAGAATTCTTTGGTTAATTTTTACTTTTTAATTTTTTTTTAATTTTTACTTTTAAACTTTACAAATATTCTTCCTTGAAAAATATATTCAACTTTTAATTTCATTTTCGTTTAATTGCTTTTACTATTATTGCATTTAGTTTTTATAACTTTTGGCATTAAGTAAAATATGTTTATACAGTTTTAAGTGTATTTTTCAATTGCAATATGGTAAAATATTTTAATTCAAACTATGGTAAATATGCTAATTAGGTTTTTCAGTAAGTAATTTTTCACGGAATATTCAACATCTTTAATACTAGAACTACCGGACCAACCAATTTGACTGGAACGCTTCATTTTCATAATATTATTTGTTGAGGTTAAACAATCCTTTGGTAGTTGCACCATGAATTTTACATAAATATGTTATAGTACGATCTCGAATAAACAGTAAAATATACTACAACTCTTCGAAATTGTTTAAAAATAAATCACAAAGAAAACACGCTTAAAGCGCTTGGTAGTTCTAGTGTTAAAAATATATTTTTAAGAAAAATACGAATTCCCAAGTTAACGTTTCTAAATCATTTCCATCACTTTCACCACCTAGTTCATAGAGCATGATTTTATTGTATCTATAACTCCACACTTACGCTCCACAAAAGCGGCATCACTCTGTTGTATGGAACCGATCATCACTAGCACAATAATGACGGCCAGGACGTAAAATGGCTTCAGATAGGAAAACATTTTAATTTTTTTCGCAACACACTGTCCTGCTCTCATCTTAACATCACTTTACATATCACTTGTTAGACACTTAAAAGTATATTCACTGTTGTATAAGTGTATTGTTTTTCAAACACTAGCACAAACCACGCTTAAAATACACTTAACGAGTTGAAACCCGCTTTTTTAAATACTTGCAAAATTTCTTTCTGTACGATCCTTCACAGAAACAGTATGGTTGGGAAAGCGATCGATTTCTTCCTCGCAACGTGTGATCGTTCGGGTGCTCTAGAGGCAACTGAAACTCGTGCGATCACCACCAACGGCGTTTTGGTTCGAAACCAACATCCCGTCGCGGTTATTCCTGTCCTATCAGCGTTTCATGGCTAAACCGATCCCGCGCTCGCGAAGATGGGTAGCGGCATGCGCATGAACTTGATCGTGAGTGTGAAAATTTCTGCTCGATGAGCTACGGTTCATTCGCTTGTGAGCGAATGAGGAGTGAGCTTCATTTTCCGCGTGCGTTGAAGTTTCTTCAACGATTGTGTCTGTGTGTATGTTGTGCTAATGGTTGAATTAGCGATTCAAATCGACGTGGGGCAACGTTCTTTCGGTGGCTGTTTACTTTGTGATTTGTGCCATGAATACAAGTATTTTTGTTTATTTTTAAGATATCTTAAGAAATGGTACCATTAGCTGTTAGAGAGTTCGTTTGATGCAACAAAAAAAAATTATCAATAATATATTTTTAAATTTGGGACGATTTTTTTAATTTAGTATTGAGCTGAGAAATTAAAGAAAACAAAAACCAACTCCGCAAAAAAATAACAAAGATACAGAGAAAATGTAAACAACGCTAAGGATGAAAAAAAATCTTCGATAATTTAAGATCACAATGTAACGTATCAGGTTCTAGAAAACTGACTCCCACGAAAGGTGCAAAAAAGATTACCATAAACATACGATATTGACGTCACAACGATGATTTGCAAAAAAAAAACTTTGTACAAATTTATAAGCACAAACGAAACAAACGGTGAAAATGAAAATATTTGATCAGTGAATCAATGAACAAACGTTTTTTTCGTATTTGAAAACAATTTGTAATAAATTTATAAATTAAAAAAAACATATGATGTTCTAGGTACCAGCTTTGACATCATTTCAACGAGCATCTTGGTGGATGTGATACAGCTTTAGGTGATAATTGATACAGTAAGCACCTATTTTCAGCAATCTGCAAAATGATGATGAACCTCACAGCCGAAATAGGTCAAGAGGGTTCAAAGAAGAAGTGCAATGATAGGAAATGTAGTCACACAAATCCTTGTCATGCTCTGGTACATATAGCGAACGTTAATTAGTTGAAAAAGTTGTGCACGAATAACCGTGATTCTGTATGTATATGTCCTTGAGAGTGTTACCGATTGCGTCTCAAAAGTTTACCGGAGTGTGTTATTGAAAAAATGACGAACTGAAATGATAAATGGCTATAAGGAAATTGAAATTCTATCAATTTTTTTTTCCTGAATATAACTTTCGTTTTATTTTGCACATCGATAGTTGAATACAATTTATTGGATTGTTTCAGTGAGAATTTAAAACCCAAAAGAATAAATTGTGATATTTCATCCAACATGGCCCTAAAACCATTTGCGTCATTCAAATACTGTACATAAATTGATCACGTGAATGGTAGCTATTGTTCAAAGTTTAGAACCGACAGTTCGTCAGTTAAGAGTTCACACAATTCCTGCGTAAACCATCCTAGTCTAGCGAATAACGGAAACTATGGATCTTGGGACATTATAATACCATCTAAAAAAAACCTGTTTTTACCCGCACACTATAACTGCGTGCATCTTTTCTCGATGAAATCGTGGAAGATGAGAAAAATATCATCCGTTCAATTTGGCAAGGTTTGTTGTCTGCTGTTGCGTTGCTGTCGTTTGAAGGCGACATCGGTTTGATATCGGTCTAGACTTTATTGCCGGGATTTTGCAGCATACCGAACGAATGAACCAATAAGAAAACTCAATTCCCATGACGTCAAACTGAGAACTCGGGAGAAAGTTGTTTTGTGTTTCGCTTTTTTAAGGCTTTTTTATTTTGTTTTATCTTCTCATTTATTTAGCTTTTTGCAGACACGAAGTAACGTTCTGGAATGGCTGGTATGCTGATGAAAACAACAGAAATTACTTTTGCTGGTATCAGTTTCCACAATTAAAAAAATTATTTAATAAGAAGTTTTTTTTAGACATCTATGCAAATAGAACTGTCTAAAAGAAGCATTTTAAACTAAAACGATTATTTTTATTCTTCGTACCGTCCTAATACCCTTACAATTCATTTTTCTTTTGTTCTCCATCCGGGGTAAATGTAGTTTCGCCTTGATTGGCGTGACTTTCCTCATCAATGCGGTTCGACTTTGGTTCTATAAGAAATAGTGACGTTTTATGGTACTACAAAAAAAGAGTTTCCATATGTTTAGAATTTAAATCGTTCCTACCTTTAAAACTTCCAAACACTTGATTCTGCAATGCGGATGTTGGTAATTCTAGCAGCAAACAAAGAAGCAACGATATCAAACAGGACATCACCGTCGCCCCAAACACTAAGGAAAGCTACAAAAGGAAGAAAGAAAATAGCATATGCGTATCATTTTCTAACTGCCTTAACCTCATCAGTTCCTTCCGTTACCGTGAGTGTATCGCTATAATAAACCGGTCCACGCGTGCTGACAAACATGTAGCGCATCACGAATGGATGAATCAGGTAGGCACCATACGTCAAGCGGCCCAACGGTTCGAAAAACGGATAGTTCAACATTCGCTGCAGTACACCGTTAACACCGTAGATCGAGCCTAGAAGAATGATTCCAATTCCGATGCCAAAAAGGTTCTTGGAGATGACAAAATAAATCGACATCCATACGGATGGAGTTTCGAAGTCATTCACGTAGAACATGTACGACGGTAGCATCGAAAGTGGAAGGCTACAAAGCGTTACGTACCACACGGTACGAAACGTTTTACTTTTGGCGAGATTTATCGAACGTTTGTGAAGCTCCGTATAGATAACTCCGCTCAGGATGCCCAGCATATAGTTGCCAAAGTTAATGTGCGTAGGTATGTAGGCTTGCAGGTAAAACTTGTCGTACCAAAGGATATATCGTTGAGCTCTATGATTGGGGAGCAGCAGAGTAAGACAATTTTGACATTTTAGAATAATGATTTTAGGTTTTACAATCAGAGGCTTGATAATTTTCTGCTACGAAATATATTTATTTAAGGATAACTTACTCCAATGTAACCACAAACACTCCCTCCAGCTTTTGGTAGTAGATGAAAAAAGCTGGCACGACGTAGGCTGCAACGAGCACAGCCGACAAAATGGCGATCTTTGCACGAGGATAGTTGACGATCGCTATCAACACGATCAGTGCTACGATGAATACTTGGAATTCGGCACCAAGATACCATCCTTGTTGTACACACTGTCAAGAATGTAATCAAGTGTAATTTATTTACTTTCATGTTCACGTTCAAGTTAACTAATCCACTTTCTTACCGGTTCGTCAGGATGCACGTAGTTGTTGATGTACAGCAAGTTCGTCCACCAATTGCGTCGGCAGAATGTTTGTTCCGTTTCGGCACCCCAACGCCACAATGGCCCCGTTTGCAGCTTAAGTAGCCACGTGGCATGTAGTAAGATCACAAATGCATATACTGGTGTTAATCTAAATAAAATTATTTGTCAGTTAGTTGAATTTTTGCACGGTTTTTCGATTTAATTTGGGTTGGCTCCAAACTCTTCCTGTTTAGCGGACTCAATTTTTGGATAGCAAAAGGTTTTTTTGATTACTTGAATTGATGTATTTTACCAGCAGCAATTGATTTTAACACTGCAGTTTGTTCGAGGTTCGTGTTTATAACTGTTCAAAATTGAGTTGCATTTTGTTTGAATGAGCTTGTGTATATATTTGGAAGCGTTTTGTTAGTATAAATGTTGAACGCAGTTATGCGAAATATAGTTTACTTATTAAACTAAAATTTACCAAACTTGATTTGGGTGTAGTGTTTCAATTAGAGGTGCAAATACTAATTCTTTAAAGTGAGTGAGTCATTCTGAATGAGTGACTCATATGAATGAGTTGTATCTGCGATTGACTCTTTATTAAAAGTTATTCTTAAATATCAAATTGTTGCTGAGGGGGAGGGATTTTGTTAGCTTCGCTCTTGAAAGAGTGAAATATCACTTAGGAATGACTCATTTGACTCGTAAAAGTGTCATTTGACTCTTCAAAGAGTGAGTCAAAGGTCGCCTCAAAGAGCTATGACTCTTTCAAATGTCATGAGTGGTACCTTTTTAATGAGTGATACCACTATTTCATGAGTGAAAAAACATGTTTTTCATGTTTTTTTTTAATTATTCGTTATTTAAATTTCTTTGAATGAGTTACACTGCAAAGGAATTATAATAACTCTTTATGGAGATAAACTCACTCATCAGAAAGACTTCATTCACTCATTTGTTTTTACTACGTTTGTGCATCTCCAGTGTCAATGTATGAATGTAACGACTAACACTACTAGAAGTGTTCGCACAGGGGTTCACAGGGGATAAGCTCGAGCCTTAAAAGCTGTGGAAATACATTGTTCCTAGTCATAAATCCAGCGCACCTAATAAAAAACGCAGCTAAAATTACAACCCGAAATACAGGGTTTTCCTTCTTCCAGAAGAGATTTTCCTTTAATTCTTACCCACCTTATGTACCGATAAAGAATTGCCACCGGAACGTAAAAGAAGCTAACCCGACCCTTTCGTCTTTCCGCCAAACTCATAACCTGTATCGCCAGCAGTGTTCCACTCATCGCGAGAAATGTTTGCGTGATCTGCACACCGTTCGTGAGAATCATGCTAAAGATATTGTGCATCATCTTGCATAAACAAAGGCGCAAAGCGAAAAATCGATCAGTCCAGCAGGAGAACATTCTACTACGAGTGTCAATACTACTAAAAGATTACTTACTTTCTCCAGTTTTTCCGAATGGGTGGTCGGTGTGACGGCAAGCAATAGTGCAGCATGGCCAAAGATAACGAATGACATTGTGATAAATCGAAACGCCTGAAAGAAACGTAACTTTTGATGCGTTTCATCTCGCGTACGGGACGTTAAGCGGTACCAGTTGCGCTGTATGGAGAACGACACCCAAACCATTTTACCTTAGTTGGAAAAGGAATATTATATCGATGAGATATTCAACTGAACGTTACATTTAATTCTTACGTTTACTATCGAGCGCTTGTTTGTAATGTTCCGAGTTGAGTTTGTAGTTGATCGAGCTGTCGTACCATGACGAAAGGATCACGCAGCTTACGAGCAGACAAAGAATAATCAAGAACGAGATATCAAGTGCATCTAAAAGCGGGAAAATCACGTACCAATCATGAGCATTCAATTAGTTGTCAAGTTTGAGACACACCCACATACCTATAACAGTCTCATCGGATGATTTATCGCACGTCAGTATCTCTGTGTAGGCCAGCAAACCATACGTTGCATTCAGCTCCTTGTTGATGCAAATTTCCACCACGTCCGCATACACTTCCCGATCGGTGGCAGCATTTTCCAAGATACCATCCTCGAATTTGTACTACAAAAAAACGTCGAATTTATTACACCCAGCTATTTCCCAATGAAGTCATAATTACCGTACCCTAACATCAATCGGGAACTTTTCCACCGTTAGCCCTTTCCTCGCCTGGGGTGATAGGTTTTCGATCGCTTTTTGACACTTTTTTATACATACGCCCCATTTCAGCACTTGATGATTATAGTGGCGCTTATAGTCGCTGGAGAATTCCTACAGAAAAAATACAAACGGGATTAATATAGCTTAATGTCTGCTTCACTGATCTCCTCTTGTATACCTCGATCAATCTCCAAAGCTCGGAACGATTGTCCGGTTTCACTACGACTGCACTGGTACAGTACACACCGGCCGGTTCATTCGGTCCAGAGGATTGAAGACACTCGTCATAATCATCCATCTGCCACAGCTTTGGCATACGGTGGTACTGAGACACTGTTTATGTGGAAGTTGAAACGTTTTTTTTTCGTTCATCCATCGCATGGTTACAGGACAAGGCAAGGGTTGATGGTGGTAAATGTGGAGGTCAATTATGTCGTAATAGAATTAGCAAAAAGAAAAGATAGTGTGTGTTCAGATGACATTAAAACATATATCACTCGTCTCAAGGTTTGTTTTTTATCGAGTGAAGGTTAAATTCGTGTTTGTTGTGAAAAACAAGCGCATTTGTGCCAAACACCATTTCGTCTTCAACAGAAAGTGCTACAAATTGAAAGTGTAATAATAATGGGTTCTTTTTTCTAACGAAATGCTTTAATATTCTCACTTTCAACCAGTGGCAAATGTTTTCTAGCAATATTTTGGTGTAGCTTTAGAAAATTTAAAATTCGAACAAACTATAAATGTAATCCTTTTAAGCTCATTATATTTACATTTCGTAAAATATCAAAACTGTGATAAAGCAATTAAATGTAGCACATATTTTTTTAACTATTTTAAAATTCCAAATTGTTCGTAAAATCTTTTTCGACTTTCTATTTCATGTTTCGAAAGTGAATTATTATTCCATTTTCATCACGCTGCAAACTTTTATTAAAGATATGGAAGACAAGAAGAAGTTTATGTGAATTTCTGTTACTTGACCTTTACTGAAGCAAAAGTGACATTCTTAAGCACAGCATTTAATTACTTTTCGATTGATAAATAGAGTAAAAATGTATTAACAATTGTAACAGTTAGTAAGATATATCAGCAACTTTAAATAATGACTATTCTGAATACTGTTGAATTCCCGGTGCGATGCAACATAAAGATAATAAAATATCTTCAACATTGTAATTAGAATTTATCAATTCTTCATTTCTTTCAGAACCACTTACTTTCAATGAATTCTCCTGTAATGGACACTATGTATAAGATACACAACACACTTAGCACATGGTAAAAGCTCCCCATTTTCCCCAAGTTCCTATCCTAATTATATCACAAAATTATAGCTAGTTGGCCCAGCTGCCCTATTTCAAATCCGATGCTACACTTTCAACAGCACAACCAAAACTAAACTATCAAAATCTGACTAAAATTCGCCTCAGTTAAACTGACGTCGGTTGTGATGGTGTTAAATGTTCAGTTTGTTTTTTGCTTTATTCCATAAAATGACGTTGAAAGTCCTTCCATGTAAATGGCACCCGGCTTAACTTGGGCAGTAAGTCGTTCGGCGTTCCAATGTCGTCATGAGTAGGTATGATGATCTTAGACCATTTATCTTATGGTTTTGTTACTAGCACTAGCAGTTTGAAAAGCAGCAAAAAATTAAGATACTTTTTTTGCAGCCATGCTTGTCGAAGTTATGTTTATTTATTTATATTACATGATCACGGCTTTAGCTGTATTGTGAGCCACAGAGGGCTGAAGTGATTACAATTTTCATAACACATTTCCTCCCTGTCAATAGCCTTATCCCGGGCATACTCGGTTGTAGATGTCTTTTGCTGTGGTTGTAGTTGTTGGTGGTGTTGTTGTTGAGTGCAGAGTGTTAGTGTCTTATTTCGTTTTGTGCTTGGGCTATGCAGTTCTGTTGTTTCATTGTGATTTGGTGGTGATGAGTTAGATGTCGGGTCTGCGCGGCTGGTGTAGTGAACCAATGGCGATCTAGTCGTAGATACGGGACTGTAATAGAACAAACAACAGTTAGAATCTTGAGGACAACACAGAACACCCGGTCTGCCTCTTCTACGACTGTTTCCTCAACGGCTTGGCTAAGGCACTACAACAACAAAAAACATATATAGACGGATACAACACAACGGATAACAATAGATGTAGGAGGAACGGGAAGGAGGCAAAATTTGGATAGGATTCAAAGGAGAATACTTCATGTACTTCAGGTCCCCGCAAGCCAAAACATCTCGAATCGGTGTATCCGGCTGTCTGCCGATGGCCTCAACTGCGCTTATCAAGCAGGATTTCGCGACTTCAAATTCCATTCCAGACCACAGAAGGCGATCCACATCGTGGAATCCAAAGCCACAGATTTTCGTCTGAGCCAGATTAATACGCTGTAGATGTGCATCCAGAGCAAAATGATTCGACATGAGTCGAGACATCATCCGAATGAATGCATGATCTACAGAGAACCCACCGAACCAAGGCCGCAGCGACACTTGCGGAGAGACCGCGAAAAGGAACCGCCCGAGTTCGTCCGCTTCCCACATGTTCTGCCAGCGAAACAGGAAAAGTTGCTGTGCGTAACGAAGGAACTCTTGGGATGAGATGTATCGGTCATAAAATGCGTCCTCTCTGACGCCTGTTTTGGCCAGTGAGTCTGCCTTTTCATTGCCGGGAATTCCACAATGAGAAGGAACCCATATTAGCGAGCCAAGCAACTAGATAATTTTTACAATAAAAAAGTCTTGACTCTTAACTGCCCATGGAGTTTTCAGTGCCTCAATAGCGCTAAGGCGCTATTTATCACTAGAAATGAAGTACTGGTCAGGGCGCTCGCTTCAATTCACTGCTTATTAGTACTTATTATAGTACTTATTCACGAACATGCCGGGCACTACCCTCGAGCGTAGATCATTAGGTATGACCTTTATGATGACCTCACGCACCTTGATTTTCTCATTTGATACTGAAGAACGGACTAGAAGCCGCAGCGACAGCATTTCAAAACGTAATCTTAGCGGCATCACTCCGGTGATCACCTTTAGGGACATGTTGTGTGTTGATTTCATGCTCCCCAGTGCGAGTCTAAGACTATCGTCCTGAATTCTCTCCAGTTTAAGTATCTGCGTATTGGATGCCCAATGAAACAATACGGATAACACCGTAGTCTTATATAGTAGCAGGACATCTGTTGGGTGTGCGCCCCACCAGAATCCTCTGGCTATCCTTAGAAAGTTGATTCTTTTCAAGCACTTTTTAATAAGGTATGCAATATGAGTGCTCCAGTTTAATCTCGAGTTGAACCATACACCAAGGTATCGGAAGTTGTCGGTGATTGATATCTTTTCCCCATAAAGACATCAATGTTGGAGTCATATAGTTCCTTCTCCCTATTTTTATCAGTGTCGATAAAGGGAGAAAAGACTACCATTTCAGTTTTCGTTGCAGAAAACTTGATACCAAGGTTTGCAGACCACTAGGTAAGGTAATCCTGTAGGTTTACAGGTTGTAAAGCCTGTTATATTTCGGCGGCGGCCCTGCTTGCGACTGATATGACACCGTCGTCTGCCAATTGTCTAAAGCTACAGTTTGGCGCTAGATAAGAATCTATTTCGCTCACATACAAAATATATAACAGGCTCAAACAGGGCCCTTGTGCTAGTCCGTGGAAGCTGGTTCGTTTCAATTGTTCGTGACCATTGTTAAAACTCATAGCTTTTTCCGACAAAAAATTGAACAAGAAGTTATTCAATTTTGTCCCTAGCCCCCAGTTTGCAATTTTTGACTCAGTTTGTGTGGAGAATCTGAATCAAATGCCCCCTGTATATCTAGAAAAATAGACCCCATGTTTTGCTTGCCCATCATTGTTAAAATGCCATTGAATTTATCTACCATGTAATGTTATCAAGGAAAAAACAAATATATCACCTATTCAATTTGGCATGGTATGTTGTCTGCTGTTGCGTTGCTGTGGTTTGTGGACAGCGTCGATTTGAAGTCGCGGCGTAAGGACAGTTGATTATTTTCCTCAAACTTCCTTTTTTTTATTCACATATTCGATTAATTTCACATATCTAGAAATTTTCACACATATTTCGACTAACTATAAACTGAGGGTATCGAGACTCATGTCTCAAAAATTTTAATCTTGGTCTCAAAAATTCATCCAAGAAGGAGCATTGAAGATTATTTTCGTTCATAATTTTCCTCATCATTCTATATCTACTCTACTCTATGACATTCTTTTACTTTGTGCTTTGGGGTTACTGTTTTTCCACAAAAATCGCATCCAGGATTATTTTCTACTTTCCATTCATGTAGCTTTTCTCTAGGATCTTTCTATTGACTAGAGCGTAAAATTTATTTCTCTCATACGCCAAATATTGGACCACATTTCACATTTGGTTCCATGATGACTATATTTGGCAGTAGTAACTGTTCGAAGGCAATCTTATTTATAAAAAAACACGTCTTAAATCCAAAGTATTCGTTATCTTTTCTAGGTTTTGAGTTCTAAGGAAATTCTTATTGTTCACCGAAGAAAACATCGCTTAAAAACTAAAAGGAATTATTTTTATTCTTCAAACAGCCCTAATACACTTGCAGTTGTCTTTTCTTTTCTTCTAATGCGGACGTAGATGTTTAGGATTGATTGGTTGTACTTTCCTCATCAATGCGGTTCGGTTTTGGTTCTGTAAGAAGAGACGTTTTATGGTATTACGAAAATGAGTTATTGTTTTTTTTTTAAATTTTAATCGTTCCTACCTTTAAGACTTCCAAACACTTGATTCTGCAATGCGGATCTTGGTAGCTCTAGCAGTAAACAAAGAAACAATGACATCAAATAGGAGATCACCGTCGCCCCAAACACTAAGGAAAGCTTCAAAAGGAAGAAAGAAAATAGCATATGAGTATCATTTTCTAACTGCCTTAACCTCATCAGTTCCTTCCGTTACCGTGAGTGTATCGCTATAATAAACCGGTCCACGCGTGCTGACAAACATGTAGCGCATCACGAATGGATGAATCAGGTAGGCACCATACGTCAAGCGGCCCAACGGTTCGAAAAACGGATAGTTCAACATTCGCTGAAGTACACCGTTAACACCGTAGATCGAGCCTAGAAGAATGATTCCAATTCCGATGCCAAAAAGGTTCTTCGAGATGACAAAAGAAATCGCCATCCATACGGATGGAGTTTCGAAGTCATTCACGTAGAACATGTACGACGGTAGCATCGAAAGTGGAAGGCTACAAAGCGTTACGTACCACACGGTACGAAACGTTTTACTTTTGGCGAGATTTATCGAACGTTTCTGAAGCTCCGTAAAGATGACTCCGCTCAGGACGCCCATCATATAGTTGCCAAAGTTAATGTGCGTAGGTATGTAGGCTTGCAGGTAAAACTTGTCGTACCAAAGGATATATCGTTGAGCTCTATGATTGGGGAGCAGCAGAGTAAGACAATTTTGACATTTTAGAATAATGATTTTAGGTTTTACAATCAGAGGCTTGATAATTTTCTGCTACGAAATATATTTATTTAAGGATAACTTACTCCAATGTAACCACAAACACTCCCTCCAGCTTTTGGTAGTAGATGAAAAAAGCTGGCACGACGTAGGCTGCAACGAGCACAGCCGACAAAATGGCGATCTTTGCACGAGGATAGTTGACGATCGCTATCAACACGATCAGTGTTACGATGAATGCTTGGAATTCGGCACCAAGATACCATCCTTGTTGAACACACTGTCAAGAATGTAATGAAGTGTAATTTCTTTACTTTCATGTTCACGTTCAAGTTAACTAATCCACTCTCTTACCGGTTCGTCAGGATGCACGTAGTTGTTGATGTACAGCAAGTTCGTCCACCAATTGCGTCGGCAGAATGTTTGTTCCGTTTCGGCAACCCATCGCCACAATGGCCCCGTTTGCAGCTTAAGTAGCCACGTGGCATGTAGTAAGATCACAAATGCATATACTGGTGTTAATCTAAATAAAATTATTTTTTTATATTAAAAATTTATTTCTTAAATTAAAGTTCAGTCAGCTGATCTTTAATTACATTTCTTTTTAACTCTCACCCACCTGATGTATCGTTTGAGAATTGCCACCGGAACGTAAAAGAAGCTAACACTACCCCTTCGTCTTTCCGCCAAACTCATAACCTGTATCGCCAGCAGTGTTCCACTCATCGCGAGAAATATTTGCGTGATCTGCGCACCGTTCATGAGAATCATGCTAAAGATATTGTGCGGTATCTTGCTTAAACAAACGCGCAAATCGAAAAATCGATCAGTCCAGCAGGAGAACATTCTACTACGAGTGTCAATACTACTAAAAGATTACTTACTTTCTCCAGTTTTTCCGAATGGGTGGTCGGTGTGACGGCAAGCAATAGTGCAGCATGGCCAAAGATAACGAATGACATTGTGATAAATCGAAACGCCTGAAAGCAGCGTAGCTTTTGATGCGTTTCATCTCGCGTACGGGACGTTAAGCGGTACCAGTTGCGCTGTATGGAGAACGACACCCAAACCATTTTACCTTAGTTGGAAAAGGAATATTATATCGATGAGATATTCAACTGAACGTTACATTTAATTCTTACGTTTACTATCGAGCGCTTGTTTGTAATGTTCCGAGCTGAGTTTGTAGTTGATCGAGCTGTCGTACCATGACGAAAGGATCACGCAGCTTACGAGCAGACAAAGAATAATCAAGAACGAGATATCAAGTGCATCTAAAAGCGGGAAAATCACGTACCAATCATGAGCATTTAATTAGTTGCCGAGTTTGTGACACACCCACATACCTATAACAGTCTCATCGGTTGATTTATCGCACGTCAGTATCTCTGTGTAGGCCACCAAACCATACGTTGCATTCAGCTCCTTGTTGATGCAAATTTCCACCACATCTGCATACACTTCCCGATCGATGGCAGCATTTTCCAAGATACCATCCTCGAATTTGTACTACAAAAAAACGTCGAATTTATTACACCCAGCTATTTCCCAACGAAGTCATAATTACCGTACCCTAACATCAATCGGGAACTTTTCCACCGTTAGCCCTTTCCTCGCCTGGGGTGATAGGTTTTCGATCGCTTTTTGACACTGTTTTATACATACGCCCCATTTCAGCACTTGATGATTATAGTGGCGCTTATAGTCGCTGGAGAATTCCTACAGAAAAAATACAAACTCGATTAATATAGCTTAATGTCTGCTTCACTGATCTCCTCTTGTATACCTCGATCAATCTCCAAAGCTCGGAACGATTGTCCGGTTTCACTACGACTGCACTGGTACAGTACACACCGGCCGGTTCATTCGGTCCAGAGGATTGAAGACACTCGTCATAATCATCCATCTGCCACAGCTTTGGCATACGGTGGTACTGAGACACTGATGTGGAAGTTGAAACGTTTTTTTTTCGTTCATCCATTGCATGGTTACAGGACAAGGCAAGGGTTGATGGTGGTAAATGTGGAGGTCAATTATGTCGCAATAGAATTAACAAAACAGAAAAGGTAATGTGTGTTCAAGGTTTGTTTTTATCGAGTGAAGGTTAATTTCGGTTTTGATATGAAAAATTGAAACAAGCGTTCTTCTGTTAAACACAATTTCACCATCAACATGTTCTTATACATAGATATCTTCCTTGATAAATTGAAATTAACTAACTCTGTCTCTATTATTTGAGGAACGCAATTTAATTCCATATTCCACACTTACTTTCGATAAATTCTCCTTCAATTAACACTATGCATAATATACACAGCGCACTCAACACATGGTAGAAGTTCCCCATTTTGCTTAACTTCCAATCTTATTATTTCACACAATAACAGCTACTTACGGATGTCTGTAAACCTTTGAGCGAACAAGAAGTACATAACGGTAACGATTACAATAGTCCTTTCCCTGTGGATGACCACTGTGTTATCGACAGACCTCACGATTCACCCATTAATGCATCGGACAGAACAATTTCCAGCAACCTCCCAAATATGGAAAAGTTTTTTCGATACGTGAAGAAACTTCGGGCGTTCAATACCCATGCAAAAGGCCTAAAATATACATATGAAGATGGTAGTATCAAAACATGTACCATCATACGTTGCACGCCAAGGAGAAATATCGGTGGTCACATGTCAAGGACAAACGAAAATATGCAGAAATTTTAGAAGAATGTTCATGTTGGCATTCACCGCCAGTGAAAAAAGTTATGCAGCAAACTAGCGTGAATAATAGTTGCTGAGAAGCAGAAACACCTACAACATCATCACTTCCTGATTTGCACGAAATTACACGTGGACCGGCATTAAACACATTGAGACAACACTTCGGTGGCACCACCAACACTTCGTCACAATTATGCCAGCCCGACGCTGTTCACGGAATAAACGGAATAAAGGACGTTATCACTTCACCAGTTATATCAATACAACCACCTCACAGCATCCAATCGTTTTTCCAAAGACCCCGTAGACAAGAGAAGAACCGAACAATCGAACAGATCCGAAGCATCTGACCAGCGATCCTTGCTGACAATTGGATAGAGTTACAAAATTTATACAAAATTTTGGCCTCACATTGGACGTATTGATAAAACCAGTATGAGGCGAAATGAACAACGTGTTCTTGATCGTTTGGTTTTTAGTGTGATTAAAAATGGTACAGTGAAGAACAAAAAATAGTCACTATACACTATTACAATGTTAGTGATGAAACTTTTATTTTTTATTTTCTTATATCATTTTACACTTAGATTTTCTCTTTTCATAAATCTACCACAATTTCGTAATTTTTAAATCGGGGTTTTATCGATCTTTAAAATTAGCTCCTCAAATAGTCTGCGAAGAATTAACTCATTCATGAGAGTCACTTACTCGGAGTTAACTCACATGAATGAGTTATTACTCTCATGTCTAGAGTCGACTTTCGAGTCGTGTGACATGGCTTATACAAAATGAATGAGCTTAACTCAAGCATTTATTAACTTAATTGAGATCGCCATTTCATACAGACTTACTTTCTTGGAACTCTTTCTTGCAAGACGTTAGCGTTCTAAAATGTTTTCTTCCTGTATACAATGTCGTGCTTAACATGAGCGAGACGTTGTGGAGCAGAACTAATTAATTCTTCGAATGTATCCCTACACTCATTTCCCTATGTATTGCAGAATAGACCTCTCTGATGCATGTTGACAATGCAATCAGCTTTAATTTTAGAACTCCAACTAAAACTTTTCTTAGGGCATCCGAAAAAAAATTGATCCGGCACTGTGTATACAACATGCGGTCAGGTTTAATCTTAGATCCCCAACTGCAGTTCTTTTAAAGGCCCCCGAGAAACTTGATTCGGCACTGTGTATACAACATTTTTCGGATTCGCGAATCGATCGATACTACGTTTCCGCAAACCTGCAGCCGAATTTAAGAACCACATAACCTTGACGCTATTTTCTGCTCATAGACCGTTCACGCTGCATCTTTGTCTTCCTAATATTCCACAACGTAGGAAAATCCGGACCGAGAAATGAAGAAATTATCATAAAGATGTTAGGACAGTGATTAATAAAACAATTCTTGAATGATCAATTTTACATATAATTACCACAGAAAATGTTGTTGTTTGAAGTATGTAGAGTTGTTTAGTTGTATGTTGAGTTGTTTAAAATTATGTAGAATAATTGGACAAAACAGAAACAAAACATCAAAACATGGAGAATGTGCCAAACCTTCTCCTAACCAATGTAAATGTTGTCTTAGATCAGGCTACTCACAGTTCTTAAATTTGGCATGGTTTGTTGTCTGCTATTGCTTTGCGGTTGTTTGTGAGCAGCGTCGATTTGAAGTCGCGGCGTAAGGACAGTTGAGATTTTTCCTCATACTTCCTTTTTTTTATTCACATATTCGATTAATTTCACATATCTAGAAATTTTCACGGATATTTCGACTAAGTATAAACTGAGGGTATCGAGACTCAAACTCGTGTCTCAAAATTTTAATCTTGGTCTCAAAAATTCATCCAAGAAGGAGCATTGAAGATTATTTTCGTTCATAATTTTCCTCATCATTCTATATCTACTCTACTCTATGACATTCTTTTACTTTGTGCTTTGGGGTTACTGTTTTTCCTCAAAAATCGCATCCAGGATTATTTTCTACTTTCCATTCATGTAGCTTTTCTCTAGGATCTTTCTATTGACTAGAGCGTAAAATTTATTTCTCTCATACGCCAAATATTGGACCACATTTCACATTTGGTTCCATGATGACTATATTTGGCAGTAGTAACTGTTCGAAGGCAATCCTATTTATGAAAAAAACACGTCTTAAATCCAAAGTATTCGTTATCTTTTCGAGGTTTTGAGTTCTAAGGAAATTCTTATTGTTCACCGAAGAAATCATCGCTTAAAAACTAAAAAGAATTATTTTTATTCTTCAAACAGTCCTAATACACTTGCAGTTGTCTTTTCTTTTCTTCTAATGCGGACGTAGATGTTTAGGATTGTTAACGGCCAAACCCAGGCCAGGCCACGCGAAGGAGAGGCCTTCCTAGTCATTAGTTTAACCGTAAAACAGGATAGTTGAGTTTCTGACCAAAACGGGGTTACTGTCGCCAATTGTTCATTAAACTTCCCGCTAGTGTTCTCGGTACGTAGGAACCTATACTGCGAAAGTGGAACAATCCGGTAATAGCAACTTTTCGGATGGGTCAGAAGACTCGGGTGAGAATCAACGCAAAGCCTTAGGATAGATCAAGAAAATTCAATTGAAAGTCGAGACGTTCTCCATTCAAGTTCTGAATTAAATCTGATTTTATAAACAAATTTCTTGAGCTTATATACTAACAATGTTTGAAAGTGTTTGTGTATTATTTATGCGTATACGCCTACGCATTGTGGTGGTATTAGTAAGTTAGATCGCGTTGGTCTTTTCTAATTTTCTTCTATGTTCATCCTAAATAAACACATGGCTAGGATCTGTTTTGGTGCCTTGTCCTAAACATTTCAGTTTTATTCCACCCAACATTGAAAGCAGCCCATTGTGTTGCACATGCATTCCTTTCCCAAGCCGTTTATTGCACTTGAGACGCTTGTTCAAGTTTCCCATAGACCTCCATCGCATGACCTACGCGATGCATGATTTATTCTTATCGATGGTATCGTGAAACCGACCTTTCCAAAATTCTCTGTTTATTTCGGTCTAGCTCGGCGATCCCATGCGATAAGTTACAATTTTTAAACAAATATTCAAATCTAACGTTGCGACCGCAACAAGGATTGATTGGTTTTACTTTCCTCATCAATGCGGTTCGGTTTTGGTTCTGTAAGAAGAGACGTTTTATGGTATTACGAAAATGAGTTATTGTTTTTTTTTCAATTTTAATCGTTCCTACCTTTAAAACTTTCAATCACTTGATTCTGCAATGCGGATGTTGGTAGCTCTAGCAGCAAACAAAGAAGCAATGACATCAAACAGGACATCACCGTCGCTCCAAACACTAAGGAAAGCTACAAAAGGAAGAAAGAAAATAGCATATGAGTATCATCTTCTAACTGCCTTAACCTCATCAGATCCTTCCGTTACCGTGAGTGTATCGCTATAATAAACCGGTCCACGCGTGCTGACAAACATGTAGCGCATCACGAATAGATGAATTAGGTAGGCACCGTACGTCAACCGGCCCAACGGTTCGAAAAACGGATAGTTCAACATTCGCTGCAGTACACCGTTAACACCGTAGATCGAGCCTAGAAGAATGATTCCAATTCCGATGCCAAAAAGGTTCTTGGAGATGACAAAGTAAATCGACATCCATACGGATGGAGTTTCGTAGTCATTCACGTAGAACATGTACGACAGTAGCATCGAAAGTGGAAGGCTACAAAGCGTTACGTACCACACGGTACGAAACGTTTTACTTTTGGCGAGATTTATCGAACGTTTCTGAAGCTCCGTAAAGATGACTCCGCTCAGGACGCCCATCATATAGTTGCCAAAGTTAATGTGCGTAGGTATGTAGGCTTGCAGGAAATATTTGTCGTACCAAAAGAAGTATCGTTGAGCTCTATGATTGGGGAGCAGCAGAGTAAGACAATTTTGACATTTTAGAATAATGATTTTAGGTTTTACAATCAGAGGCTTGATAATTTTCTGCTACGAAATATATTTATTTAAGGATAACTTACTCCAATGTAACCACAAACACTCCCTCCAGCTTTTGGTAGTAGATGAAAAAAGCTGGCACGACGTAGGCTGCAACGAGCACAGCCGACAAAATGGCGATCTTTGCACGAGGATAGTTGACGATCGCAATCAACACGATCAGTGCTACGATGAATGCTGGGAATTCGGCACCAAGATACCATCCTTGCAGGACACACTGTCAAGAATGTAATCAAGTGTAATTTCTTTACTTTCATGTTCACGTTCAAGTTAACTAATCCACTTTCTTACCGGTTCGTCAGGATGCACGTAGTTGTTGATGTACAGCAAGTTCGTCCACCAATTGCGTCGGCAGAATGTTTGTTCCGTTTCGGCAAACCAACGCCACAATGGCCCCGTTTGCAGCTTAAGTAGCCACGTGGCATGTAGTAAGATCACAAATGCATATACTGGTGTTAATCTAAATAAAATTATTTTTTTTAAATTAAAAATTTATTTCTTAAATTAGAGTTCAGTCAGCTGATCTTTAATTACATTTCTTTTTAACTCTCACCCACCTGATGTATCGTTTGAGAATTGCCACCGGAACGTAAAAGAAGCTAACACGACCCCTTCGTCTTTCCGCCAAACTCATAACCTGTATCGCCAGCAGTGTTCCACTCATCGCGAGAAATGTTTGCGTGATCTGCACACCGTTCGTGAGAATCATGCTAAAGATATTGTGCATTATCTTGCATAAACAAAGGCGCAAAGCGAAAAATCGATTAGTCCAGCAGGAGAACATTTTACTACGAGTTTCAATACTACTAAAAGATTACTTACTTTTTCCAGTTTTTCCGAATGGGTGGTCGGTGTGAGGGAAAGCAATAGTGCGGCATGGCCAAAGATAACGATTGACATTGTGATAAATCGAAACGCCTGAAAGCAGCGTAGCTTTTGATGCGTTTCATCTCGCGCACGGGACGTTAAGCGGTACCAGTTGCGCTGTATGGAGAACGACACCCAAACCATTTTACCTTAGTTGGAAAAGGAATATTATATCGATGAGATATTCAACTGAACGTTACATTTAATTCTTACGTTTACTATCGATCGCTTGTTTGTAATGTTCCGAGCTGAGTTTGTAGTTGATCGAGCTGTCGTACCATGACGAAAGGATCACGCAGCTTACGAGCAGACAAAGAATAATCAAGAACGAGATATCAAGTGCATCTAAAAGCGGGAAAATCACGTACCAATCATGAGCATTCAATTAGTTGTCAAGTTTGAGACACACCCACATACCTATAACAGTCTCATCGGATGATTTATCGCACGTCAGTATCTCTGTGTAGGCCAGCAAACCATACGTTGCATTCAGCTCCTTGTTGATGCAAATTTCCACCACATCCGCATACACTTCTCGATCGATGGCAGCATTTTTCAAGATACCATCCTCGAATTTGTACTACAAAAAAACGTCGAATTTATTACACCCAGCTATTTCCCAATGAAGTCATAATTACCGTACCCTAACATCAATCGGGAACTTTTCCACCGTTAGCCCTTTCCTCGCCTGGGGTGATAGGTTTTCGATCGCTTTTTGACACTTTTTTACACATACGCCCCATTTCAGCACTTGATGATTATAGTGGCGCTTGTAGTCGCTGGAGAATTCCTACAGAAACAATACAAACGGGATTAATATAGCTTAATGTCTGCTTCACTGATCTCCTCTTGTATACCTCGATCAATCTCCAAAGCTCGGAACGATTGTCCGGTTTCAGTACGACTGCACTGGTACAGTACACACCGGCCGGTTCATTCGGTCCAGAGGATTGAAGACACTCGTCATAATCATCCATCTGCCACAGCTTCGGCATACGGTGGTACTGAGACACTGATGTGGAAGTTGAAACGTTTTTTTTTCGTTCATCCATTGCATGGTTACAGGACAAGGCAAGGGTTGATGGTGGTAAATGTGGAGGTCAATTATGTCGCAATAGAATTAACAAAACAGAAAAGGTAATGTGTGTTCAAGGTTTGTTTTTATCGAGTGAAGGTTAATTTCGGTTTTGATATGAACAATTGAAACAAGCGTTCTTCTGTTAAACACAATTTCACCATCAACATGTTCTTATACATAGATATCTTCCTTGATAAATTGAAATTAACTAACTCTGTCTCTATTATTTGAGGAACGCAATTTAATTCCATATTCCACACTTACTTTCGATAAATTCTCCTTCAATTAACACTATGCATAATATACACAGCGCACTCAGCACATGGTAGAAGTTCCCCATTTTCCTTAACTTCCAATCTTATTATTTCACACAATAACAGCTACTTACGGATGTCTGTAAACCTTTGAGCGAACAAGAAGTACATAACGGTAACGATTACAATAGTCCTTTCCCTGTGGATGACCACTGTGTTATCGTCAGACCTCACGATTCATCCATTAATGCATCGGACAGAACAATGTCCAGCAACCTCTCAAATATGGAAAAGTTTTTCGATACGTGAAGAAACTTCGGGCGTTCAATACCCATGCAAAAGGCCTAAAATATACATATGAAGATGGTAGTATCAAAACATGTACCATCATACGTTGCACGCCAAGGAGAAATATCGCTGGTCACATGTCAAGGACAAACGAAAATATGCAGAAATTTTAGAAGAATGTTCATGTTGGCATTCACCGCCAGTGAAAAAAGTTATGCAGCAAACTAGCGTGAATAATAGGTTGAGATGTGTCAGTTCTTGCTGAGAAACACCTACAACATCATCACTTCCTGATTTGCACGAAATTACACGTGGACCGGCATTAAACACATTGAGACAACACTTCGGTGGCACCACCAACACTTCGTCACAATTATGCGAGCCCGACGCTGTTCACGGAATAAACGGAATAAAGGACGTTATCACCACACCAATTTTATCAACCATCCAAACACCTCACAGCATCCAATCGTTTTTCCAAAGACCCCGTAGACAAGAGAAGAACCGAACAATCGAACAGATCCGAAGCATCTGACCAGCGATCCTTGCTGACAATTGGAGAGAGTGCCGCACAAAACTTTTGGCCTCAGTTTGGCCTTTCTTGATAAAACCAGTATAAGGCGAAATCAACGATGCGTCCTTGATCGTATGGAGTTTTGAAAGCGCTCAAAAATGGTACAGTGAAGAGCAAAAAAGTCACTGTACACTATTACAATTTTAGTGATGAAACTTTTTGAAAGTTTCGCGAATGGTTTGAGAATAAGTTTTCGAGAACTTCGCTTGGGGCCTTCGCTTGGTGACCTGTTGCGGCCAATCTTATTCGTTCTTTTCTGCTTTTCCTCGAGGGGTTTTGAGAGTTATTACCATATCATGTAGGCATAGTCATTTTTACGCGCTACACGAATTATGTTGAACACTACTGCAACGAAGAAATCGTAACGAATAAATCAATTGGGCAATGTTACCTAAAGTATAGTGTGGTAAATAAAATGGAAGTGCAGTGTGCATTTTATGAAAAAATGTATGTTATGATTCTCGACCGTATCCCGTACGCAGAACTGACTATCCTGCTACGGGTAAATAAGACCAAGGAGATCCAGAAATGTCAGAAATGATCCAATGTTGAAACTTTGGTGCCGCCGAAGGAGAAAAAGAACTAAAATCTCGCATCCTGTGACTGTGAAGTATCAGAAACCAGCAACGACAATCGGAATGCAGTCAAGATCGCTGGATCAAATATAGGCACACAAATTAGCAATAACCACATTCGCTTAATTACTTCACCACGCTTTCAAGAATGATCCAGACATTGAATATTCGGCTCATCCTAAAGTGGTCATAGGTGCCGTTGCGGATGCAACGAGAGGATTGAATGCTTTGTTTAAAATTGTAACTTACCGCATGGGATTGTTAAGCTAGACCAAAATAAACAGCGAATTTTGGAAAGGTCTGTTTTCACGATACCAACGATTGGCATTGTAAATAAATCATGCGTCAAGTAGGTCTTACGAAGGAGGTTTAAAGATTGTGTAGGAGGTCTAAGGAATTGCAAAAATAAAACAACCGACTTAAGTGCATAAATTAAGGAATACATGTGCACACACGAGACGATTTTATTCGCTTAGATGAAAAAACAGGCAGTGGTTGGAGCTATTACAAAAAAATCGATTCACTATATTTTAACGTCTGTTAGGTAAGTAGGATGAAACGCGAGTAGTTAAGTTCATTGATCTGCGCAATACATGCGGTTCCGGCTGTCAACTCCAAAAACGCTTAATACGGTTGCCAGCTAGTACAAGGTAGATAGAGAAAAAGGTGCTGTTCGGACTATGGGTCGCAACTTATTCCAACAACATTCAATTATTTGGAAGCAATAAAACTAAAATGCATTTAGGACAAGGCACAAACAGATCTTAGGATAAGCATAGAACAAAAAACGATAAGACCAACGCGATTTAACTAACTAATACCACCATAATGCGTAAGCGAATACGCACAATTAAAACACAAACACATTCAAACATTGTTAGCATATAAGCTAAAGAAATTTGTTAATAAAATCAGATTTAATTCAGAACTTGAACGGAGAACGTCTCGACTTTCAGTTGACCTTAGGCTTTGTTGCGAATCTCATCCGAGTCTTCTGCCCTCATCCGAAAAGTTACTGTTCGGATTGTTCCACTTTCGCAGCATAGGTTCACACGTACCGAGAACACTAGCGGGAAGTTTAATGAACAATTGGCGACAGTAACCTCTTTTGGGCAAAAACTCCGACTATCCTGTTAGGCGGTTAAACCAAGGGCTCGGAAGGCCTCTCCTTCACGTGGCATGGCCTGGGTTTGTCCGCTAACAGGTGCAATGAACAATGAATGTCCACTTTGTCATGCGCCCAAATTTTAACTAGAATCAAGTGGGATGCGTTAAACCTCCGGATAATTTACCGCTCCAGTCTTTGTAGAGTTTTCTTACCGACAGTGGTTCAGAATTCAAATGTTTTCCCATAATTTGTTCAAAAACTCATTGAATGTTTCTAATGAATTCTGCAGGAATAAATGTCCAGAGTTATCTATGAAATGTTTGTATTTGAAGACTAAAAAAAATATAAAAAAATGTCCACTGGCAAACAATAATTACAAAACAGATTTCAAGAGGCAAAACTAGGTTTGTGGCAGGGTAAGTTAGCCTAAAATAAAAGTAGTATAGTGACTTTTATGTTCTTCACTCAGTAGCGGGTTTAACGGTACTAAGCGGCCGCGGGGGCCGTGCTCGCAAGTGTATAAAATCAGAACTATTTTCTCAATGCAAGCAACTTCCAGGGGCCCTGTTTGCTTTGCTGCTTACGGTCCCTCACGTTCGCTTAGGGCCCTGAGTAGTTTAATACCACCGCTGTCTTCACTGTACCATTTTTGAGCACTTTCAAAACTCCATACAATCAAGGACGCATCGTTGATTTCGCCTTATACTGGTTTTATCAAGAAAGGCCAAACTGAGGCCAAAAGTTTTGTGCGGCACTCTCTCCAATTGTCAGCAAGGATCGCTGGTCAGATGCTTCGGATCTGTTCGATTGTTCGGTTCTTCTCTTGTCTACGGGGTCTTTGGAAAAACGATTGGATGCTGTGAGGTGTTTGGATGGTTGATAAAATTGGTGTGGTGATAACGTCCTTTATTCCGTTTATTCCGTGAACAGCGTCGGGCTCGCATAATTGTGACGAAGTGTTGGTGGTGCCACCGAAGTGTTA
This sequence comes from Anopheles funestus, assembly GCF_943734845.2. Taxonomy (NCBI): domain Eukaryota; kingdom Metazoa; phylum Arthropoda; class Insecta; order Diptera; family Culicidae; genus Anopheles; species Anopheles funestus. The sequence continues at coordinate 16,321,103 of NC_064599.1, read as the reverse complement.
TCTCATTGTGTTTAATGCCGGTCCTCGTGTAGTTTCGTGCAAATCAGGAAGTGATGATGTTGTAGGTGTTTCTGCTTCTCAGCAAGAACTGACACATCTCAACCTATTATTCACGCTAGTTTGCTGCATAACTTTTTTCACTGGCGGTGAATGCCAACATGAACTCCTTGGTGTGCAATGTATGATGGTAAAGGTTTCGATACTACCATCTTTAAATGTATATTAATTTTAAGGCCTTTTGCATGAGTATTGAACGCCCGAAGTTTCTTCACGTATCGAAAAAACTTTTCCATATTTGGGAGGTTGCTGGAAATTGTTCTGTCCGATGCATTAATGGATGAATCGTGAGGTCTGACGATAACACAGTGGTCATCCACAGGGAAAGGACTATTGTATTCGTTACCGTTATGTACTTCTTGTTCGTTCAAAGGTTTACAGACATCCGTAAGTAGCTGTTATTGTGTGAAATAATAACATTGGAAGTTAAGCAAAATGGGGAACTTCTACCATGTGCTGAGTGCGCTGTGTATATTATGCATAGTGTTAATTGAAGGAGAATTTATCGAAAGTAAGTGTGGAATATGGAATTAAATTGCGTTCCTCAAATAATAGAGACAGAGTTAGTTAATTTCAATTTATCAAGGAAGATATCTATGTATAAGAACATGTTGATGGTGAAATTGTGTTTAACAGAAGAACGCTTGTTTCAATTGTTCATATCAAAACCGAAATTAACCTTCACTCGATAAAAACAAACCTTGAACACACATTACCTTTTCTGTTTTGTTAATTCTATTGCGACATAATTGACCTCCACATTTACCACCATCAACCCTTGCCTTGTCCTGTAACCATGCAATGGATGAACGAAAAAAAAACGTTTCAACTTCCACATCAGTGTCTCAGTACCACCGTATGCCGAAGCTGTGGCAGATGGATGATTATGACGAGTGTCTTCAATCCTCTGGACCGAATGAACCGGCCGGTGTGTACTGTACCAGTGCAGTCGTACTGAAACCGGACAATCGTTCCGAGCTTTGGAGATTGATCGAGGTATACAAGAGGAGATCAGTGAAGCAGACATTAAGCTATATTAATCCCGTTTGTATTTTTTCTGTAGGAATTCTCCAGCGACTATAAGCGCCACTATAATCATCAAGTGCTGAAATGGGGCGTATGTGTAAAAAAGTGTCAAAAAGCGATCGAAAACCTATCACCCCAGGCGAGGAAAGGGCTAACGGTGGAAAAGTTCCCGATTGATGTTAGGGTACGGTAATTATGACTTCGTTGGGAAATAGCTGGGTGTAATAAATTCGACGTTTTTTTATAGTACAAATTCGAGGATGGTATCTTGGAAAATGCTGCCACCGATCGAGAAGTGTATGCGGATGTGATGGAAATTTGCATCAACAAGGAGCTGAATGCAACGTATGGTTTGGTGGCCTACACAGAGATACTGACGTGCGATAAATCAACCGATGAGACTGTTATAGGTATGTGGGTGTGTCTCAAACTTGACAACTAATTAAATGCTCATGATTGGTACGTGATTTTCCCGCTTTTAGATGCACTTGATATCTCGTTCTTGATTATTCTTTGTCTGCTCGTAAGCTGCGTGATCCTTTCGTCATGGTACGACAGCTCGATCAACTACAAACTCAGCTCGGAACATTACAAACAAGCGCTCGATAGTAAACGTAAGAATTAAATGTAACGTTCAGTTGAATATCTCATCGATATAATATTCCTTTTCCAACTAAGGTAAAATGGTTTGGGTGTCGTTCTCCATACAGCGCAACTGGTACCGATTAACGTCCCGTGCGCGAGATGAAACGCATCAAAAGCTACGCTGCTTTCAGGCATTTCGATTTATCATAATGTCACTCGTTATCTTTGGCCATGCCACCCTATTTCTTGACGTCATACCGACCACCAATCCGGAAGAGGTGGAGAAAGTAAGTAATCTTTTATTAGTATTGAAACTCGTAGTAGAATGTTCTTCTGCTGGACTGATCGATTTTTCGCTTTACGCCTTTGTTTACGCAAGATGAGGCATAATATCGTTAGCATGCTTCTCATGAACGGTGGGCACATCACGCATGCATTTCTCGCGATGAGTGGAACACTGCTGGCGATACAGGTTATGAGTTTGGCGGAAAGACGAAAGGGTCGTGTGAGCTTCTTTTACATTCCGGTGGCAATGCTCTATCGATACATCAGGTGGGTAAGAATTAAAGGAAAATCTCATTACAGGGTTTTAGGACTGTAATTTTGAGTAGCTCCACAATTATTGCTTCCCCGCTCACTGGGTTTTTGACTACTTAGAAACAATAGATTTCAACAGCTTTTAAGGCTTGAGCTTATAACCTTCCGGCGAACACTTCTAGGCGTGTTTGTCGTTACATTCATACATGTCTCGAAACTAGAGATGCACAAATGGAGTAAGAACGAATGAATGAATTAAGTCTCTCTCATGAGTCAGTTTAAATATCCAAAGAGAGTTGTTATAATTCCTTTACAATGTGTTTTAAACAAATTTTAGTTACGAATAATTAAAAATAAACTTGAAAGTGTCTTTCCACTTCTGAAAGAGGGGTATCACTCATGAAAAAGTTATTTGACACATCAAAATGATATTTATCACTTGAAAGAGTCATGGCTTTTTGTGGCGACCTTTGACTCACTCTTTAAAGAGCTTAGTAGTAGTAGTAGTAGTAGTGTTTGTATATTTCATGGTACATTTTTTTTTCAATAGTTGTGAGTAATAATATACATTTGACAGCGGATTCAACAACATAATTTTTCCTCGCTACATACTAAAAATTATTTGGCAATGCCAGTTAGAATACAAGGATGTTAATAATTACTCGAATTAAACGCAAGAGTAGGGAAAATTTTTCAATAAAACCTACCTAGTTTTGTATCCTTATCCTAATAATTATTTTTGAAAACTACAGACTAATTATTAAACCTAAATTATTCTAATTTTATAGCATTCTGCTATTAACCTTCTCAATAACTTTTAGGTAATTAGGTTTTTGGAGCATAAGGATTGTTAAGAATTCGAGGAAGATTATAGTAATCACGGGGAAGGGATGAGATTTTTCATATAAGTTGTATGTTTATATTGTTATTTCTGCATCTTTTGTTGTAGTTATGATTTAGTTTGCTATTGAATTCTTCGATGGTAGGAATTCGGCAAACTCTGTGTAAAGTTCTAGTTCTGAACCAAGGTGGCACATTTAAAATTGTTTTGAGAAATTTGTTTTGTATTCTTTGCAATCTAAGTTTAGCGCATGGGTCCCAGACTGGAGAGGCATAAGTGATGTTGGGCCGTATAATAGCTGCATATAGCAAGAGCTTATTGTCTAGATTTAACTTGGATTTTTTGTTGAGTAAGCTGTAAAGACTACGAAAGATTTTTATACATTTCACGATTGTGTTTTCAATATGAGGCTTGAACGTCATTCTTTTCTCTAAGGTCATTCCCAGATACTTTACGGTTTGTTTCCAAGGAATGTTTGCATTCGATATTTTAATTTGTCTGTTGGGTATTTTGTTTGAACATGTGAATCGAGTGAAGACGATAGCTTCGGATTTATTATTGTTAATTTTTAATTTCCATTTCTGGCAATATTTTGAATATGCGCTGAGAGCTGTACTTAGGTTATTTATAATTGTGTTTGATTTTTTACCAGATGCGGTTATGGCGACATCGTCAGCATAGAGGTATTGCTTACAATTTTTCATTTTTGGGATATCGGAAATGTATATGTTAAATAATAGCGGAGAAATTACGCTGCCTTGGGGTACCCCGGCACAAGGGGTGTACGATTCCGATGATGTTGAGTTAATGAAAACTTGGTTGTTTCTATTTGTAATGAAGCTTCTTATTATATGTATTAAGTAGTTTGGAAAATGTAATTTGACAAGTTTGGCAATTAAACCATTAAACCATATAGTATCGAATGCCTTTTCTGTATCGAGCAATACAAGACCTGTGGATTTTTTTAGGCTTCTATTTTGTATTATGTTTGTTTTTAATCTTTCTAACTGATGAGTTGTTGATAAACCTGGTTGAAAGCCGAATTGGGCGCTTGGAATTATGTTAAATGTTTCCACATGAGCGCGCAATTTTATGGCGATAATTTTTTCAAATAATTTTCCTAGCCAACTAAGTAAACTAATTGGTCGGTAATTTGAAGGAGTACTCAGATCTTTTCCAATTTTTGGAATAGGGACAACTTTTGCCATTTTCCAACTATTTGGGAAGTAACCTAGCTTAAGTGCACTATTCATTATAAAATTTAATAGTTCAATTGTATTTCTGGGAAGATGTTTTAACATTTTATTGTTTATTTGGTTCATAGCGGTGGATTTTTTACTTTTAATATTTCTGATTGTTTTGATAATATCTTTAGGGTGTATGAACTCAGAAGGGTTAAAATCCGGGTTTAGAAGTAATAATATTCCACCTTTTGGTCCATCCTGCCGATCCAACCTATACACATTATAGTTTGATACGCTAAAACGTTGACCAGGTTTTAAGAATGTTTCTGTGATTGCCATCACATCTATTGAATGAACGGTAAGAAAATTGAACAGGTCGAGTTTTTTGTTTGTATTGCTGTTAGCATTCCAGTATGAAATGTTTATGTGAGCTATATTATCCATCTAAGGGAAACAGAATTTCTGAACAATTTTAAATACGACAATTAACATCGACAATTTTTAAAAACAATTATCGCCACCGAAGACAATTATTATGGCCGAAGTTCTGTCAATTTTTAAACTGCATTACACCGCTTGTATTGGAGTAATACTTCCAACTCACTCTCTGATGGTCAAGTGCAGTTATCGTGCGTAGCACTTTTAGCTCGACCGTTCCTTTGTTGAAATGTAACAAGTACGTAGCCTGTTCGTCATAAGGCTTGAGTTTCATTGATAGTTTTTTTTATAGCCCCTGGAGTCAGTTTCTCTTCCGTTGGATTGGAGCGATGGATTCGAGAATACCAAACGGATTTGAATCCACTTTTTTAACTGATTTGGAAGGATTGCCAAAGAGTTAATATTTGCATCTCTAATTAAAATACTACACCAACATCAAGTGTGGTAAATTATAACTTAACTAGTAAAATATATCATTGGCATAACTGCGTTCAAGAATTGTAAAAACAAAACATTTACAAATATATACACAAGCTCATTTAAACTTAATGCAACTCAATATTTAACAGGGGAGGTTATAAAGACAAACATCGAACACACTGGAGAGTTGAAATCAATTGCTCCTAGTAAAAAAGAATCAATTCAAGTAATCAAAAAAACCCTTTGCTATCCAAAAATTGAATCCGCTAAACAGGAAGAGTTTGGAGCCAACCCGAATTAAATCGAAAAACCGTGCAAAAATTCAACTAACAGACAAATAATTTTATTTAGATTAACACCAGCATATGCGTTTGTGATCTTACTACATGCCACGTGGCTACTTAAGCTGCAAACGGGACCATTGTGGCGTTGGTTTGTCGAAACGGAACAAACATTCTGCCGACGCTATTGGTGGACGAATTTGCTGTACATCAACAACTACGTGCATCCTGACGAATCGGTAAGAGAGTGCATTAGTGAACTTGTGAAGAAATTACACTTTCCTTCATTCTTGACAGTGTGTCCTGCAAGGATGGTATCTTGGTGTTGAATTTCAAGCATTCATCGTAGCACTGATCGTGTTGATAACGATCGTGAAATATCCTCGTGCAAAGATCGCCATTTTGTCGACTGTGATCGTTGCGGCCTACGTCGTGCCAGCTTTTTCCATCTACTACCAAAAGCTGGAGGGAGTGTTTGTGGTTACATTGGAGTGGGTATTCTCCTACCAATTTTGTAAAGAAGATAATACTTGAAACCCATCTTATTCTACTGCTCCCCCATCATAGAGCTCAACGATACTTCTTTTGGTACGACAAATATTTCCTGCAAGCCTACATACCTACGCACATTAATTTTGCCAACTATATGATGGGCATCCTGAGCGGAGTCATCTTTACGGAGCTTCAGAAACGTTCAATAAATCTCGCCAAAAGTAACACGTTTCGTACCGTGTGGTACGTAACGCTTTGTAGCCTTCCACTCTCGATGCTACCGTCGTACATGTTCTACGTGAATGACTTCGAAACTCCATCCGTATGGATGGCGATTTATTTTGTCATCTCGAAGAACCTTTTTGGCATCGGAATTGGAATCATTCTTCTAGGCTCGATCTACGGTGTTAACGGTGTACTGCAGCGAATGTTGAACTATCCGTTTTTCGAACCGTTGGGCCGCCTGACGTACGGTGCCTACCTGATTCATCTATTCGTGATGCACTACATGTTTGTCAGCACGCGTGGACCGGTTTATTATAGTGATACACTCACGGTAACTGATGGAACTGATGAGGTTAATTCAGTTAGAAGATGATACTCATATGCTATTTTCTTTCTTCCTTTTGTAGCTTTCCTTAGTGTTTGGGGCGACGGTGATGTCCTATTTGATGTCATTGTTTCTTTGTTTACTGCTAGAGCTACCAACATCCGCATTGCAGAATCAAATGTTCAGAAGTTTTAAAGGTAGGATTGGTTTAACATTAAAAAAACATTAACTACTTTTCGTAATACCTTAACACGTCTCTTCTTACAGAACCAAAACCGAACCGCATTGATGAGGAAAGTAAAACCAATCAATCCTAAACTGCATCTACATCCGCTTAAGCACAAAATAAAAGACAACTGCAAGTGTATTAGGACCATTTGAAGAATAAAAATAATTCCTTTTAGTTTGGAAGCGATGATTTCTTTGGTGAAAGATAGAATTTCCTTAGAACTCAAAACCTTAAAAAGACAACGGAAACTTTGGATTTAAGAAGTTTTTTAAGTGAATTGTGACTAAGGAAGTTTGAGGAAAAATCTCAACTGTCCTTACGCCACGACTTCAAATCGACGTTGCCCACAAACAACAGCAACGCAACAGCAGACAACAAACCATGCCAAATTTAATAACTGTGAGTAGCCTGATATCAGACAACATTAACTATGGTTAGGAGAAGGTTTGGCACATTCTCCATGTTTTGATGTTTTGTTTCTGTTTTGTCCAATTATTCTACATACTTTTAAACAACTCTACTTTTTCTGTGGTAATTATATGTAAAATTGATCATTCAAGAATTGTTTTATTAATCACTGTCCGAACATCTTTATAATAATTTCTTCATTTCTCGGTCCTGTTTTTCCTACGTTGTGAAATATTAGGAAGACAAAGATGCAGCGTGAACGGTCTATGAGCAGAAAATAGCGTCAAGGTTATGTGGTTCTTAAATTCGGCTGCAGGTTTGCGGAAACGTAGTATCGATCGATTCGCGAATCCGAAAAATGTTGTATACACAGTGCCGAATCAAGTTTCTCGGGGGCCTTTAAAAGAACTGCAGTTGGGGATCTAAGATTAAACCTGACCGCATGTTGTATACACAGTGCCGGATCAATTTTTTTTCGGATGCCCTAAGAAAAGTTTTAGTTGGATTTCCAAAATTAAAGCTGATTGCATTGTCAACATGCATCAGAGAGGTCTATTCTGCAATACATAGGGAAATGAGTGTAGGGATACATTCGAAGAATTAATCAGTTCTGCTCCACAACGTCTCGCTCATGTTAAGCGCGACATTGTATACAGGAAGAAAACATTTTAGAACGCTAACGTCTTGCAAGAAAGAGTTCCAAGAAAGTAAGTCTGTATGAAATGGCGATCTCAATTAAGTTAATAGATGCTTGAGTTAAGCTCATTCATTTTGTATAAGCCATGTCACACGACTCGAAAGTCGACTCTAGACATGAGAGTAATAACTCATTCATGTGAGTTAACTCCGAGTAAGTGACTCTCATAAATGGGTTAATTCTTCGCAGACTATTTGAGGAGCTAATTTTAAAGATCGATAAAACCCCGATTTAAAAATTACGAAATTGTGGTAGATTTATGAAAAGAGAAAATCTAAGTGTAAAATGATATAAGAAAATAAAAAATAAAAGTTTCATCACTAACATTGTAATAGTGTATAGTGACTATTTTTTGTTCTTCACTGTACCATTTTTAATCACACTAAAAACCAAACGATCAAGAACACGTTGTTCATTTCGCCTTATACTGGTTTTATCAATACGTTCAATGTGAGGTCAAAATTTTGTATAAATTTTGTAACCCTATCCAATTGTCAGCAAGGATCGCTGGTCAGATGCTTCGGATCTGTTCGATTGTTCGGTTCTTCTCTTGTCTACGGGGTCTTTGGAAAAACGATTGGATGCTGTGAGGTGGTTGGATGATTGATATAATTGGTGTGGTGATAACGTCCTTTATTCCGTTTATTCCGTGAACAGCGTCGGGCTCGCATAATTGTGACGAAGTGTTGGTGGTGCCACCGAAGTGTTATATCATTGTGTTTAGAGATGAGAATAAAAGCTCTTTTTCGTGAGTCAACTCAGAGTGAATGAGTCGTTATGAGGAGTCAGCTCATTTAACGACTCATTTCGGAGTCATGAAAAAGAGCCGGTATAAACATATAAGTGAAGGTTCGGTCATTTTACTCACTCATGAGTGTAAGCATGTAGTCGTGGTGAGTCTAGTTGCCATAAGAGTAAACACGTGAGTTGAAACGAAAATGGTCGAGTGAGTTGAAACAAAAATGAGTTGAAACAATACCCAAACTAACCAAATGGATATACTGTTCGCTCTGCCTAACTATGAAACCTGAATAAGCGAACAAGCGGGCTAATCTGATCCGCAAGGACATGAAACGGGATCCGCCTCTGATAAGGAGATTTTCAAATTTTTCGATTTTTTTAATTTTTTTTATAATTTTTTATTCTGTTTTTTTATGTAAAGCTTTATTTGAGTGAGAAGAAACTTTTTGCAACCAATTGTCATTAAAATAAATCAATTTAAATTTTTTTGCAAAATTTCTCAAAAAAAAACGTAAGGGGTAAGCCTTATGAAATTTTCGAGTGGAAATTTTTTGTAAATTTTTTTTCTGATTTTTTATTCTTTTTTTAATTTAAAGCAATATTTGAGTGAAAAGAAACTTATTGCAACAAATTCACATTAAAATATATCCCATTTATAAATTTTGCTGAATTGCTCAAAAATGAGGAAAATTTTACATTTTCTCAAACAGGGTATGGAACTTAGTTCCTCGAATAACTTCTGGCACAGACATCTGAGGGCTTGGCCGTCCAAGAAGAAAATGTAGCCATTGGTGTCATCTATCGACCACAGGTTAAAGATTGGCGATCCGTCGGATACCGACAGAGTTATAGGTAAAACTTGGAGCAAAAATGAACCTTACGAAATTTTCTAATTTTTATAATTTTTTATTTTTTATTCTGGTTTTTTTTTTAATTTAAAGCATTATTTGAGTGAAAATAAACTTATCTGAACCAATTTGCATTAAAATAAATCAATTTAAATTTTTTTGAAAAATTTCCCAAAAAAAACGTAAGGGGTAAGCCTTATGAAATTTTCGAGTGAAAATTTTTTTTAAATTTTTTTTTGATTTTTTATTCTTTTTTTAATTTAAAGCATTATTTGAGTGAAAAGAAACTTATTGCAACAAATTGGCATTAAAATAAATCAATTTATAAAATTTGCTGAAATACTCAAAATTTCAACTCACTCGCACATTTTGGTTTCAACTCACTCGCACATTTTGGTTTCTTCTCGTGATGAGTGAACGAAACTCGTTCAATACAAAGTTTCAACTCAATATCTCACTCTTACTCACTTTGCACATCTCTAATTGTGTTTAATGCCGGTCCACGTGTAATTTCGTGCAAATCAGGAAGTGATGATGCTGTAGGTGTTTCTGCTTCTCAGCAAGAACTGACACATCTCAACCTATCTCTCTCTTCTTGGCTTCAACGACCTTACAGTTCACGCCGGCCATTTCTGGCTTACTAGACTTATTTTACCACGTAGCCAGATAGTCAGTCCTTGCTACGGAGGGGACGGTCCGGATGGGATTTGAACCCGGCCCGGCCGTGTGGACTGGCGCCGTTTATCACATGAACCAAATTTGGTAATTTAGTGTTTTAGAATTCTATCTTATGGTTTTTTATGTAGTTCATGATTCATTTGACTGTTTTTCCGTTTCCATCCTTCCAATGTTTTTTTAGCCCCTCTATGGATATCCCCAGTGGCATATACTTTTTACATGCAAAGATCATGTGTCTGGCGGTCTCTGGCATTTCGCATATGTTGCAGTTTGGTTTTTCTACGATCCCCATTTTATGTAGCCAATATTTAGCTAGGTCATGTCCTGCTAGAATTCTGTTCATTTTCCGTATTTGGCCGATATGTCGATTTCTCGGTGCCAAGGTATGCTAGGTGGCCAAGGTAGCCAAGGTATGAGCTCAAAATTGGGTTGGAATTCTTCGATTTTTTTCCATTTTCTGCGCACATGTCCTGGTATTACTTTTTTGTGTCCTCTATCATTTTATTTCTACTTCGGTTTATGGCATCCTCCATTCTTATCCTGTTTTTAATAATATCTGGTTCATATATACCTTCTTTCGCTAATCTGTCTACCATTTCATTTTCTGCAATTCCTAAATTCCCTGGGATCCATCAAATTTCTGCTTTGGTTAGTTTGGCATGTTTTAGTATGTTGTGTATCGTTTTTCCTGTGTGTGTTTCTTTTTGTGATTTTTTAATTATTTAACATGCTGCTTGGCTGTCCGTGTGGAGGATTGGTTTAAGGATTTTTTTTTTCATGTGCTATTTCTAATGCTTTTTCTATTGCAGCTATTTCAATGCTTGTTATGGATGTTATGTTTTCCATTTTGTATTTGTATGATGAATTCGTGTCGTGAGATGTTATGTGTATTTCTATAACTGCACCTTCTGTAGATTTACTTCCATCAGTAAAAATTATTGGATATGTTTTCATTGCTTCTTGGATTGCTTTTCTGTATTCATTATTCATTATTCTTTGATCACTTAGGTTCTTCTTGTTTAGTCCTTCGTCATTTTTGATTGTGACTTTCACATTTTGGTTTAGCTCGTTTAACGTCATTTCTTCCATATTTCGTATAGTTTCTCTATTATCTTCGTACAGTTTTTCCATGTAATTCATTTTTAGTTATTTTCTTGTTCTGTGTTTGTCAAACATTTTTTTATGTATTGGGGAATGTGTTATAGTTTTAAAGAGCTGTTTTGTGGCCAAGCACATTTTTCTACAATTAAGAAGGATTTCTGAATTTATAGCGTATAATGTGTTTAAGGGCGTAGTTTTGGTGCATCCTGATACTTTCCTAATATAATAGCAACAGAAAATGTAGAGGAGTTTAAAAGTATGTAGAATAATTAGACAAAACAGAAACAAAACATCAAAACATGGAGAATGTGCCAAACCTTTTCCTAACCAATGTAAATGTTGTGTTGTATTAGGCTACCCACAATTATACGCAATACATGTTGGCCATACCATACAAATGAAAAAAAAAAAATTTCATAATTTCTCGTCAAAAAATAAAAATCGCAAATCAAACCCCCTAGAGGCTGTACCAGTAATATTAGTGCTCTTTTTGCTTTTGCTGCGATGTTATCCTCTGCACAGGACACATTTGGTTTATGAGTGGTTTAACAAGTTGTATTAAAGGCTGTTCGATGGTGAGAAACACTAACAGCCCGCCGATAAACGCTGCCACGGTCACAATGTACATGTACATTGCAAACATTGGTACGGTGATGGTGGTGTTGTAGTTTTGATTCAACAGTATAAACCGCATTACCACGTCGTGCAGTACGTAAGCACTGTACGTAAGCTTGCCAAGTGTAGTCAGCAGCTTGCTGCTGAGAATTTTGCGTATGATACCTGAAATAAAAAAAAAACAACGTGAGAAATAATTTAAAACTTCACACCCTTTCGGTACTAAATGCAGTCACTGCTTGCCTGGAGGTGTGATAATGCATCGGACGAAACAAACGGCCACAAAAATACCGATAATATTCCGATAGAGCGCACTGTACAGGGATATCCAGAGGTTTGGTTTCGGCACATCGATAGTGTACCACAGGGAGGTGGACATGATGACTCCAACAAGAATTGGTGTCACACTTCTATCAACAGTTTGATAAAGCTAGAAAGATATTTACATAATATAACATTTGGTTTAAAGTGCTGTTGGTGACTTCGAACACTAATTACCAACGAATGTTGCAGTTGTATCCGATTGTTCTTGATCGCATGGTAGAGATATCCGGCTATTACACCGAATAGATAGCATCCGGTGTTTGCATAGCTGGGTAAATAAACTTGCCGTATCCAAGGTTCGTGCATGACTATAAATTTTACTTCACTGCAAAAGACAATTGAACCGTATGATTACAAAGACAGGAGACGGGAGAAACCAAAACCATACCTCAGCTTCACCGGCAACACAGGATGCAACCTGTGCTGATGTACTATTAAGGCCGGTATCGCAAAAGACACCAGCACACCGCACAGAAACACCGTACCAACATGCTTAGGCCATCGATGGATCATTAAAAGTAGTGCCAACGCCATCAGAAACAGTTGCAGATCGGCCGCTAAATACCAGGTGTGCATCAGGCAGAGCTCCTTCGGCCACGGAAAGTTGTTAACGAAAAGTATATTAGCCCACCAGTTCTGGCGGCAGATTGCATTCTCGGCCGTAAACAGCCGGTACCCGTTAAGGTTAACGTCGAAGCGTACGTTAAGGCTGACGGAAAACAGCAGAAAGTATCCATATACGGGCAGAAGACGAAGCAATCGGTTCAGTATCCTGTTTGCAATGTACCGGGCATTAATTGGGCTTTTTTCAGCATCGCGTAGAAAATTCACACTCAGCAAATAACCACCGATCGTGAAGAACACCTGCACCAGGAACGCATTCGACGATAAGTAGATCAGCATTGGAGTGAAGGACAACATTGTCTCCAGCTCACCATAGTTCTGTAACGGAGCGGCGCTTGCTATTAGGAAGTTGTGCAAGATAATTACAAGATGGTTAATGATCACGCGTAATCCATCGATGTACAATAGATCCCGGTGCAGCGTAGAGTCCGGTTCCGCCCTCAAACGTATCCAGTTACGGCGCAAGGAAAATGCGGAAATAAAAACATTATCTGAAAAGAAAGCATAATCTCGGCGGGTAAGAGAAGCAGCAAGTTTACGAAAGTTGTCATTTCCATCATCCGTTCCATACCGCGGTTGATACCGCTAACATCTAGCAGCGATGTTAGAACTAGTGTTACTACCAGCGTCCCCGAAACAGCAAGAAACAGCACCTCCAGTGTATCTTTATCGGAGAACGGAAGGGAAAAACAGGTTGTAGTTACTGGCAAGCCACCGTTCTGCGCGTTGCCATTACTCACCGAACGGACGGGCCGTTTGTTTGGTCGCTTTGGGTCGACAGTACTCAAGCGCAGTGTAACCGGTAATGTTGTAACGCGTGCGGAGTCGTTGGTTTATGCACACATTTACGAGCGTCTCGTACCGGCGCTTATCGTCTTTCATCGTGGGAAACAGCTCGCTCGGAATCATGAACTAAATAGGCGAATTAAGCAATTTAACTAGATTTGTAGTTCACGGTTATTGGCTGGCATATTTATCTTTTTTTCTCCCTCTCTCTATTTTTCTATCTCTCTCTCATTTTCTCTCTGAGCTGATAGTGAAGGACACGTGAAAGCTATACAGATACGATGCATTTGCTACTAGTTTTGATGATCGATTGTATCGATCGAGCCGATGCTTTTGAATGATCTCGTCAGAATCAAGTGCTCATCTCACGCTTGGCTGAGAAACAGTGTGAAAGTTGCATGCGTAGAATAATCGACTTTCTTTACTAATTCATTGCTGTTCTAGGTGGTACATGAATGATGGCAATTATTGTTTTTCAACATTGTGCAATTTGATTACAGCAACAGCAAAAAACAACGTTTTAATTAATTTTAAATTATTTGCTTTGTAGCGTACAAGCGAGAGCGTGGATCGATCGGCTCAGCTTTTGAAATGAAAATATCTTAATAACTTAAGTTCTTTTAACATTTAGTTTGTGTTTACCTGGAGTTTATGGATACGATTCTTCTAATTCTCAAACAGAAGTGCTAGTTCTTTTTTTTATGTTCCTCCTTCGACCGTCATGACCGAAAAGATTGATCATGTTAATTCAGCCAAAATTTCAATGCAGACAGGACATTCGTCTTGCTTAGTCTACCATTAATCACCGCACCATTGAACGCAACTTGCTTGATAATTCGTATTTAAATCTACCCAACATTTTAACAAGAACAATCATTGAAAATCACCTCTCAAACTAACAACGTCAAAAAGAATTTTCACGAAAAAAGAAAAATTTAAAATCGGTTCCATATGCATCAAATGCGTTGCACAGAAAATAAAAAAAAGGAAAACAATCACTACCACTTTAATCGAACATGAGAAGCATGATTTTAATACATTTTTTAAGCTGGATAGGAACTTTGGTCAATTTAGTGAACATAATATTTCACACCATACGTACGGTAAAGTTGACCGGAATTTCTGGTTGATAAAGTGACTCCTTCTGGGTTGCAGTTAAACCTGCCAAAGCTTTCTCACACTCGCGCAAACAGACTCCCAGCTCGAGATGATGTACTCTGTTTTTGTAGACGATCCGATCCATGTTCTGCACAAAGCGAAAGAATTTTTCATTAATAAATTATTGTTTTTCCTATCATCCATTTTGCGGGTTTGCAGGCAAACACCTCAACAGACTACTTATAAGAACGAAACTAGGATTAGGAACGTGACGCACAAAAAAGCCCCTAGTAATAAAACAAATATCTGTATAAGCCACTAGCTGTGATGCTGGTTTTGTTTCCGGGCGAAACACTGTCACGCTTCCACCAAAAAACGAACATCACCTACCTCTGTTTGTGGCACAACGAAATTGACCGGATATTGATCCACCCGCAGTACACTTCGGCCGTAACAGTACACGGACCCTTGTGTCTCACAGTGGGCAAAGTCATCGTAAAGAAAGATCGGTGGCACAGAATGTGGCTCACTGCGGACTATTGCAACGGTGGCCAGGAGTACTAGTAGCACCACAATATGTTCCATTACCACGCAGCGCACCAGAACGCGTCCTATCGCGGGAATATGTTCTCCGAAAATGCCATCGATAAACTGAACAACGTTCGACCGTACTGTGGGCCTAGGTCTAGGTCGATTAGTTTTGCAATGGTAATCGCGAGGTATAAGCCATTCTACCAGTATTGGTGCTATGGAGGCTGATCTGTGCGATCGATGCACGGTACGTTGGCGAGAAATTGTTCAGTGATTGCGTTGTACGCCACTCTGATCATGTCAGACGGAGCCAAAGCTCAACCGTAAGGGGAAAGCTAAAAGTCAAGCAAACGAGATCGTGTTGTAATTGCAATGAAACCGATGGCCCAAATCGAAAGGGTCAACTGCTGCTCTAATACACCAGATAGTGAACTCCATGAACTTCAGCGAATATAGGTAATTGTAAAACTAGGCAAACTCGTTCAAGGTAAAGGCCATGGTTAAAAGCTACAGAATATATATTTTTTTGTTTTTACATATTTTCTCTTGATTATTTTCCCCGCCGACCAACCGAAGGGCGTAATGCTTAAACATGCAAAAATCACTAGTTAAAAATTATGTTCAAAAACAATTGCAAATTGCATTCTGCAAATGACAAACAAAATCCCTTAAAGCGAGCTCGATTACGTCGCGTCGCAAGATTGTGGCACGTGCTAAGAGCAAAGGGCCACATCAAGGTAATGCCTTCACTTTACGCCCTCTAACTTAACCTCTGGGTCACTCGCAGACAGACGAGTTCAAAATCATTCATTTTATGGGCTCTTAACTGTAGCTGCAAAACAATGCGGTCTCGAAAACAGGGAACATGAGGGAGCGGTAAGCGACGAACGGCGGTAAACAAACATTAAATCAGGAAGTTTATAGTCCCACCCTCCCCCACGCGTAATCGACTATTCAAACAACTTGACATACTCGTTGCGTTCCAGTGTGGAAAGTGCAACCTGTCCAGCCCGCATTGCTTGTGTGCGGTTTTAAATTGTGTGAGTTTGTGAGATCAGTTCAATCTTAATGTCTGACGATTGGCGGTGATGCGATGATAAGTGGATTTTTTTTCAAATTATGAAAATTATTTGAAGTGTCATAGCAGTGAGTACGCTAGCTTTCTTAAATACGCAGCAGGTTGAAGCTTCGATTCCGTAGGAAATATATATAAATTTTTTATATTTATCTTTTCGCCACTAAAAGTAGCTTGTCTGCAGTCTCGTCCATTCATGCCAATCCGTATCGTGAACGAAAGTTTACAAACTTAACCACGTTTTCCAACGGTTTTTTTTTTGTTTTGTTTTGTTCACCCGTTCAAAGACACTCAGCGTCGGTTTACTTCACTGGCAGGAATTGTACTTAGCATAACAACAAAAAATCAATACATGCGTAATAACTTCTAGGTCTTCACCCTCACACATTCACCCAGAACCGGCAAAATCACTATGAGCGGCATCAGTAACTGATAATTATTCCCTTGAGTTGGTTGGTTTGTGTTGGGTGTAAAGTTTTTTTTCATTTTCCACACCAGCATCAGTGTGTTCTGATCGTTTGCAGCTACCAGTAGGTCGAACTGAAGATGAACTTCAGCAGTAAAGTTCTAGTAGTAGCGTTACAAATTGTGATCCTGTCGGTGTATTTTGTATCTCCCGAAAATTATGATAAACAACCGGCACTGTACGAACTTGACGATTGGAACAAGTGTAACATAGCACCGACCCGTGATTGGTACTGCATTGTGCGTGTACTACTGACAGGTGATGCAGTGACGAGATCTAGTTCCGATTTTGAAATTAATGATCTGAAGCGATTCCGAAGAACGCTTCTAGATAGGGGCATTTGTTTGACCGCTTCACAAAGGGATGCAACCAACGGTAAAGATGCATTGCCTAGAAGCAGCTTTCCGGCATCATGGAGCAAATTCGATCGCTATGTGTTGAACCGTACGTACTTTCCTTCTGCGATGCATCCGGATATGCAGGCGGAGCAAGCAACAAGTGTTGTGATTAATCGCCGACTAGTGGCACAGTACCGTGGATTGTCTGCGTACACGGAGATAGAGTACTGCTTGAAAACTGATCCAAAGCCCCAGTTCGAGCAAGCGATAGGTGTTTTACTAGCGATAGCACTAGTGCTTGGCTGTGTTCTCTTATTCAACGCTCGTCGATGGTTCGCAAAAGAGTTTGCTCCCCGAACGGAGGATAAATCAATCAAGCAGTTCGCTTTGTTCGATATGTACAAATGCTTCGGTTCGGTTGGGGTAGTTCTAGCACACTGTTGCCTTTTCGGACCATTTCTGATGCCGATGAGTAACATCGAACTGTTGGAGGAAGTGAGTTACAACAACGGCAGAAACGCTTGTATTTGATAGTCTGATCACTTACCTACCCCACTAGTCCATAGCTCATCCGAACGTGAAACTGTGGCGTCTCCTTTGCCCGTTCCTGATGCTGGCATTCTTCACGATGAGCTCCATGCTGCTTACGGTGAAACTGTTCCACACCAATCCGACCGATCGACCTACATTCGGCGCAATCGTTATGAATCGTTTGATAAGGCTGGTACCATTGAACCTGCTGATGGTCACATTCTCGACGTTCGCGTATGATCGCTTTATCGGTGGTGGACCACTCTGTGCCCGTCAACTGATCATGGAGCAAGGTTTTTGCCGATCATACTGGTGGATGAACGTGCTGTTCATGTCCAACTTTAATATGAACAAACCGGTAAAATGGCATTATTGTGTGTGTGCTTTGTCCAACGATCGAGATGGGGCAAAACATTCATCTTTGTGGATCTTTACAGTGCTTGCCGGACTCATGGTATGTTAGCGCGGATATGCAACTGTACGTACTGATCGTATTGACGATAAAGACAATATTCAGGTAGTTTATAAATAGTATTTTTATTCGATTTAATCATTTTGCTAATTATTTTATCCTGTGTTTTTAGACTACCAAAACACACCACCATGATCGTTGCGTTTATGGTTGCATGTTCCTTTCTAGGACCATTCCTTACAATACTGTGGACTGATTTTGATCCCGTAGGACCGGCCAATTTGCATGAAATGCGTTTCTTCTTGCTCGGAAGCGATTTCATGAGTAAGCTATATACACCCTTCTACAACAACCTTGCCTGGAGCGTGAGTGGCATGATAGCCGGGATCGTTTATGATCGTTTTCAACGCTCAGTTCCTAACTCTGAAAATCAAAAGAAGATATTACATTACTTAAATGTTACGGTTTTAATGTTACTGGCAATTCTCGGACTGTACATCTCTGCTACAATCGCAGCATCGAACGGCGAGCCTCAGAACAATCGTTGGTGGTTAGCAGTTTGTTATTCCACGTACAAACTTTCGGCTGCATCTTTCATCGCTGCTTTCTTCTTGCGCATTTTACTAGCAGAGGAAGGTATACTGGTCACATTTCTTATATGATATATAATATATTACTGATCCGATTATTGCACCTTTAGCGATTCTCATCCCACCGATCGTGAGAATCGGCGCAACACTTTACTACTGTGTTTACTTTACACATTTTCCCATCATGCGAATCGTTTATGGCAGTGACATAGTGAAGGAAACGATAGTAACACCGTGGTTGTTGGTAATGAAACAATTGAAAAATTGTTTTGCAATTAGTAATAAATTACACGCTAATATGTTGTTATTTATTTTTAAGGTTCAAAAATCGATAAAAGTGTTTGGCATCACGTACGTACTGTCCGTCCTGCTGCACTACACGTACGAAAATACAGCAATCAAGATGCTGCGACGGATGTTTTTCAGGCGAGCTTAAGTTTTCCGGGACATTACCATTAAAACAAATAAGATTTCTATGGGGCTGTTAATACATGTTACCGTTATTTTGTGTGCAAGTGTTAATTAATTCATTATTTCGTTGAATAATATTCAATAAACTAACCGCTGTAAATAATAAATAATATATTGACAAATCCCACCAAAAATTCCGTTAAAAAACGTGTTAAACAGAAACCAACCGATTCTTTCAAATGATTTTAAACATCGACAACACGGATAATTGAGTGTCGACATACGAATGATCGTCGTTCATTGTTTGATTCGCAACGTGCTTCGCTCAGATCGTATAATGCGTGCGTAAACGACTTGGATGCGAGTTGCGCGGGAAACCGCTTTTGAAAAATGCAGCGGCTCTCAACTCTATGTAAAGCATTATGCGGCGATCTAGGATAATTTTACAATTTTTATATTAAATAATTTTAAATAAGTTAAAAAAGTGTAAAAAAAAGACTTTTAATCTTATTATACATCATGGGCAAGAAGGTAAACCATAAACACGTGCCTGACTTTGATTATTGACTTTGTAAAATCACACAAACATAAGGAATGGAAAAGACAGTGACACAGATCAACCTCAAAGTTTGGATTAAGTGAAAATTCAAAAAAAAATCTTTGTTCTTTTATTTGTCAATTAAATTGTAAAATTCTACAACACGAATACTATTCTACGCATTCCTTGAAGATGAAACCTAATTTGGGGTGAGTTAAGTAGCTTCTTCATGGCGTAATATTCAATACAACAAAATAAAAAAAAAGTTTTAAAAAACTGTTTCAGGACAGTATCGCCTGTAACGAACCAATTCTAACGTTACCACATGCACACATTTGCAGAAGATTTCGAAGGCTCAAGGTGAAGTAGCCATCTCGAGCCCCGGGTAGTTTGAGTTGAGTGATCAGAGTAAATAAATAAAGCATTTTTTTTCTCCCGATTCAACAACACAGCCAAGCTGCGGTATTGACTGTGTTCCGGGTTTGTCCAAAAATTCAACGATTCATATCCATTTCAGCTTCCGAACGGTACACATCGCCCTTTCCGGCAACCATGAGGTGGCAAGACGTAGTTATTGTGCGAGTTATTTTATTCTCAGCGTTTGTGTCTCAGTGCTGGTCTGTTGCGATTAACACTAAAGGTGACCCTTGTTATATGTTATACCTTACGTAAAGAAATTTTTACAAAAGTGTCTGTATGTGTTGCAGATGATTACGAGCTTATGCCGCCACTGTTTGAATATGAAAATGTGACCAATTGTTTCGAACAATATCCTACGAGCGTTTACTGTGTCGTCAAAACAGTTCTGACACCTAAGGAAGATTCTAAAGTATGGTACGCCATAGAGGTAAGTGTAATCTTCGTTATTGTGTTATCATAAAATTCTCATCTAGCTCTGCTTTCTAGAAATATTCCAAAAACCCTTCCTACCACGAACACTCACTTCTGGACCGGGGATTGTGCGTAGATGCTTGCGTTAATCTGGTGAACAGCTTAAATTCTTCCACCATACCCACATTCGATACGACACGTATTACGGTGGAACCATACGTAGGTGTTTGCCTGTATGCTTGAGTGGCTATTGTCAAGTGTTTACAATGGTGTGTTTTTTTTTTGTCGTACCTGCAGCATCTTCTTTCGATCCCCTCAGAACGAGAGCTTCCTCAACATCAGACCCGGTACGGTAGGATCCTCAATATCTGTGTAAACTATTACCTTCAAGAACAATACAATTTGTCCGGATATTCGGAACTCGAAAGATGTATCACTGCCGAGTCCCATCGTCCTGCTATTGATGTGTATCATGTGCTGTTCCTATTGATTGTTGTGCTTCTGAGTGGTGCGGTTTGCTATGGCACCTATACCGATTGGCACTGCAGTATGATCACTTCCAACAATAATAATGAAACTGAAGAGACAACAGCACAACGACATACTGCCCTTGGTAGTCTTTGGAGGGAGTTCTCCCTTCGCAGAACCTGGTCACAGCTGGTGGCCGCACCAAAGTCTAAACTGCAGCGAGATTTTGCTTTCGTTGAAATCTTCCGCATGCTGTCGGTGTTGATCATTCTTGCCATTCACGTTTCCATGTGCTTTACGGCAGGACCGACGGCAAACATGCGTCCGTTGGAGGAGTTTTACGGTCTGAAGCTCTCATTGGTCGCTGTAAGTGTGTTTCCCTTTCAGGTGCATACATTTTTCACGATCAGTGGTGTAATGCTGGCAGTGCATTTTTTGGAATATGCCACATCGAGGGCGAACCGTATCGGTTGGTCATTCTTGTGGAAAGGGATTGTAATGCGCTATGTTCGGATTTTTCCCGTCCTGTTTGTAATGTGGCTGTATCAGGTGTCCTGGTTTGATTGGTTTGCACGAGGACCGGGGGATTATAGATACTTTGGTCTCGAGAAAGATAACTGTCGCACGAATGGATGGCTTAACTTTTTGTTCCTCAACAACTACTTTAAGTATAACAACATGGTAAGAAGCCTTAGCAGAGTTTCTAACGTAACGCAAATATGAGACATATTTTTTATGTTATTTTATTTTCATGAAAGTGTATGCAACAAACATGGCACCTGGCAGCCGATTTTCAATTCTTTCTTGCTGGACTTCCCTTACTGTTGCTGATCAATCGCCATCCACGTATGCTTTGGCCGGTTGTAACCGTCACAACCATCTTTTCATTTGGAGCTCCTATCGTTAATCTTTATCATCACAAACTGCCGGGAGTTATTCTTACTAATTTCAAGTAAGTATATTCGGTCACTATTTCTTGTAAGTGTTAAACAACTTCAACTCCTCTTCAGGCAACTACGGTTTGTGTTTTACGCTCATCCGGCCCTTAAAAATGACTACATGCTAGCGCATCCGCACACCTGCAGCTACTTCAGTGGACTATTCGCTGGTTTAGCATACCATCGCTATCGAACAGCTGCGGTTCCTGTTCTGTCTGGTGGAAAAATTGCATCGCTCTTGAAATGGGTACCACCGACGATGGTTCTACTGCAAGCCATTTTTTCGCCACTGTTCTATGGTTTAGACTACAGTCAGCCGATACTTTGGAATGCGGTCTATGGTGCGATTCATCGCTGCTGTTGGGGTGCCATGTGTGCGACGGGCATTCTGTACGGTGCAACGGTATGGCAAGGACGTCACTCATGGATCCACTTTCATCCAATACTCCAGACACTCAGCAAGCTATCATTCGGTGTGTTTATGGTGCAGTTTAATGTGCTAAAGAGCCTAACGCAAAATGCTACCGGCACCGGGATTGATTTTAGTTGGAAAATTTTCGTAAGACTAGCGCCCAATGAAACAGCTAGGTACGTTTATATACTTCTTACACAATTTTGCTGCTGCTTCTTTTTACAGTTTAAATCTGTCGCCTATACGTGGATCGTTTGCTACGCTATTGCACTTGTACTAGCATTGATGGTTGAACTACCAGCAGCGGCCATTTTTAAACGAATGTTTGGTAAGAAAATCACTGTTTATACAGTATTTGAATTTAGCAGCAACTGTTTTAACATTTGTAACTTCAACTTTTACAGGAGCAACCAAACCTCAACAATTTAACAAGGAAACGAACCAAAATTCCTTAAAAACAGAATAAAGAAGCTGATCATGAAGATGGTTATCGGAACAAACTGTTATCATCAAATAAGTCTCCATCAGTTTGTTACAATATTAACCTCTTACAATTATTCTAATGCACTTTGTGGGCTTCTTATCTACAGGATCTTTTACAGATGCAAAGAGAAAATAAATGAAGGATGGTATCTTGTCAATCAAATTACAGTGACAGCACTCTCCAATTGTGAAATTTCTATTCAAAAATCTCTTTAGTAAGATGGCTGCAAATAGTTATAAAAATCTCCTTATCAATGGATTTTCTATAATATTAAGCAAGTAATACAATCTATTCTGTTGCCCGCTGTATGGTGGAACCATTTTTTATGGGTTTTTCGTTCTGTTTCATTGTACCGGGACCCATTACGGAAGATATCACGGAAATGTTACTCGATTGAACCGCTGTTACTGGCTCAGTCTTACGTTGTTTATCGGAAGAACTTAATAACAGCTTGAAGAGAACATCAAACGGTTTCTCGATGAAGATGAATGCTACTAGTGCAATTGCGTATGATAAGATGAATGTTGAGCAAAACGTTGAAATCTAGCAAATTGGAAAAGAGTTATGTTGATCAATCGGGTTATCAATTGCTATAAGATCACCTAACTTACAATCAGTTGAACATTGATCCGTGTATCCTCTGGGTAGTTACCGAAGACTATCTTTAGTACCGACATCTGCACGAGATAGAATGCAAAACCGAGTCGAGCCATTACACGGCTAAGAGTGTTCCCACTAAACCATCGACGAAGGGCTGACTTTCGATTGCTGAAAGTAAGCAAGAGCAATGCCATCGAATAGAACGAACCTATGGATAGTTTATGCACCCCCGATAGAATTGCCATCCAGACGGAAGGTTTCTTGAACTGCATCATGTTGTAGAGCGGTGCCTGCAGAGCAAAACCGATGATCGATATGAACGCCAAGGTAAACACATTTCTTATCTACAAAAAAAAAATAAAAATTGCGTGTTTATTTGTTAGCTAACTCCCTTTCTACCCTTGGCACTTTGCAATGAAACTCCTGAAAGATACTTTACCGTAGCGATCGGAAGTGTCAACTCTTTGCGTTTGATCTTATAGTACAGTAACCCTGCAATCATGCCGGCAAAGTAACTGCAACAGTGCGTTTCCGTTGCTTGGTATGATTTGACGAAATACTCATCATACCACAGTTGATATTCGTTTCCTCTGTGAATTATGGATTAGAAAAAAAAATCATAGCTAAACCTTCTACACATGCGTTCGACTCTGAAGTTACTGATAGTACTTACTTCATAGTCAGTGGCATCATTGCATCCATAGCGTACACGTACGTGTTGATCATGGGCAGGACGAAACCTGCAACGCTCAGTGAAACTGCTGTCCAGAAGGTAGCTTTCGGAAACCGCCACAGTAAGGTCATCACCATCAAACCTACAACGAACAGTTGAAAGTCAGCAGCCAAATACCAGGTGTGTATCAGACACTGTTCCTCGGGCTGGTAGTAGTTGTTGATGTACAGGAAGTTGATCCACCACTTTCGGCGACAAATTAGCCGTACTTTGGGCATAATTTTGTAAGCGGCTGGAGTCGTCAGGAAAGTGTCGTAGCGTGATACCGTGAATAGCATCAATACGGCGTACACTGGAAGTGATCTTTACAATCAAGACGTATACAGCGTGTTAATCTAGCGATCATCTCTGCAACGAGACCGCTTACCTTAGATAACGATTAATTAAACCTTGCCATAGTATGCTGATGCGGAACCGTTTATTTTCCGTGTGGTCTAGAAACTGCACCACCAGCAGAAGCCCACTGATGCAAAAGAACATATCTACTTGAAATGGGGCTGTGGAGAAAAACATCTGTGCCAGTGGATGGGCTGAAAACTGTACGTTAGTTTGGAAAGTTTAAAAACATTATCTTATCGCCAACAAAAACGAAAGTACTTTATTTTACCTGCTCCATCGCCAATGGGTTCTGGGCAGTAAACATAGCCATGCCGATAAACACGTGCATCAGCAGTATCATGCTCATCGTCAGGACGCGTACCTGATCGAGAAAATTCAAATCCTGCTGATACTGGGTGTGTGTAGCCTTGTACGTTAACCGCATCCAATTTCTGCGGATCGAAAATGCAGTCACCAGAGTTGCCACTGTGAACGCAAGTAATCAGCTAAAGTTCGATAAGTGTGGAGTTACGGCACGTTCCTTACGGATGTGTTTGGAGTGAACATACCACGGCTTTTGAGCGTCTTTCCGTAGTGATTCTCATCGGTGGAGTTTCGCGCAAGCCAACTATCGTAGCACTGTGAACCGATCACCAGCAGAAGCAGCACCACAAGCAGTGTGATGTAAGAAATATCAAGAATATCTGCAGGAAACAAAACCCCCGGAATGATCATAAATCTTTTTTTTTGTATAAAAAAGGCGCACAAACATACCCATTGGACGTTGCCAATTATCATTGGTAGTACATTCTTCTATTTCAGCATATCCACTAAGGTTATAATGTGTTCGAAGGTCGTAATTTTGGCACACATTGATTAGGTGACCATAGGTTTGACGGTAATGGGTTACATTAGGAAGCAACCAATCCGATATTATGTACTGGAAGATAAAGAATTAAAAATTCAAAAATTCAAAAGGCAATTTGGGTTCTACGCACTAATTGGTTAAGCAAATAATTGTTTTCTTTATGCTCCTCGCCAATTCATCGTTCTACGCACTAATTGGTTAAGCAAATAATTGTTTTCTTTATGCTCCTCGCCAATTCATCGTTATGCTAATGCAATAAAGTTATATGATTACGGTTCGTACGCCTGAAGGTATGCAATATAGCAGACCATTCGAATAATTAAGATTAGTTAGCGACTCTCAGAATTGTTGCTTAGACTACACATATGAATTTTCGAAAATGTTTCGAAAAAAAACCTTGATTGCATATTTATAAATGTTGCTAAACCAGGGTAACTTTTAAACTAGAACTTGAACAAGAACTAGAGCTTAACAATTAGAACTTTGTGCAGCTACTCACTTCCCTTAAAAGTGATCTTTAAATCGGCGAGTATACAAGCATAATATGTGAAGCTCTAAATAACCTACCCGTTTCGACACGTTAAACTTTGGCTCGTAATATCTGTCTGCCATCGAGCCTAATGTTTCCAACACGCGGGAACACTGTTCAAGACACACGCCACGCGTAAGCACATCGTGATTGTACTGGAACGTGTATTTGGAGTATTTCTGAAAAAAAACACAATACCCAATACACAAAAGCACAAAACCCCAAAACAATTAATCACCGTAATCTTCAAGGCGCAATAAAATTTGTTTTCACTTTTTACTTTAATAAGTTTCCATATTTCGGAACGGCTGTCCGGTTTGATTAGAACCTTCGCGATACAGAATACACCGGCCGGTTTGTTGTGGAGACACTGCTCAATACTATCGTACACCTGCAGTTGCGGAATGTTCCAATATTCACTCTCTGGGAAAGAGATCATAAAAATCGATCACACACACATATATGAAACATTTTGAATTAAGAACTTTAACTTCATATCGGAATTCTAACAAACGAATCTCACTATTATATCCAAACAGCACATCAAATGCATCCACGGCAGCTACATGCCATGCGACATACACCAATAAGATCACAGAACGAAGCATCGGGGATGTGAAATTACGTTGGCCACTAAACTTAATCGTCATATTTGGAATATCACCAAATTGTAGGATAAGTATCGCGTATCCTAGACACAACAGTTTTAACCACCAGGACTCAGAAATGATCTCTCAGAATGAAGGACTTCAACGACGATGTGATGCGCTTCAATGTTCAGCGGCGACTGGACGACTGAACTGGGCAGAGAAATGATCGACGCCGATCTCGATCTCGGGCGCTGCAACTATAATGGCGTGGAGATCTCCTTTAGCAAAAATCGTATCCCAACAGACAGGTGTTGTGCAGGTGTTTATGACGTACTGCTTCTGTTCTAGCGACCAGACTCTCTGGATCACCATATCGAAAGGCAGGTTTTCCCTCCATTCTCTCTTTCTTCGTGTGCTTTACAGCTTAGCTCTGGTCTGGGCTTAGGGATGGTGTCTAAGTCGGAAGTTTTCCTTCACTTTTTTAAGTCTGTGTGGCATTTAACTCTTTCACTCACACAACACAAAACGTTTTAATCATAAACAAAATGCATCCCCAGAAAGAATGGTTAATGTGGTTGATTAATTCGATAGCGGTTGCGTTTGGTTTTCGTTAACCGACGGATCAACTGATTGATTTTACTCCCTCTGTTTTGCTCTATTCTCTTTTCTACAAATCCGCCACGTATCTCGTCACGGGCAATTTTATAGCGATTTCGATTTCATCTGGTCGCTTACAAACACAAATGGTTTCTAATCGCTACTTTACATTTCTTTCCTTTTTTCGATGGATCTTTTCGTAACATTGACCTAGTGTTTTTGTTTTTTTTTGCGTGTTTGCTTCTTGCCGTAGATTGTTCCTATTAGTTTTGTTGTGCAATTGCAATTTTCACGGCTTTTCTCTTAATGATGGAAACCTTACCATGTAGTTTGCTTTAAAAGGTTATTTTATGTACAGTGAAATTTGTTTTATTGATTTATATTTATTTAAGATTTATATAAAGAGTCATATTTTTCCCTGTATGATATCTACAGAAATATATTTTCCAAGTTCCCATAAACGCTTACTCATCCACCTTAAACAAACAAACGAAAAAACACGCAATGAAAACGCTTAAACTATGAATCATACAATTTTTCGCGGGTTAAACCCCTGCCTAGAAACAATTTCACTTCTCCTATTAACTCCCATTGCACAAAGAAAGAAACAAATTGTGTTCATCTCCCGCAACATAAAGATGATTAAACATCTCGTGTGAGCTTTTCCATTGCGCATATTGCGTCAAGGGGGAGAAGCCGGTACGGTGTTATTGCGAACGCCTGGGTATTGACACACTGGCCCATAATGTCTAGCCACAGCAATTCCACACGCTAATTGTTAAAAGCGAAAGTGTTGAAGATTGTCATAATTTTTTTTTGGTATGCAATTTGGTGATTTAAAAAAAATGTAACCGTATTAAACTTTGCGCACCATGAAAGTGCTTTGCTGGCGCTATGAGTTTTTTTTTCTGCTTAAATTACCACTAATTAGCATCGATCAACATTCACCACTACCATCTCATCTCTTTCATTCAATCAGTGAAAATAAACGAACAAAAAAGAGATCAAGCAAATAAAGCACCAAACAGTTTTATCTTTCTCTCTCTCCAAAACCAGCAAAGTTGTGATGGTTTTTGCATACACACCGAAAAGCTCTCATGTTTTACAACATACGGTAGGCATAAAGTGAAACATCGCTTCCCGCCAAGGTCACCAGCTGATCATCAAACCGGTGTTCGGCGGGCTGGGTCCCCGGCATGGTTGTGTGTTTGTATATGCATCGCGTAACGTCACGCACTGATCGCACCACTAAACCGGTTATGTTCGCGAAACGCATTCATCAAACCATTAGGCCGTTATTGTTGCCATCGTGGTGATGGGAAAGAATTTGCTGAATGTGTACCATTTTGTACTGTTGACATCCTCAGATAGCACCCTCTAGATTAATTAACCTCTAGAGTTATGCCTGCAACAGGACGATCCTCAAGGGATCGATATGGAAAGCTCATTGCAAAGATTAATCAGTTCAGATCTCAGCTTTGACCCGACTGACACCGGCGTGTTAGCAATCAGATCCCGTACCGGTAATTAAACATCCCTGGCCTAGCGATACACACTCCCAGCATTAATAACGTATTATAATAAAATCAACCAAATCAACTCCACGTCAATCAATACGGGGATTGGTGGTGTACAAAATGACAAGCCTCCAAAGATAAATGATACCGTACAGCATAGGTTGTAGTGGAATTTTCCAGCACATTCTTCCGGTGTCCTTGGGCACGAAAGTGTCTGGCAAGTCGGGAAGCAGCTTGACGTCTCTAGAACGGTCTGCTAACATCTCGATACGATTCTACACCGTCAATTGCGTCATTTGTGAACCAAAAGGAACCGATGTGTGAACCAGCATAGGAATGGAAGGCACACACATTGCAAGTTGCAAATAATGGTGTGTAGGTTTTGTGACATTTGAATAATTTCTATTCCCGCCAGTTTGCAGCAATAGTTATTAAGCTTTTTTAAAGTGCATTTGCGTTGCAGATTGATGCTACGCATGTTGATGTAATTTTACTAGCATTTGCACAAAGATGGTAGTTAAAAGGCTGTTGTCTGTGGAACAAACTCTGATGATGCGCAATTTTGTTATTATTTAAATAGCTTTTTTTAATCACAAATTGACGACTAAAGCAAAGTTTCTTTCGCCAATGTTTTATTCATCTTCATCTGGTAACTTAAAATCCAATAAGGGTGATAAAAATATATTTTAAAATATTTAAACACAAAAACTATTAAAGCTATGATAAGCAAAAACAATTTAATATGATTCAAAATTAATCCACTCGACAATTTTATCCAACCGTTCGTTTCTTATAACGCATCGAAATCACTCACAGCTCACTAATGACTTAATCACAAATAAGAACGCACATTCGTATGCGTTACTGCGGTACCCTTGTTGTTGGCTTGTCTACGAGGAAAACGAACGCTGAACTGGTTTCTTACTTAATAAGTAGAACATTTGCTAGGTGTAAACCAACCTAGAACATATATGCAACCACCGTGCCATATCCCACTGTATCCATTTCCTGTCTGAGAACATTTTACAACTTTCCCGAGGTGCAATGATTCCGAGAATAGTCCGGTATGTGGTGAATGGGGTTCTGTTGCCGCGCGGTACCCACATTTGCAGCAAGAAAATGTGATCGCGTTATAAGCAGAACGTAGAGTAGCTCTGGAAAGGGGGAAAAGCGGGATTTGTAATGTAATGTTAATGGCAATAATCATTTAACTAAACATACTTGATTGTGCGTCAATGGAGCTAATTTTGAATGGGCAATGGTCCTTTACTTTGTCTGTTGTGTGCACTTCTAATCGACAGATGGCAGTCGATTCTAACGATACGAAAGTGATAGTTAAAGTTTATTTTAACCTCTCCACTTTCAGCTAACGCTTCTTATTCTAATGTTAAAATAGTACATCAACATAATCTCCTCTAAAGCTCATTTTTATTCAATTAAATTTTTTGATTTGTAAGCAAGATTTTTGTGTTCGTTGTTTGAGATTCAAATTAAATTAGTTACCTTACCTTTTTAGGATTTAAAATTTGCTAGGAATTATTTATGGTTCCATCGCTGGTTCTTTGGTTCCTTCTCCAAGACATCCGGATTGACTGGTACATCCATTGGCAACAAGTTGAATTTCTTCCTTGTAGATATTTTCTATTTAAAAAAAAAGATAGTAATACTTCAGATAAAGCAAACATTTGTAAGACATTAGTAAAAATATAACCTTTTTTAAAGAAGAATAAATGTTTCTGAATATTCGAGAATGGTATCTCTATCAGCAGACACATCAACGTTCCCATAATGTAGGCCAGCACAAGGGTGGATGAAGTTGATACAAGCTAAAAAGCCGATATCAAACACACAAATATTATTCACTCAACAAATCGATTGCGATTCCTACGGAATGTTTTTGTTTCTATCTTTACGACTGAACTTACAATACGCATATCGCTTACGTAGATCGGCTGTCGTACATTGCCCAACGTGACGCGAATCACAAAGAGATGGCACAGGAACACACAGTACGTCACCTTGCCCAGTGGTCGAAAGATCGAACTATTA
This sequence comes from Anopheles funestus, assembly GCF_943734845.2. Lineage (NCBI taxonomy): Eukaryota > Metazoa > Arthropoda > Insecta > Diptera > Culicidae > Anopheles > Anopheles funestus. Next base: position 16,290,717 of record NC_064599.1, on the reverse strand, counting down.
AGAGCGGTACGTAGAAATCCTTTGCAAGAAATGTGATGGAGGGAAGAAAAAGCGTTCACATGACGACATTTGACATACCGACAAGGGGGCATACTTACCGCCAACACCGAACGCTACCCCAACGAACAGTACGCCAAAAAGTGCGCCCCAGAGATTTTTTGCTAGTGCCGCATAAACCGCTATCCAGATGGCGGGTTTGGTAAAGTCGTACGCATAAAATATGTAGGCTGACAGTAGTAGAATGACCGCGGCCGGTAGTGATGTGTACCAGAGCACGAGAAAGCCCTTTCGCAGAAGGATAAAATGAAGCATCATAAATGTTAATGATGGATGGGTTGGAGGGCGAAAACAAAAAGCAGGAAAACCTTAAAACTCACTCTATGACGCATGGCATCGAAGCTGGCACGCTTCAACTTGTGGTACATCAAACCAGCTATCAACCCGGCCAGATAGCTGCCAAAATTAGTGTGCGTCGGAATGTACATCTTGCGATACATGGCATCATACCACAGCACATACTTGAGGGCTCTTACGGGAGTTATGAAGCAAAGAAAAGAAGAAAAAAAATGAAAACGGAACCACACAGACAGAGTTTACGGTTTTACGGTTTCAAATCAAACTCCCATTTACCGGGTAGCATATTGCACCGAAAAGGACACTTACTCGGGCCGTAAGATTACGACTCCCTCAAACCGATTGGCGTATGTGACGATAGCCGGTATTGTAAGTGCTCCCGCCACGGCCACAGCTAGCAATGGTTTGAGTAGCTTCGGGTAGCGCCATGTAAGTGTCAGTATAGTAAGCCCGATGATAAACAGTTGAAAGTCCGTTGCAAGGTACCAGGTCTGTTGCAAACACTGGAAGGAATGTAAAATTGATATCGAAATCAAAACGGTTTCCTTTCTATTTTTTAAATTGCACACTAGCAAGAGACAAGCAATCGTCGATATTAGTGTTAATAAAGAAAATCGATAGTTTAATAAGCCTTTTTTCTACCGTACCGCGGGTATATATCAACACATTAAAATAAATTTAATGGTAATGAAACTAACCATCTGCTAATCGTCTACAACAGGGTTGTGCAAATTACACTTACCACGCGTGGCACAATAATGATAAGTTGCAATTAACATTAACGGTACGGTGGCATTTAATAGCCGTCAATAGCTGGTACGATATGTTTGTCCATGGAATGACGTGTGAATTTAGTAAAACGCGAGTAATGTCGATAAAACTGTACGACCTACCGGTTCCGATACGGTGAAGTAGTTATTCACGTACAGCACATTCGCCCACCAGTTGCTTCGACAGTAGGTACGCTCCGTTTCGGCTACACGCTTCCATACCGGTCCATCCTGCAATCGGATCAACCAGGACGCGTCCAGCAGCATCATAAACGCATAGACTGGTGTTAATCTTGAAGGAAAAATGGGTAAAGGAGTTGTTTGTTAATGTTTAGAAAGAACTTATAGAAAATAGAAAGAGGGAGGTTTCATGAATTATTCTTCAGATAGTGAATGATTTGTAGTAGAAACTGTAATATACAGAACATCAACTACGGAACAGGAAGGAAGAAATGTTCTTTTTGGGCCAGAACTAATGAATGTCTCCAATTAAATTGATGTCCAAGGTGATATTCTTGCATCAAAGCAAGAGATCTTTGATGTCACCCAAGATCCGGACTCCATTCTACATCATCACGAACCTGAAATCAATCTCAGAATCAAACCTTAAACTATTTGAGCTGTTTTGTGACAAACTTTGCCTATCAAGCTACAGCATCTAGATTTTAATCTTAAAAGAATACACTACCTTAAAAACCGGTATAGAATGCTTTGCAAAAAGTCCCTCAAACGAAAGTGCCGCTGTTTTTCAGCAAAATCCACAAAGTGAACGGCCAACAGAAAACCGCTAATGGTAAAGTACGTTTGCACCACCGTAATACCATTAAATATAAGCATCGTGATAAACCGGCGATAGTTCTGCAAATAAGGAACATTCGAAAGCAAAAACATAATTATACGGTGATTTTCTTCCCTTACAGGAAACTATTCAGAAACACCTCTCGTAACCATCATCTTACCAACTCCACGTACTGTGGATTGTGCAGTGGAAAGATGCAATTAAACAGCATTGAGTGGCCAGCGATGACGAGATACATCACAAGAAACCGTACCGACTGTATGAAGCGCAAATCTTTCGTGGATGTGGTCGCTTTTTTCCGGGCCATTGTCAGTAAATGCCAGTTCCGGGGAAGGGAGAATGATACCAGCAAAATGGTCCCTGTTGGAGTGCAGGAGAAAAGTAGCCATTAAAACTGGGGCGTTACATTGATTTCTCACAGCACATACATCGGCTTACACCGTTACAACGTTCGAGCCCGGATCGATAGTAATCGCTTAATCCATCCGTACCAGTCGTGTCGTGTGGTTTTGTTCGACGATATCGGTAAGAATCGTACACCATGGACATCAGGGTAAGCACCAACAGTAGACCGAAAATAAATAGAAACACAACATCGATCTCATCTGAAATGGTAACCACGAAAGGTTACGTGTGAGTGAAGAAACATACATATTTCATCGTTTGCCAATGTCACCTAAAGCTTCCGAGGATGTTACCAAACCGGACACGAATACATCCCGTTCTGCCTGCTGCCTGTTCGTCACACAATATTCGACTGTGCTGTATGCCATCAGAGTGTACTGACGCTTCAGCTCGTAATTGACACATTGATTGGCTAAACGGCGATACCGGTTACGCCAATCGAGCGCCTCACGGAACGTATTCGGATCGAACGTAATCTAGGGAACGGGGTTAGAATTCGATTAGAAACATTTTCCTTGTTTTTCCTGTCGTCCAACATTCCTACACTATTTTACCTCCTGCGAATCGTTCGGTACGAAGCGGGACTGGAAGTATTTCATCTGAGTGCGTCGATCGAACTTGCTCATTAGCTGGTGGCAGCGGTTCATACAAAGACCTCGCTGTAGTCGATCATGCCGGAAGCTACGCTTTGTATCGGTGGAGAATTGCTCTATCACGGACCAGAGGGGTATGGTGTCGTTTGGTACGATCCAACTGTCTACTAAACAGTACGTGGCACGCACCGGGAACTCCTCCAGACAGCGGTCGTAATCATCGTACAGATAGAGTGGAGGCATTTGGTAGTAAGCCGTGACTTGTGGTTGGTAGTAGAAAGAGAGTATAAATGTTTGCGTTAAATGTTTGATGAAATAATATGTCCGAGAATGTTCCACACCGTTTACGGTTGAGCATCGTTATCGTTTTCAAACGGACATCAGTTAATATCCTTTGCATTTGTGGATAAAGGCTCTGTACTGTTCTGTTTAGCGACAACTTCGACTGACGGGAATCTGGTCACTAAAAAAGTTACCTTGGGCACATTATCGGCTGGATGGGCTGGAATCATCAGCCTAGTAGGAGGTTTATTTTTATGTACTTAAAGGGAGCTTGAAATGATTTATCTAATCTTAATGCTTAATATCGCTATCAATACGGCCAGGCCGTTCTACCTGAATAAAAAAAATACTTATTGTCGCCGACAGCGTGTATTAGAGATGAGAATATCAACTCTTTTCAGTGTCAACTCAGAGTGAACGAGTCGCTATTAGGAGTCAGCTCGTTTAACGACAAAGTTTATAAATTGCTGTATTTTAATACCAATTGTTGCAATAAGTTTCTTTTCACTCAAATAATACTTTAAATAAGAAAAGAATAATAAATAATAAAAAGAATTAAAAAAATCTATAAATTTGTCAATCTACTAAGGCTCATTTTTGCGCCAAGTTTTGCCTATAACTCGGTCGGTATCCAACGGATCGCCAATCTTTAACCTGTGGTCCATAGATGGTACCAATGGCTACGTTTTCTTCTTGGACGGCCATCCTCTCAGGTGTCCGTGCCGGAAGTTATTCGAGGAACCAAGTTCCTTACCCTGTTTGAGAAAATGTAAAATTTTCCTCATTTTTCTGCAATTCAGCAACATTTTTAAATGTGATATATTTTATTGCGAATTTGTTGCAATAAGTTTCTTTTCAATCAAATATTGCTTTAAATTAAAAAAAGAATAAAAAATCAGAAAAAAAATTCAAAAAAATTTTCCACTCGAAAATTTCATAAGGGGTACCCCTTGCCATTTTTTTGAGAAATTTAGCAAAATTTAAAAATTTGTTTTATTTTAATGCAAAATTGTTGCAATTAGTTCCTTTTCACTCAAACAATGCTTCAAATTAAAAAAAGGTAAAAAATAAAGAAAAAAATTGAAAAAATCTATAAATCTGTCAATCCACTAAGGCTCATTTTCGCACTAAGTTTTGCCTATAACTCGGTCGGCATCGAACGGATTGCCAATCTTTAACCTGTGGTCGATAGATGGCACCAATGGCTACATTTTCTTCTTGGACGGCCATGCCCTCAGATGTCTGTGCCAGAAGTTATGCGAGGAACCAAGTTCCTTACCCTGTTTGAGAAAATGTAAAATTTTCCTCATTTTTGAGCAATGCAGCAAAATTTATAAATGTGATATATTTTAATGTGAATTTGTTGCAATAAGTTTCTTTTCACTCAAATAGTGCTTTAAATTAAAAAATGAATAAAAAATCAGAAAAAAATTTACAAAAAATTTCCACTCGAAAATTTCATAAGGCTTACCCCTTACGTTTTTTTTGAGAAATTTTGCAAAAAAAATTAAATTAATTTATTTTAATGCCAATTGGTTGCAATGTGTTTCTTTTCACTCAAGTAATGCTTTAAATAAAAAAAGAGTGAAAAATAATAAAAAAAATACTATAAATTTGCGAATCTCCTAAGCAGAGGCGGATCCCGTTTCATGTCCTTGCCAAACAGGCTAGCTAGCTTGTTCGCTTATACAGGTTTGATAGTTCGGCAGGGCGAACAGTATATTCATTTGGCTAGTTTGGGTATTGTACACATGTATTCCTTTTCAACTCATCTATATCAAACATTTCGTTTCAACTCATGTTTGTTTCAACTCACGTATTTACTCTTTTAGCAATTCGACTCACCGCGGCTAAACTCATGAGTGAGTAAGTGAAAAAAAGAGTCGCTAAAACTCCTCGTGCTGAGTGAACGAAACTCGTTCACTACAACGTTTCAACTCATTATCTCACCCATACTCACTTTGGACATCTCTAGGCGTGTATGAAAAACGTGTTTAACAAAATCCTACATTGAGGCGCAATGTAGGATTACACAAGTGGAAAGTTCCTGCAAAGTAGGATTTTTAAAACATTCAGCAGAAAACGAAAAACAGTTAAGATTAGAACCCAGATCCAGTTAGACGATGAGCCTGTTCTATCATTAGAATAATCACCATTTCTAACGAGTGTTCGACGACGGCCAGAAGGAAATCAAAACAAAAGTAAGTAGTGTGGAGACTTTTTTCCCTCTCGCAATTCTAATTGTTGCGTTACTTAATAGTTGAAGGATTGGAAGCATTAGAACATTTTCAACCATAAAACATGTAGATTACTCAGTGTCAAGGAAAGACAATTTAATTTCCATTTTAAATAGCGTAGATGAAGAGAGCTAGCCATAAAACGAACAAGAAAATTTATGACAATTTATACATTTATACATAGGACTTTATACGTTTAACGAAAACGATGATCGTACAGTAAATACCTTTAAAAATACTGGAACATATTACTGATACTTACTATTGAATGCTGCATCCTTTCCACATTCTGTTTTGTTAATAACAATTTCCGCCACCTCCGAACCAACCGAAACAAACAGAAAGCAAATAGATAAAACTTGTACCGATAAGCTCATTTTAAACACCAACAAAAAAGTAAAAGAGCTCTAATCGCACTGGGAAGGAAGATTTTTTCCTCTTAATATTTCCTACACAACTGATCTAAAGCCCACCATTCGTGCGACTGTGAATGGTACCGGAGAAAATGGAACTCAAAAATGCAACATAATTCTCTTTTCGCAAAACTGCTGGCTGGATAACTGCCTTCCGGATGGGTGGTGCATTTAATTGCATAGCGTTTCCCCACGTGTGCACATTTGCACCAACTCATCCAGCTCCGTTTGGTCATTTCACGACCGAAAGCAAATCTATAATTAATGTCACACTCACCTTGAACCGGTGCGGGCAAAACCGAGCTTTCTTCAAGGGAAATAGCACTATCGTGACAGGGAAAACAACAGCAAAAAAAAAAAATCAAATAATAGCAACATCGTTTCATTGCCACAAGATTGTATGAGTGTGCATTGTTACGGGGTTTTGCTATTGTTTGCAGCAAATCAGTGTAGTGCTGGAATCTTTCCTATCGGGTCGTAGGTTAGAATATCGGGTTGCATTAAATGTTTAATGCGAATCGATACACCGTGACGTTCGTTGCACCGCTGTTAAATAGCTCATCATTAATTTACAGCAGTTGATTCAGGGGAGGGTTTGCCACAAAAGCCACAAACGTCCCCACGGAGGTATAACAAACAGGGCCATTGGCTTGATGCGATGAAAAGGATTCCTTCGAGACAAAACACTGTCACCATGCATCAATCAATTGATCTGTGTGTCGATTGTTAATGAATTAAATTCTCACCAGAGTGCCTTCGTAACATAATACATTGTGATACTCACTAGCGCTTTCTGTTCGAAATCACGCTTAGTCGATAATTATCATAGATCTTTTCTTTTATTACGCTACCAATAAAGAGACAAACCGGAACTAATATAAAGAGAGCCACCAGCCCGACCATATATATCTCGCAACATGTAAATAGCTTTGCTTTGCCTGTTCACATCAACAAAAAAAAGGTACATTTTGCAAAAAAAAAACAACCAAACAAAAAACAAACGCTTCTACTATTTATGGTTTTATCACTTGTACTTTTTGTCTCACTGAAGCAGTTGAAATCAACAGGTTACCCGAAACCTGACAAACGAAACACAAAAGTCACACATTTTTCTTACACGCACAAGCAAACACAATTGCAAATTAGCTAATTTTACTTTGTTTTTGTTGCCATTTGTTTGTGATGTGATTTTTGTTTGCTCTTATTATAATGTACCGTTTACATGTTTCGGGTTTTTGCACATGTTTGTTTTAGCATTAACTTGTTTTGTGGTTATAATTTCGGGACCCCGGGGGTGGCAAAGTTTCTGTAACGGATTAATTCTAACCAAGACGGTATGTATGGGGGAACCGGTGCAATTGATTGATTGCTTGCTTAAGTTAAATATCAGCTACGAATTTATGGCTCTCCTTCGGAAACGTGGCAGCGTTTCATTCCTTTTCACTTGTTTGTTGTGTTCCTTCATTTCACCTAATAACATCACTGCTGCGCTACCGTATAAAAAATGTCTATCTGAATTAAATTTCGTATAGTAACCGCTCGGGGAGGGGAAACGAACAGCATTGTTTTGTTTTTAGCATCATTGCATGGAACACTGTTTGCGTTTGCATTCGAATCGGGAGGGGCGAATAGGATGTAGTGAGTGGCATTTTTATGTACAAAAAACAATCCGCTATATCCGCTCGCATGAGTATCAGGCATTTTGGTCGTCGGACAATGGACAAGTTTCATTTTTTCAGTGTGTATTTTGCGCTAGCTATCGGACTAACTTTCTTTTACTAGATTTAATTTACTTGCTTGCCACAGTGCACTCTAGCTACAGGACGAACGGTTGTCGAGTATGCGGCGCCTGTTTGCTGTGTACGTGAGAGAGTGTGGTGTTGATATATTTTAAATATTACGTTTGGCAAAACGAAAACCGTGCGGAAGCTTGGTATTTTCCCCTCTTCTTCGTATGGCTAGTTTGCCAAAAACTTAGCACAACAGCTAACAACAAACGGAATAACACGTATTAGATATCTCTAACGGCTTTAATCTCAAACACTATTCACAACACAAGGCTAGTGAATGACGGAAAAACAAAAATACTTAAACTACGAAATCGTCTACAGATATATTGAGAAAGAGATAGAGTTTGAGTGAAATTAGACGCATTGCGCACGTTTACGTTTAAACAAGCTCGATCTTTATAAGTGGGTCATCGTGCGTGCCCCCCCAAAACGGTTCGCACTAGTATGAAACGAATGGCTTTTTATTTGCCTAACTCACATGCAAATCTAGTGCCTGAGTGTGTATGATTGTGTAACGGGTCATTTCGCTTCGCCATCGTGCGCATGGTGTTACCATAATGTCAACGATTCGTATCGAATCGTGTAAGTACATGCGAGCAAATACTTTCTTCTATCTACCGACCATTTTGTCCTATGCAGTTCTAGGATCGTTTTGAGGTATGATAATGGAAAAGGAGGCATACCGAAAGCAATTAATGGGAGAAACTCTTTTTTTTTCTAAACGATTCCTTTCGTTCGTATGAATCAATCACTGCTTATTATATTCGGGTTTCTTTTTCTAATGTGTTCATTCTCTATTGAACGTACAACCTTTGTCACTAAATCCGGGTACAGTGTGATTTTATAAGTGTGTTAAATCCCTACTAATGCTTTATTTTCCTAAGTTGTAAGAAAGAGTACCAAACTAATGATGTTTCTGCTATAAGTGCGAACCTATTATCGTGTACTACCATTCTTATCATCATCTTTAAATACTACGGGTGCAGTAGGTTATATTTTTCTTGCTTTTGCCTAGAGTGAAACCTCCAAATAAGTATCTACCATACACACTAATCATCATTTACAAACTATTTACAATTACATTTCACTTTGCTTTGCATGGTTTCTCGCTCGTTCGATCGACTTTGCGCTTCGTTTCATAAATATCTAACAAACAAACAAATACTCCACTCGCTTCATCTCAAAAGAAAGTGTGTGTAATGGGTGCACATCTTTCCATGATTGTTGGTCATCGTGTAATATCATGAGTTTCAAGCGTGTTTCTTCCTCTTTCTTCTTCTAAATATATGTTCCCGTTTTGCTTGCGTTGCATTTTTTTGTTTCTCTACCAAATTGGTACGCAAATACCCTACCCTACACTTGTCAAGAAAAGGTCGGTTGACGGCACGAGATAAACCGAAAGGCGATTAGTCAAAGATCCCACACATTCCGTGCCAGGTGTACTGTTGGAGCGTATAGAAGACCCCTTTTGTCAAAGTATCACAACCACAATGCCATTTACGACGGCGCTGTACCGAGCATACCGTGATCACAATCTAGTAGAACGGGTTCACGTAATATCATACACACTCGTCCTGATTCTGTGCGCAGTATTTCGGGAAGATCGGTTCCGCCCGCAGTCCCAGCTCGAGCAGATGGTTCCGGAACACCGACATCCGATTGTACACCTCGAGCGGAACCGATTCACTGTACCGCTCCTCGGTTGGATCGGTCCACAACCGTTCGGCAAGGGCGGATGCACGTGGCCATAGGCGCGAGTCGAGTATCGATTCGTCCACCTGTTCCGTCCACAGGCACACCTCACCGCCCAATATCTGACGCATCTGGAGCGAGGTTAGTTTCATCTCCTCCCACGGACGATGCTTGTACACCGTCTGCCAGTTGCGGTACGGTGAACAGGCACCTTCCCCGGTCGATCGCCAGCTACCGAAGCCACAGTCCAGATACCATGCGTCTACATGCGATATGACCAAGCTGTACCCGCTGTTGATGAGCTGGAAGTTTTCGGGCCATTTGCTACCACCCCACACCTGTACGGCGAACGTGTTTTTCGACAGGCACGGTGCACTGGTGAGCCCGCTCGACCACACACCGACCATCCGTGGTGCCGTCGCATTCTGACCGCTGGCCAGCTGCAAACGATGGTATGCTTGCAGCATAAAATCACACCACAGCGTACGCATGTCGGAGTCGTTAAAGTGCTGCTGCCAGCATTCCAGGTTCACCTCATCGCCCCCGATGTGGAAGTAATCCAGTGGGCCCACAATTTCCAGCAACTCTTCGTACAGTTTCTGCAGGATCAGGTAGGTGTGGTTGTTTTTCGGGTTCAGCTGACCACACGGTGGTTCACCGCAGTAGTTACTCCACGGTTGCTGATTGATGCACAGACTAAGCTCACCGAGACCGTGCTTGGGGCCCCAATCCCAACCATTGCCGGCGTGTGCCGGTGCGTCGATTTCCGGGATGATTTGAATGCCACGAACCTTGGCAAATGCTGCCAGCGTTCGTACATCGTCCGGTGTGTAGACTTCACGCTCGGAGTATGCACCGTAGCGGGCCAGCTGCGGATAGTGTTTGGAGACTAGTGGGAAGCTCTGCGAGTCCGTAATGTGCCAGTGAAATCGATTCAGCTTCGAGTGTGACATGCCGACAAGCGTGCGCTTGATCGAGTCCACCGAGAAGTAGTGCCGGGAGGTATCGAGCATAAGGCCACGGTAACTAGAGAGAGAGAGATTTCGAAAAGAACGCATGAACATAATGATTCAAGGCACGCAAAAAAACATTGCCGATATTTACTTAAATTTTGGCACATCCTCAATGGACGCCTTGTTCAATACTTTCAGTGTACGCTCTTCGTCATCGAACCAGATCAACTGCTGTAACGTTGTAAGACCGTGCTTCGCACCGAAGAATGTGTTTGCCGAAATTTTCACGATCAACACCCTGGCAGAATCTGCAACGGTACGGATTGTTATGCAAAGATTGTGGTTGGGGAAAAGGAAAGTCCCGTTTTTACTTACGTGTCACCGTCATGTTGTAACTTTCGTCCGTGTGTAACGTCAGATGCGTATCGGTTGACTTTTCCACGTGGACGTTCACCTCGAACGCATCCACATCGTACCGTTTGTCGCTTACGAGCTTAAAGAAATGAATCTTTCCTACTCCAGCATCAATCGTACTGCTGCTGCTCGGTCGTCTTCCAACCGTTGCGGCATCGTTCACTTCCGTTGCCCCCGGTCGTTGGTCGGCTGCCGGTGGCTGCATACCAGCGGGTACGGTACCGGCCGGTAGTGCACCTTCGATCTCCTCCAGGGTAGCACCATGCGCTACCATCACACCACGGATCTCGGACCGCATCACGTCGTACGCTTCATGCAGCAGCTTTTCGACCGGTTCGAACCGGGTCACGATTTTGACGTGCATGTCCGACAGCCGAAAGCGTGACGTTTTGCTACCGATCGTTGTGGCACCGGTCGGTTGGGGCCAGATATTGATTGGTCCGCAGGTCATCGTGCAGGTTAGGTGCGGTATCCGTTTACCGCTGGATGAGCTGCCAGCGTTCGTGCTGCTGCTGCTTCCACCGGGTATACCACCACCATGGGACTGCTGGGGCGATTGGGGCTGGTGTGCGTTATTGCTCGTTTCAAAGTCCTCTTCCACGCCATCCACGAAATGGTGCCGCACGCATCGATTGTTGACGCATTTGTACGTCCACGAACGTTCGATGGGACTAAAATTGGAGAATAAAGAAGCCGGAAAATAAAAATAATAAATAATCAATAATGCTGCACGATTAAGTTAGGTGCGTTTAATTTTTTTATGTTATGAATCTGAGTTCTTGAGGCATCTTGAGTACCACAAAAAAATTAATTGCCAAATTTTGCTTGATAAAAAAAGCGTTGAAGGAGATGCATAAACTCCGTTACAAAAAATTTAAACGAAATAAGCACAAAGTTTCCATTTCAAACCAGACCAAGCATTTTCCCTTTTTAAAAAAAACCAAAACTTCATCCCCCCAAAGGACCACCGCACATAAAAATCGCCATTCGGAAGCTAATTGTGCTTTATGCTTCCATTTCCGCTCATTAGCATGGTTTTATCGCCAGGCAAAATCGTTAACAGCTTCGTGATGTGCTTCATGACCGGACCGGTCAGCGGTGGTCTGGCTGTTCGAGACATTTACACGGATCATAAACTGCGAGCCCGTTGATTATCTGGTCGGTCCGCTATGAGTTATTTGCTATCGAGTACGAAGTTCAAACATGCACTTATCGAGAAAAACAGTAGACAACAGCATTGCAAACACACAGGAAATATCACAATTTTTTTGTCTCTCTTGCAATGGATAACAACATTTTCACAGCAATTCTTCAAACAATTCTTCATAATAAATTCTCCTGCATCACACACCAGCTTTTTGTAATTTACTAATTTTCTTTATGCAATACAGGGAGCAAACTTACTTTACAGGGATGGTACTGGCACGAACGTTATCACCGTTGCCCGTCGCACTTTCCAAACTTCCGTAAATGTGCGTATTGTAGATACCCATCGACATCGATGTCGACGGTTTTGGCGACTCGGAACTGTCGTTCCAGTACAGCAGCAGCAGGAAGCTTCCCAGGATGCTGATAAATCCCACCACGACGACCTTCTTCATTGCTGACCGCGTGAGGGCTATCTTTTTGAACATATTTTTCAGTACTGTGCTACGGATGTTGCGAGACTGGGATGATGCTACCGAAGAGCGCTGCAAAGGAATGTAATTATTTAAAATATTTAATAATTTATTTCTTTTTTTGGAGGCTTGTAAATTGCATAAATAAACACAAAATTCAAATATGGAATTTGGTCTGAATATTTTATAAATAAAATATTCCATAAATAAACCAAAGAAACAACACCACGCATTGATATGAATCAAGCCTTCTGGATAACTTAATTACCAAAGCTCACGTGTGCAACTATTCTACCACACCTTGCACCAATCAATCACAATTACCGCAGTGACGCCAAATTTTACGCAAGATATGTGTCAATCCAGTTATTACGAAATGACAAATCTATGCCGAATGTCTTCGTACCAGAATGAACCCGGTGCCTTTGGAGAGCGCATATGCAAGCTTTTGGGATGAACGTTTCGACCGAAAGGAATTAATTAAATTAGAACACCGGAGGTGATGGTCCTCCCCGGATGATGCCATTTATTGCGGTTCGGTTTTATGTCCCTTTCGATGAGATGGGTGACAGTGTTGGGGTTTGGAGTGATTTGGATAGATTTGTCAATACATTTAAAAGCTAGCCAGGTGAATCCTTCCAGATTAGTAAAAAGCATATAAATAATTAATTTGAATGTCCATGAAACTGAATGTGTATTAAAACTGTGGATTGGAACTTCTAAACAAAAATATCCTTTTTGTGATAAAAAAATCCAAAATATTTGAAGAATCCATTTTGCGAATGAAATAAAGTTAATGTTTCTGGTAACTATTCTTATTGCATTCAGCTCAATTTGTCCTTATCAACTACATCAGATAAACGTCACAATCACGTGGAACTTTCCATTTAAAGAATGATTTATGTCACATTATGAACCAAGGCCACCTAGCAAAACTTTCGCCAAACACGTTGAAGCAAAAGCACTCACATACGTTTCAGTTCCAACTTCTCCAGCGCCACACATTACGGCCCGTGTCCCTTCTCACACAGGTAAACTTGATGGGTGCGCGTTACGCCTGAAACTAACCAAACCATTTCCGAGAAACGGTGGAGAACAAAACCGAACAACCAAAAGCTTTGTTACGAACTGTAGCAAAAAAAGTTTTCTGATTATGCCATAAGAACTAATCAGATGAAATTGGCGGCAAAAATGGGAATCCAACTGCACTGCCACGGTACCGATGGACCTCAAGGACGTTCGAGGACACTCGTGAATAAGATGGAAACGGCCCCAGGAAGTGGGTCCATTCGCTGTACATCAACCCGCCACAGAGAGCGTGAGAGTGAGTGATTATTATTATTAGCAAGACAATGAAATAAGCACACTAATGAGAAAAGTCTTGCACTGGTACGGATAGATGGAAGAATGTCCCAACACCGTTTTTGTTCTCTGTAATGTTTTTTTGTTTAGTTTTGAAGTAAATCTTTTTTTGTACTTTCCTATATTATTTGGACATATTTTTTATGAATTCTAATAGTCTTAACAGTGGTATTTGTAGCTAATCTATTTCGCGAAATTATTATAAAAATGAAGAGTTAATTGCAGAGTTTACAGAGCTGTCGATAAAGTACGTTTTAATAACAAGATCATTCTGAGATAAATACTATAAGACATTGTAGGTACAATGTGGAATAGGCACTTGACAAATTAAGTCTGATAATTAACAGGACAAGATTAGAGTTAAAGAAGCTGTAAAGTAAAATAAGATATACATTTTATAAGTATAACATAAACCTTAAAAAAAACACTAAATCGGGTACAATGACCAAGTCAAAATTTTCAACAGAGAGAGAGGAACAAAAAGTACCAACCATCCGTGCTGTAAGAGTGCCCCCGGTAATGAACGGGTCAACCTCAAAACACCTTCAACTTTCACTACTGCTCGTTTCACTGTCAGTTTTTTTTGGTGTTTAATTGAAGGGTCATGATTCACCGCGAGATCTGTACACCAGTGCGTCTTTTAATAGGGGAAAGAGAAGCGAGAAAAAAGCAGTACACAGGAAGAAATAATGTGACATTAGAGGTAAAGATTTTTGGCGAAAGTGCCACACCGATGACGGTTGTACACGGTAGGCTAGTAATTAAATTTACTTCCAAATGAATCGTGATGCTGGACACCTAACCCTAACAGGGGGTTGTCCATCTATTCATACAAACGTCCCGAAAAATGGCGAAAGTGTTGCTAAAGAGTGGCTGCAACTTGTCTTCCGTTACCAGTTTGCAAACATTACGTAAAATCACGTTGGACAGTTTTCATACCAGATGCGCTGGGATGAGAAAGGAAGCTCAAGGGCGCACGATTTGAAGTTCTTCTTCTTCTTGATTACTACAACCTCAGAGATTTTGATTAACTATTTCCGGATTTGGTAATGTTTTTTTTTATTAAAAATTAAGTTCAATTAAAACCCCACTTTTTTACACTAAGGATTATAAGAGTAGAAGTAAGCACAATTTTTATGTTTACAGTATTTTAAAAAAAGCGGAAAAATAAGTTTTTAATTGTAAATATAAACATTGTTTAAAATAGCTAATGTACAGTTCACTACTTCATTTAGTTATGTAATGTTTGCTTACCCTACTGTTGTAATCATGAGCGAGCAACATGTTTAAACTCTACGAAAACATGTATTTAAATTACCTGTAACGAGAACGAAGAAAAAATAATTGATTTAATGTAATGAAAATAAGCAACAAATCAATTAATGAATTTATAAAAGTATTACTATTAGTTGTATGAAGAATTATTAAAAAAAATGTAAAATATAACATATTATTTTTCCCGTTTATTTGCCTCAGTTTTCCCAACAATCCATCGGCAATAGGTTCACAATTCGAAGATTGGCCTTCAACCCAAGTTTTGCATTAATTCGTTTCCCCGACAAAAAAACACAGGAAGACGAAAATAAGACAAGGAAATTAAAACTCCAAAGAAAATGTTGATCTACACAGAAACACACAGCATTCGTTCAGCTGGAAAACTGCATTTGGGACATATACGTTCCTATCCTCTGTATGTTCGGTTTTTAGATGCTTCTCATTCGAACCACCCACCCTCAGATCCGTTCCTTCCTGTTCTGGTCACATTCTTTACTCTACACAAAAATGTCAACTACGATCAGGGCAGAGCACCTGGGCTCTCTATGTGTGCCTCCGTAGCTCTTGTTCCCAGGCAAGAGTAATACCGCCACAAGCAAATCTTGTGCCGTGTCACCCGGGTGCCCGGTGAAATGAATTGCGAAATTTCAATCTATCTGAAATAATTGAATTGGAATTAGGTACCAGTCTCGTAGTGGATGGTAATAGTGGAAGTAGTAGCAGTAGTAGTAGTATTAGTAGTAGTAGTAGCAACTAGTCACACCGTAAGTCATCGTGTAGACTGGGGCTGTTTTGTGCATTTGGGGGATAAACTTAAAATAAAACAACAAAAAATGAAAACCTAGTTTTTTTACAAATTCTTTCGAAAATCTTCTCAAACACAAATATACTCGAAACTTGTCTCTTCTATCACCCACCCCAACTAAGGGGTTTTGATAAAACAGGACGTCGTTATTCTCTGGGCGGTTGAAATGTGGAACCCAACGGAAAGCTCGTTATATCTTTTCGCTTCGACGTACGGGAACGAAATTTAAACCTCAAAATCCTGAGCAATGCTAGATGTCTAGCATGCCCAAAAACCCACCAACTACTACTACACGCAGTACACGCAGTAACGAACCACAGCCCGGGGGTGGAATGATAAAGATCTCGCATTCGCGCGAACAATTCTCAATGACCGCGAAATATTGCTGCGTGGTTCATCTGGTAGGATTATTTTTACCATCCCGGTATGTCTCGGAATGGTTGTTTCGGCGGTTTTTCGTACTGATGATGATGGACGGTTTTGGTGACAAATTGATGACGTTGCTGTACGGACAAAAAAAAACATCGATTGTAAAGGTTCGGTAATCAGTGCGTCTATGTGTATGTTACGGTAAGATAAGAACTGTGGCAGAGTACATTAAATTATAGTATTATTTATAGAGGAATTATAAATTTGATTATTCCATTTCCTCAAACCAATCGTAATAGACCACAGAAGTATAGATTTCAACATAGTGCATAGTGTATTTATAGCATCAAGTTCATTATAGCAGACGATCCATTAAAGGGACCGAAGTGTTTATTTTTAAAATGATAATAATCTAATTCTAAACGGATGCGAATCTCGCTTTTGTTCGTATTCTATAACTGAAACCACACATTATTTTAAGCCACTCGTAACTTCATCATTCTGCAGAAATCCAATGTCGTACGTCGAAAGATCGTCCACAAATCAAACTTCGAAATAGCAAATTAAAATCCCGATCCCGAGATGATCTCGCAACACACACACGAAATGTGTCCTTTTTCCATGGAACAGGACACACAATAAAACCACAAATGATTTGCCGCAAACTAACGCATAAAACGTGCCCCAAAAACCAGACCCCCCCCCCCCCCCCCCCCCCCCCGGCCCATGGTCGGCGTTGAAATTCATCTAATTAAGAAGTGGAAGTGGCCGGGATGCCATTACGTAAGTTATCGTTACCACAAAACTTATTTGGAGGATGAAATGGAGTGTAGTGTTAGTGTATATGTGTGTATTTTTAACGCAACCAATCAATATTGTTTGCCGAACCAAGGTGGGAAGAGTGGGAATGGAGTGATTGAAGTGGTACCGGTGAACGACCCAGCGGGAAAAGGGGTAGTTATTTCGATTTCCACTTATTTAATCACCGGGTGTATACATTTTACTCACTTCCGCCTTCCCTTACGGAAGGTGATAGAGGGAAGAAGCTTTGCGGAAGTGGTTTGACATTTAGATAGTTTGTTAGTATTATTTATTTATCGACATTCGGTACCTGTCCACACGGAAGCAAAATTTGTTTGGAAAGTTTGGAAAAACTTGGAAAAATTTGAAGCTAAAACAAAATCCAAAATTTTCCAAAATATAAATTTTATATTCAAAAATGTTTCATTATCGTAATCTTATATTATTCATCTTAAAAGCAATATTTTCTTAGTAAAGAATAGTTGCATTTTTTCTAACTTTGCTGTGCTGTGATGTGCTGAAAAACTGTTTTCTACTTTCCTTAATTTTGTGACGACCACAAACACCAACCAAACTGGCACTAATTTTATTGACCACCAAAGCACATACACAAGCACACCGAAAGCGTAACGCACACGTACACGCACCGGAAGGCACGTGCTGGCTACAGCATGAGGCGATGAGGAAAAAATCACACCAAACTAACCGAAGCGATACCGAGCGGCCAACTAAAAGGAGAAGCCATCATTCGACAGCATCGACATCGAGTCCGAGACGAGCACGAGCATAAAACGCAGGAAACACTAACCCGATCCTGTCATGCCTATGCAAGGGCCCTACGTTCTATCCCGCTAATCTCGCACCCTTACTACCCGCAACACAAAAAGGTGGTAAATAGTTCGGCTACCTTACCTCACCTTAAGGGTACCAGGCGAGTCGTAGACACAAGCCCCCCCGGTCTTACTAAAACCCGCGGTTCATTATGATCATTGGCGCATTTTTGTTTTCTTTTTTTCGGAAAATGAAAGCGGGAAGAGAAAAAAAACGCTCCCTAATAAATGAGGGTACACGCGCACGGTAACAGATGCCCAACACATGCCTTAACGTGAAAAGAACAACCAATAGATAGAGGTGCAGCAATAGCGCAGGTTGTCTAGGGTGGACATGAAGAGCGGTACACAAATCACAGACATTTGGTGGAGGCTTGAAGGGCGGAGGGAGAGAGAAGAACGGGGACAGTTGGCATGGAGCATGGGAATGTTGGAAAAGCCACGAAACCAAGTGAAAAGCTCTACAGGGCTTAAGGCAAAGGGAATGAACGTTCTCGTGCATACACCGAACGGTTCCTTCCATCCAAAGCTCTAATGCTCTCAGCAAGGATAAGCCTGATGTTTCATCGGTTTCTTTAGTGACAAAATTCTTTTTGCTTCTTTTTGCTATTTGAACAAAAGCATGAACAAAAAAAACAATATTTACAGGTATATTACCACGTTTCTCGACATTTGCAAGTTTTGAAAAGTCACCAAAGGTTTAGTATTCTCTTATCCATCTAATTGCAGGGGTTTTCCATTGTTGCTAATTTAAAATTTGCTTTTCAATAGAAAAATAATACTTTTAAAAATTGCACTTTTACAAACATAAATACAATGTAAAATAAATTATTTAATACCTTGATATAATAACAATACAATAGAAAACAGATAATTATGAAATATTATCTTAGCATTCAAACCGAAATCATATCAAGTTTTTAGTAAGCTGTATTGTGATTAAGAAATATTTTACTGCGATGATACACTTAAACCCCATCTTTACATATGTTATTGTCTCGTCCACCATTTCTTTTGCTTCACATGCTAAAGCTCTAAAAATTTTTGATATCATATACAGTGGATCGCCGATTAACCGTGTACCTTTTATCCGGTTGTCCCATTATCCGGGCAGCTCGAAAATGACAGTTCCAAAGGCGAATTAACATATTAACTGCAAACCGGTGATGACAAGAAATAAAAGCTTCAATAGGAAATGATACAGTTGGCTTAAGTTCGACCAAATAAAACAGAATTATTTTGCAAATGGCACCTAACAATATTAACATTTAGCTTTAGAAAAAAAAGTTCACCCATTACACACTACCCACTACCCCAATAAAATGAGTTGTACCTATTATCCGTGATATTCGCTTACCCGGCAGGGTCCGAGTCCCGATGAGCACGGATAATCGGTGTTCCACTGTAATTATATAATTCATTCTACAATACAATTTATCCTTTTCCATATAAATAAATAATAAATAAAACACAAAAAAATATCCTTGAATGTGTTTTTCTATAATATTTTAAAACTTCTTTACACCGCGACAAGCATAATGAACTTTTTAAGATAAGAATTACGTCCTCTTAGAAAGAATACTAAGATAATAATAAAAAATGTATACTAAAAAAACCATAAGGAGGCTTGCATAATGTTGAAAAACTTTTCTAAAACGACCTAAAACACATAACGCAACACCCCTGTAAGAAAAAAGGAAACCCGATGCGCTTCCTGCCGGCTACCGAAAGGGCAAGGATACCAAAAAGGATCGAACGAAAATCGCCTGAGATGGATAGTTGGTAGAAAATGTCAGCAGCACCAACCAATGTGCCTCAAAAAGAGAGAGTGAGAGAGAGAGAGAGAGAGAGAAAGAGAGAAAGTGATGACTTTTCCGAAACACACGCGCACCATCAGCTGTGAAAACCGGTGGGCAATAGAAGTGAGGGAAAGACACAAACGCAACGACTTGACTGAAAGCTTCCAACACAACACAGCGCCGAACATTGTGGAAGCACGAAAAGCTTAACCCCCCCCCCCCCCCCCCCCCCCACCCCTTTTTCCAACCCATCTGGGAAAGTGGGAAAGGATGAACCCACCCGTTTCAAGGGTGGTTCGCACTCTGGAAAGACGGACGACGGTGATGACGAAGACAACGCGCGCACGAATGTATTTCCCGCCAGGAGTATTCGCGCGCGCTCTCGGAATGTGTGGTTCAGTCCGCTCGAAGGAAGTGTCGCGTGCAGGCGTGTATGTTAAGACTGGTTCGTTTGTGGTTCGTCGTGGTTTTCCATCGGTGAAACGTGCGTGCCATTTTTTTTTTTGGGGGGGAAATTCTAACCCCAACGAAGGGGATAAACACCACCTGATGTGGTGTTACATTTAGAAGCGCGATTTTTGAGAGAAAAATTTTAAGGTGAAACAATGCAAAAGGAGTGTTTCTTTTGGCGGTGCAATTTCAATTTGTAACGTGTGTAAGTGTTTGAATTAATTTTAAATAAGCAACAAATTGCGGTAAAAATAAACGTTTGTTATGTATCGCGTGCTCTCATCACGAGGTAATATAAGCTAAAGTGAAACAATTTTCATACTTTATTCACATGCATGATGGCGCTATGGGACGGTTGCAAGCCGGTGGTTACAGTTAGCGTGGGGGTTTGTTGTGTCCAGCACGATTGCCATCCCAACGGGGACAGTCACAGCCATATGCAACGGTGAATTGAACGGAGAGCCACACTGTACGTCACGCCGGGAGATCCCCCGGTCGAAGCGAAACAAGCCAGTCGTTTTCTCGCGGGCATACTTGACCTTCCCGCCGAGTGCTTATGTTTGAACGATCGGCTTTTGCGTCACGCCAGTTGATTGTCCCGGGTTAGAGCCGTTAGAGCAAGCACGATCGATGACAATTCCATTCCATTAGGAAGGGTGGATTTTTTTTCTTTACTCTTGCTTGCTTCTGTTGTATCTCGTCTTTATTCGCACACCGTTAAGTGTAAGGCCTTAAGCTGAACACACTTTCTCCTTCAGCCGTATCTACTGCCGCTGCGAGTGGGTTGAATGATCGGGAACAAACGTACCACCGAGGGGTTAGGATTTAGCCCCACTCAAAGTCTAGTCTTTTTGGAGGCCCCCCGGGTGGGGGTCAGTCATCAAGCCGGTGGCTATCCGGCTGCTCTTTCACCTTCATTAGCTGATGAGCTTTTCAGTTGTTCGTTTAAGTTCCTAATCGTGTACGAAACCGTGTGGTACTGTGGTCACCATCATCTTCTCGCAGTGTGAAGTGTGTACGGTGCGCTATTTGGCAAACAACTATCATCAAAAGACACCAGATTCACTTTTCGCGCCATTTAATCGATCCCTTTTATAGCACCGGAAAACGGAAGAAGGAGAGATTTTTTTTGTTGTATTCCTTTGTTGCGGCTTCCTAACTACACAATCGAAATAGTGGTATCGCACCGAAACGGCGGTTTAATCTACTCACGATGGTTGCAAATAGTCTCTCCATCCTCCGTCAAAAGGGCGGAAAAAGGGACGACAACGATTTGTAAATTGAGCACGGCTGAATTGTGCAATGGAGCAGTGAAATTGTGCCTTAATGTGTGCGAAGATAGTGTTGTGTCAATGAAAGATCACACGCAAAACACACACTCACATGGTGAGCCTTTTGCGAGGAAATGTGCTGGAACTGTGTGTACTGAGTGAGAAGTTACTGTTTGCCCTTTGCAAACTGGGGTTTGTTGGTACCGGAACAATCACTACCAGCAAACAGCAAAATGGACTATTCTCCTAATCGATACATACGCACAGAAAGGAACAGTGCACAGGACGGTGTGGATGGAATTGATTGAGTGAAAGTGAAACGAAGCGAAAATCGAACTTGTAAAGATTTGAAGGGAAAGGATGGGAACACACATTTGCGAATACGGATGTACCCTTATCGGGGAAAGGTACACTGGTTTTTACTTTTGTTTCACTGCGTCGGATTTACTTCGAAGTGATGAATTTTAGGTGATGTTCTCGGTGCAATGAGAAAGCAAAATGTGATGGTGTTAATATTGTATCCCAAAAATAGAATCATTGGTTTGAGATGCAATATTAGAAACGATAAGAAGGATTATCTTACTCCTCATCCACATCTTAACAAAGAACAGAAAATTGGAGCTTTGCTAGTTATTGTTGATCGGACTTGGCCAAATAGCATGGTCGATAATATACGGTTCAATAACATGCTCAAATGTCAATTTTCATTTTCTCTTGAAAGCATAAATTTTAGTAACTTCGAGTAATTAATACGCCTGACAGTATGCAATGTGTTTTTCTTTAAATCGCTTTTTGGACGGCGATGGCTTGATGACTTCGAGGGCTGCCTAGACAAATAAGCCAAAAATGTTCTTCAAAAATCTTTTTTCTTACATCGTTATGTTGTCTTTATATAATAAAATATTAGACACATAATTTTTAGTTAATAAAAGTGATCAAATGATTAGTGATTAGGCGCGTCTACACGATGCCAATCTTTGATCGCCAATCTTACACATACAGTCATAGAAGCCTGTAACAAAAAGATTGGTAGGTGTTCTCGTGTTTTCACGATACCAATCTTCACCAGGCCTGCTTTCTTCTTCGTACTTCCAGCACAAATAAAAAGTGTCTGAAAAGATATGTTCTTCCATCAAAGTAACCGTTTATTACAAAAGATTACAAGCGAAAGATTCGAGGCATCCATCAAAGTTGGTTAATCTTTTTAGGCGAAAAAGATTGCCCAACTCTGCTCGAACGCACCAATACATACAAAAAAGATTCGCCGAATGTGAAAAATCGAGCAGGAATCGTATCGTGTAGACGCGCCTATTGCATACCTTTAGGCGTTGTGAAAAGCTATCAAAGCAAGAAATATATTTTTGGTTGGCTTGAAATTAACACCAATAATTAAAAACATTATACATAATTGAACACACACTTATTTGATGTTTGTTCTTTTAACCCAAATCAAAAGCAGTTTGCATTTTCATTGCAGTACAATGACCAGCCCCTAAAAACTGCAACCGTAAACAAATCTAATGTGTGCTTAGTACGTACTGTTAACTAAAGCTACGACACGTTAATCTGTTTTTCGCGTGCTACACCACCGAATCTAGCTCACCTAACAGGAGTTAAGCATTATACCTAACCGTACACATGAATTATAGGCGACTTTTTTTTCGGGGGGTTGGCCCTACAAAAGGGCGGTACAAATAGCAGCTTATCGAAAGTGCTTCCAAAGTATAGTTCCAAATTTCTCGCTAACCCTCGAGACGTAATGCTTCCGGCTTCCGATGTATTTTTTGTACGTGCCCATGGTTGTTCAGCGTCTCACATTGACCTCTATTTTCCGCACCACATCCGGAAAATGATGGATAGTGTAACCACACTCCCCATTGGTTGTGCGTTCTTGCTACGAGGTACTTCGAAATTAAGTACCCCAGTCAGCAATGATATGAAGACATCAGTTAGCATTTCACTGCATTAAAAGGGCGCCGAACAAGGTCAACAAAGTGACCATCTATTTAGAGAGCTATATTCCAAACAAAACAAAAATGAAAAGAAATTGATGGGATTACTACCATTGTACACAGCATAATTGTAACGTTTGCTCAAACACTCAAACCTTGTGCCTCTCGGGCCACTTAAAACAAGGGTTCATGTCAAGGATTTCTGTGGCATACGGTGAGTGAAGCATCCAAAAACCTGTGTAAGCTGATTACGTGCACGACAGTGGTTTATGACGCTCATTAGTTTACTTGACAAGATTGGTGATTAGGAGTTAATTTCAACGTTATGTTCCCATAAGCACATCCACTAATGAACTTGTATTTCGGCTTAAAATAGACAAGTAAACAAGATAAGAAAAATAAGGTTAAGGACAGTTTTACAACAAAAGATTACAATTTAAAAACAATAAATTATTCACGAGTTTATGACAAAATAAGAATCCGAACATAATTTGAATGGAAAATGAGAGCGAATTTTGAAAACATATTTATTACCTTCAACCATCATTGTTTCTGCTTTCGAACGACAAGAACCACCCGATGCAACCGATTGTTGCATTTTGCATCGTAAATGGAGCTATGAATGTGATTAGCATTTTTATGCCATTTTTCGCCTCAACTCACACAACAGCAAGAAAGATGATGCCAGCAACTTCTGGACGCAAGTTGATGGTGGTGCAGAAAGCAAGTGAAAGTTGAACAACGTGTACCCTCTTATTTGGCAAATGTTTTCCCACGAGTGAGATGACCAAAGCAGTTTATGTGATAGTTTTTCAATTTTTCCTCTAATTCAATTCAATACAAAATCTTTCTCTAGCAATATTCAACAAAAAAGAAAACAAAAAAGTGAGTGAATTCTATGTGTAAAATAAATGAACCGCGGAATGGTTTCCCCAACAAGTGCCAATGGTAGACAAATGTGCGTGAAATAAGCAACATCCACAGCACGAATCGTGTACGAATGATTGTCCCAATTGGCCGCTAACATTTTCTCCCTCTTCCCCGAGCGGAATGTGTCGAGGGGCGAGCCGGTAACGACGCCGGGCCGGGAGGAAATCGAACCGAAAGTGACACTGAATACGTCGGGCATGTCCTTAAAACGGCTCGCCGTCATATCGGCCGTCGGTTCGCACAACAGCTTCAACAATCAGACCATCTCGTACGTTAGCTCGTACAGTGGAGCGAGCGGCAATACAGTCGAGCAGAACGTTATCGTCGGACACGCCGGTTCCGGGAACGTACGTACCGGTGGACACCACCAGGGATTGCAGACGATGCGACCGGGAGCGAATCTGCACGGCAATGTGAACATCATGCTCGGCGGGTAAGTTAATATAACGCTGAAAGGGTGTAATGGATTGATTGAGTAGCAATATTAACATTCAAATTCCACAACTACCTGTGGCTCATTTTGAGCTATAATCAATGAATGTCTGGACAGATAAATCCTCATACTTTACTCATTTTAAGAAATGATATTTTCAAGATTCAAAATTGCTGTATTCTAGAATAGAATAGATAAGAATGGGGAGGAGATATTGATCTTCATATTTTGTTTGAATATTTAGCTATAATAGACTTATTTATTTGAATGCCATAAACTACTTTATATCACGTTTAGCAAGATATATTTGGTTCTAAGTATCCGTCTAAAATATTTACTTATTTATTTACGAAACAATCATCATTTGATTTTCGAAGTTTAATGATGATATTTCATTTTGTACTAAAATCGGAAACTATTTCCTAGATATAAAAATAAAATGCTATAAAGATGTATTCACTATGCCACTATCACTCAACGAACCTTATCATATGCTAAATTCATCGCTTCATTCAAACGATTGTAGCACGAAAAGTGACGAACCCCAAAAAGCATAAAGGCAAGCAACCCCATTGGCATGTATTCAATACACCTTTGAATGGTAAAAAAGGAATATAGTTATAACAAAAAAAAGCAAAAGAATCCATCAACTAAAGTGATAAAGTTGACTTTCATCATTCTTAATACATCCATAATTGTGAGGATATTTAAACCCTTGCGTCCTCAAACGCTCACGTGGCACGTTACACAGCCAGGCCTAGCCAGTCTGCTGGGCCTGCGTTTGTAAATTACTATAAAACACACCGCACACCCAAAAAAAAATCCCCCCTTTTGCTAGTAAATGGCACGCCCCGGGAATCAACCCGAAAGCGTCGTGACGTTAACTCGATTTCCATCAAGCGGAATCAACTTTTACCACACCGCACTCTCTTCTTACCGATCCGCGCTGTGGACACGTGCTTTTCCATTCGAGTAAATGGACGGTAAAAACTTGCAAAAGCAAACTACATAATATGGCATTTTCGTAATAAAATATCGACCCAACACAGTGTTCCAACCGTGAACGCAGTGTTCACGCAGTTTAACCTTTAATAATAAAAAAACGTGAAGTTCCCTTCCCGGGTGCGGCTCCGGGGGATGGTATTAAAATAATTTATTCATTTTTAATTTCACCAATTAGTGAACATTTACATCACCCAACCACCCCCAATCGGGTGTAGTTTTTTCTTCTTCTTTTATTGTGATAGAAATCGAAACCAAAATCAGCTGCAACAAAGAATTCGTTCTCAGCAGCAAGAATCTTATTTCCCCAAATATAGTGCTCGTGATTTCAAGATCGTGATCGTGAATTTATGATTTGTCTTACATTCTCGTGTTCTTCTTTTTTTTTGCTGTTAGGTTTACTTTTATTGCTACAGATTGGTTGATTACCGATTGCGTGCAAATAATGGTGGTACACATGTCGAACATAAATCATGCTAATGTATCAAATGAACCGTTTTGGTTAATATAAACCAAAAGAGCTACGAAGTGCACAATAAAAGAATGATAAATTATACTGCTGATTGGAATCTAAATTAGCCCCCTTTCTCGTAATGTGATGATTTTTACAATAGTTTAGAAACAACAAAAGGAATTAAACAAAATACCAAACGATAAAAGGCTGTAAAAGAAAAGCTTAACCACATTGGCCATTCGGTTAAAGCGCCAAATGGCACACTAAGGACAAAATATGCAGATGTATGTACATGGCTCCAATGTTCTTAACAAGTTTGCAGACAAAATGCAAATTATAGAAAATAAAATAAACACCAAACCAGTCAACACTTTCACAAGTGAAAAACCATTCAGGATCAGTAACGGAGGGGTGGTTACGGTGTTATATATTCTTCACCCCTGTTCCCCGTTATCACCCGTTTTCAGCTCCAAAACAGCGTAAGAGCTGGATTATTTCGATCGGAAAGCTGTGCAGACAGAAAAGTCACTTCACCTTCATCTGGAGCGAAGTAGTAAGAAAATGGGGGTGAACTTTAAGCATAAACTCTCGTATGGTTATCGTTTATGGTTGGGCGTGAGGTTAGCATTTTTTTTGTTTCTCTCGTCTATTTCTCGACAATAGTTGATATGGAAATATCGTTCGATTCTAGTGTACGGGATTCGCAAAAACGGTGTTAAGAAGAGATTTCACATCCGAGTACTAGCAGCAATCGTGATAGAGGGAAAATCGCTAAAACTTGCTGTTGGGAATCAGAAATCCTTCCAGTTGCGCATTGCGCTGTGGTTCGTCTGGTGAATGTTCCTTCTTCGCGGAGGAGCAAAGCGAAAACATTAAAAAAAACAGGCGAATATGTTTGATCATTCACAGCACGTCCAGATAATAACCAACCCTTAACCTACCTCCCCCCAACCCCCTCCTGCCTTCCATCTTTCTGAAGGGGTTTTGTTGGGAAACGCTTCCACCCACAATTTCGCGAATCGAAAGATTGACATGTCATCGGCACAATGGCTATCGTCATTGCCACACACACACACAACGCTCCGTTCTGGGGGGGATGTTAATGGGACGATGATACGCTTTTCCCTCCCACCATTCCAAGAAAACACCACTCACACGAAGGCGCGACGACCACCACACATCGTCGTTCGTCGTAAAGTACGCGCGGAAAATTTCCAATTCATTGCCGGCAGCATATAAACATATAAATGTGATTATGATGAGGAGAGAACGGAAATGAAATATCGCCGGCGTGATGATGAGCAATGGGAATGAAATTGTGAAACAAGATTGTTATTTCTACGATCGATTCAGTTTTCCGATTGAGCAATTT
The DNA here is from genome assembly GCF_943734845.2 of Anopheles funestus. Taxonomy (NCBI): domain Eukaryota; kingdom Metazoa; phylum Arthropoda; class Insecta; order Diptera; family Culicidae; genus Anopheles; species Anopheles funestus. The sequence continues at coordinate 16,263,291 of NC_064599.1, read as the reverse complement.
CAAAGCCGCACTGTTTGCAGTCATTATTTCTGCTTTATGTTGAGACCGTGTAGGGACATTATAATTTGATAATGGTTTGCACACAAAATTGAAAGGATATGCACGTCATGCGCATAGCTTTTAAGAAGAAGAAAACGGCGTAAGATCATGTGGAATATGTTTTGTGAAGTATATTTCTACAAATACCGTTTATATGAAAAGTCTAAAAGTGGTTACAAAAATGATTAAATTTCAATATTCAAACACCAGTATGCAGAAAGTAAAGAAAGAAGATCGTTAACTGGACAGTGATCGACTTATCCGTGTGTCTGACAGTCTGACAGCTGTGAGTTAGTGATCTGTCACTTTTGATTTTAAATTTTCTCACACATCAAAGCATTTATGTCAACGATCAGATATGCTTAAATTACCATACTAATTGGCTATTTTTCAAGGTAAAAAATTTTAAAACCTCTGAACTTCAAGAATTTTTGAGTATTGAACTGGGAAAGTCGGTTACTAAGTATTCGATAAAAGCCGAGATAAAAGGTATCATTATGATTGTATTTTTCATTTTGACATTTTTAAAACTGGTTAATGCATTTTAATGTTAAAAAACTTAAAAAAGCATAAAGCATTGTTTAAAAATTATTTCAAAATAAATAACGTGACTCAAAATAAAGACAGAATAGGATATTCTATAATAGTTTGTACGTATTTCACACGAAATAATACGGACAAATATCCTCAAAACACACTATAATCGTGCACAATTGTAATCATCCACCATCCTTCCAAACTACCGCTGAATTTGCATAATTTTGTACCATCCACTCACTTTCACTTTGAACATTGTCTCTCATTACACCAGTGTCATTAAACAGTGCCCGTGACCATTAATACCAACGACGGTGCAATTGTTTTCACCTTTACCTCAATGCCGAGATTTTTGTTTTGCTACAACGAAGAAAATGAAATGCATCCCTGTAGGATGAGATACGACAAGGCATGGGTTTGATAAAAGCCACCAGTTCCGGTTCCGAACGATGATCAGACACCCACCCCGGCACAGCAAATGTCGTATGCAAGGATTAAGCAACAAAAAAAAAACACAAAACGGAAGGCTTTAGGTCGATTTGTATTTTTTCTTTTCTTGTTTGTGTGGCAACATTTACTATTTTTCCATCCTAATGAGAAGGTGTTGACGTTGCTTGATGTTGCTGTTTCTTGCTAACCGATAGGAAATCTTTCGACCCAGTAAGGCAGTACACCCCTAGCAGCCTAGTTCAAAGCCGACCACAAAACTCAAACTGTAATGATTTTCCGTTTTCCCCAAAATCCTGCTGCCCGCTCCTGTGAATCCCATTAGTCTTCGTTTGTTGCGGTAGAGCGTAGAAGATTTTTGTTTTTTGTTTCGTGGAGTAACAGTGCCACAAGAGCGAACGAACAAGAAATGCATGAGTGCAGCAAATTGCAACCGTGTTCCTTGTTCACACCGGAAGTTGTTGGTACTACTATCATCTTCAACATCTAAACATCCATCGTTTGGTATCGCTATCACCGCGATGACATCCCGTGACAATTATACAAATCGGAAGCACATTGTCGTTTTTTTTCGAAGTTGGGTGTTGCAACGCTATGATCATTGTGCAATGATGTTCCTGTCTGCAACACTCTTTACAAACCACATTTACATAATGTGAATGTACAACATCCTTCAGTGATTGGGAATACGATGAGAAGTGACGACGACATTCAGTCTTTCGACCCGGAATGGAATGATATTCTTCCCACTAATGACCGTTTGGCACATAAAGAGTGGAAAGAAAAGCGTGTTTTACGATTACGAAAAGAAACAAAAATATTCCCTTTCAGAAATAAAAATTTCATTTCAAAGCATTTACTTAGTTTTGAACAAATATTTTTCCGATTTTTTTTCTCTTGATTAGTTTGTCAACGTACCTAGAGTTCGAAAACGAATGCGCCAGAACTAGAACGGAAGTGATTTCACACTGCAAAAGGCTTTATAATTACACTCTCTTGACATGTAATTTTGCTAAGGACCGGTCGACACATTTTTCACATCCACCATTTTTGCCTCGACCACCTCTAACCCTAGCTTATCCCTCAAGGTTTGAAATAGGTACCAATAGAGTAAATGAGGAAAAGCGGAAAAATAGCGCATATCCTTCTGCTGCTGCCCCAAGCTGCCAGAAGCTCCACTCAAACCACTCTGCGATGCTTTCGATGGTTTATAGTTTCCTTCGATTGCCACGGGCTGTTTGCCGTGATTTCACCTCGGTCACCTTGGTTAGGCTTGGATGGCCTTGCGATCCTGGCAGGTTCCAGTGCTAGTGGTTTTTTTTTGCATCACTTTCAACCCAAGAGTTAGATTCGAAAATGCAAAGGTTTGCTCTAAGTCGTCCGATAAAGCGACCGTACTCCGGACCAGGATGTATGCAGTTTGTTGCCGATGCAGGTGGGAGTGTTGGGTGTAATATTTTTAAATTCCCTCAGGGGATTTTTCTGTACTGATATGAACTGAGAACTTGCAAAAAGAAAAAAAAAACAGGAATAGAGGGTGGAAAAACGAAACATTCTCATTTAGTGATGTACCCACCTCCGGAAGTGATAACGATGGTGTAGCAGACTCTTAGTTTATTATGTTTGAAAACGAAACGACGACCTGCATGTGTACAAGAAGAGAGAGAGAAAAAGAGAAAAAAAACCCACCAACGTAGAGGGACCAAAAACGCCAACGTGTAGAGAGACGAACATATGGGACGTGGTGAAAGAAATAATGAAAATTAGAAAACATTCTGCACGCCACGGTCCAATGTGTTTTTTTTGCTGTTGTCTTCCTTCAACTTAGTTTCACAAACACATTGAGGACATTGGGTAGATTGTCGGGCAAGAAAATGTGCAAGGATTTAACTTGTTCTGGTGCATTAGACACCAGACTGAGGCAAGGCACCGGAGCACGATAATCACGATCGATTCGATTAGACATAATTGAACTAGTGTTTGCACGAACGATTTGCTTTCAGTTTGCTGTCGTTTATCTGATCGTTTACTATCAATTAGGTGATTTATCTTGCATTTGCAACGAGTTGCAGAATGTGAAAATTTAAGTACTTTAGTTAGACAAATAATATGTGAACAGTATTGGATAAGATAACATAAATATATCATTTATTAAAAAATATATCATAAATTTAAGTATCGTGTAATCCATCTTAACAGTTATTAAATGAGGTAAATATGATTTACAAACAAAGTTAAGATAAATTAGTTTTTAATACCCCTCGACGTTAATTCATTGGGCTTCAACCCAGACTAGTAACGCCTAAAAGTATGCAATCACTTTTCCATCCTTTAGGATCAGAAGACAGTTTTGACACTTTTTGGGGCCCATGTCAGTCCCAGTCAAACCCTAAGAAAATCCTCAATCTGTACTGTCGGGACGATTGAAAACTTATGCAGCATATCTCCGGGTGCGGCCACAACCAAAATACCTATAGCAGGGTCAGTTTGGTTCATTTTTTTTCCTTTGATACTCACGGCACGGATTTTGATGATGACGATCGGGAGGATTAGTTTATTTTTCTTCATCCCTTTGTTTCACAAACAACAAATTATGAACTCAATGATTTAATAATGTTGTTCAAAAAAGGTACCAATTTCGAAAACAATTACATATCATTCTTTTCATTGCGAACTGGATAAAATATGACATGTCTTTTTTTTAAATAAAAGAAACATTTACAAACATAAAACAACTTTAATATACAATACTAACAACAATACTAACTCTCAAACAAAATTCTATAAAGTTTTTCAAAGAATCAAAGCATAAAAAAAAGTTTTTCTTCTAATGCAATTTCCCTAAAACGCGCCCCTAATTTCGAGTCACCGATTGATTCATATTCCATAGTCTCGAAACTTTTACAAACAATTAGCCTGGAGCTTAATACGTACCAACAAACGTACAGTGAAATGGTTCTAACACCCTTACAAAAGCAAAATGATAAGTTTAGGAGAAAAAAAGTTTTTGTTTTGTAGTTCTTCAATGATGTTTTCTATTAATGGATAGACGTTCACAAAAGGAAAATTTGTGTTCTAATGCTAATGGTGCTTTGTTCATTCATGCAACAAAATAAAGTAAGTTAACAGCGAGTCACTTTAGTGTTTTGTTTCAAGAAGGGAATATGTTTTATTTTTAGTCACTGCACTGGAAGAACATTCGATATGGAAAAGTTTCTTTTTTTGCTGATCTTTTTTTTGCATTCTTATCATTTAAAGGTTTTAAACCACTTGGACACAATGCTTGATAACTTATTCTCGTTTTGTAAGATTATTTTTCCTTCAATTCAATTTTTATCTTCTTTTTATCCAGTGTCCTTTTCTAAAAGTACATCTTCAAAATAACAAATTATAGAACATTTTTAACAATTTGTACAAATTATATACCCCAAACCATTGAACAAAATAATACAACACGATACAAAAAGAAAAAAAAAACCATTTCCTAACCAAAAAAAAAACTTTCCATCCCAAAATAATGTTTCCTGCAATGTTCTTCTCTTCTCACCTTCTTCATATAATGTACGGCAACAAGTTTGTTTTCATTTTCTCTTTTGATACCTTCCTTCCCTACCTCCAATGACGATCGGTTTCGAAACTTAAGTAAAAAAAAATCAATTTCCCAGCATCTTTCTTCTTCCGGACACACCAAATATCCTTACCTGTAGCCGGCAGGCACAATAGAGAAAAACTTTCCTTAAATGAAGAAAGCTCAAAAAAAAGAACCCTCAAAAGAATTAAAGCAAACAAAGCAAGTGCTTGAAGAGTGTGATCAACGAAATTGTTTTCGCTAAGTATCGCTTTTGTAGTGTTTTCTTCTAGCAAGGCATTTTGTAAAGTGTGACCATTCCATTCGGATTAGTTCTGCACTATTTCGTCCGCACAAAGCGAAAATGGTCACAAGGAAGGATTATTGTGTTTGGAACAATTTCGGAACGAAAGAATTCACGCTTTCGCTCGCTACAACCAGTCTCCACAAGTCATCTAAAGCAACTGAAAAGAATTTAAAAAAATTCAAACACTTTCATAAACGATACCGACATGACCAGGGAGGAATCTGGAAATTGCATCCTTCGTAATAGTGAGCCGCTATTTTGTTTTGGTTTGGCGGCAAAAAAAACCAACCCGTTTCATTTCGTTATTCGTTCTCAAACAAACCGAATGCAATTTTATTTCCATCACAAAGATCATTCGCAGCACAGTGCTGCAGCGGCGGGGGAACAAAAATCAAATGGAACGAAACGAGGTTTTTTTTTGTTTTGTTTTCCACTAGCCTGGGTATAGTTAACTCGTCCCTATGGCTAGCAAGAAACAATAAAAACGTATTACCTGTCATAAGCAGTAATGAATTTATGCACAGTTCTTTCTACAGCCCCCCATGTCCAGTGAGTCCGTGTTCGTTCCTTCACCGAGGGTAGATTAATTGTTATTTGCTCCCTATTCCAAGAAAACATCTGTCATTTCATAGAAAATGCAATGATTTTATGAAAAGCTACAACACTTGAAAAGATAAAAAAAATGATAAATGACAAAATATTATTTTAAAATGATACACATTTTATAATAATTGCACATGCAACGAAGAAGAAACAGCAACAAATATGTTTGAATTAAAAAAGAAACAACCAACTGCTACATAATGTTGCACAACAGTAAGCTACAGTCAGTGTCAAGTAAAAACAACACAAAACCCCAATACAATGCATTCATATGTTCATTCAAGAAATTCATTGTTTTTTTACGATTGTCGTTGATGCACTATTTCCATACATTTTTCAGTATTTGCTCTTTTTTTTCTTCTTTCAATGGAAAATAATACATTCCTCATCGTATTCTACCTGATGGATTTTCTTACTGTTTAGCAGACAATACAATACAATAAGATTCGTTGACGCTTTATCAGCGAACAGAGAAGCAAATAGAGAATGCAGCAAAGGGAGGAAAACAACATAAAATTACCACCCAACCGATAAACGCATCATTTGCACTTGCGGTGTAATACAAGCACCTCTCGTAAAGATTAGAGCTTTTCAAATCGTAAAATAAACATACCGTAACCGGGGCAAGCAGTAAAGTAAAAAATTCTACCACCAAGAGTCATGAATTTATTGCCAGCACCAGAAGCACGGGCGAAAGGTAATCAACAGCACGCGCTTGTCATTCTGTTGGACATAGATTTTGCTTCGTAATCTACGCTAGTGTTTGGTAGAGATTCTTTACCAAAAAACAAACAAAAAAGTAGAACGACAACTGCTTTTAGTAAACCACAGACAATGAAAAAGTATTCAATTCTTGTGTAACTCTTATCGCGATGGTAAATGTACTCGTTACTATGCATAAGGAAATACTTATTCGAGGATCGTTTTTACTTTTCATTCAAACACTCCCAAGAATTGACAACATGAAGGTCGTTACCTTATCACGTCATGAAACTTTATCGATTTCTTGCTATATTTATGCTGATCGTAGAATATTGAAAGACTTGCCAGGAATAAATTTAAGCGGTTGTTTAAACGGTCCGGACATACATACACTGTGAATAACGTTGGAATAACGTTAAGCGTACAAAAAGCAAGTCCAGGGTTGGGAACATATTTTGGTGCCGTGACCAGGATATTAAAAAAAACCATATATTAATATGTTTAAACCTATTTTTCTTCCAGTGCCATGCTGTCCGTGGTCATCACGGTAGTGTGTTTTGTCTGCTACTGTTGTCATCGCAATATTAAAAAGCGCTCAAACTCCATCTACCGTCAACAGTGGCTCGAAACGGAGGCAAACATGGAAATCTACAGCGTGGAACAGGTACGGTCAAAGGTCATGGTTTATATTATCCTTATCTAGATGAAACAACCGCAAGATCAGACAAGATCAAAAGTGAAGTGAACGGAAATGTTTAAGTGCCAATTTACTGTCCTTCTTTTTCGGGGAATTGGAGAGTTTGCTTCATCCCCGTTGCATAACGACGTCCAAACGTTAGGAATCGAATAAAATCAATCGCAAGATAGATGGCTTTATACACGTCTTTACGAAAAGAACGTTTTTCCCGGCACACGAACGGATGGGGCTACCAACCATTAACTGGGTCAACGTGGATGTGATATTTTTGGGATCCATTAAACATTTATAATCGCCTGCATGCACAACCGTACCGAACATGAGCCAAAAAAAAAAAAACACACTACTCTTTAGAGCGGTGGCATTATACGTGGCAAATAGGTCCTTCAAGTCATTCTTTTATGATGAAAAATTGACGAAACTTAGCAAGCAGCTTTCTTTCCAATCAAAAGCACGCCACACAAAGAGGGATAAAAGTATGGTTGTAAAAATCGATACAAAATTGTAAGATGATTACATTACGCCTTTCGGTTTCGACGTTCCTCGGTATCGATATTATTGCCCTTGGCCATTCTGAATGGTGCTGATGAAGGTGGGAAAAGACGCTTCTGTCAAACTTTTCAAAGTTTTCCCGAGTTCATTCTATCTACCAATCATTTCATTGTGCTGTAATGGAGCATTTGAAGCCTTTTTGCTATTAAGTATTAATAAAAAATAATTACATGTAAAGGTAAATTTTAATAAAGATATTAAAGCTATCTTAACACAATTGATCAGTCAGGAAAAATTAACATTAAATATATTTATCAAAAAACAAACAGTGTTGCGCCCTTTACCCTTGAAATAGGCAAATAAAACAAAAAAAACAACATTTAATTAATTCACAGAAGAAAATTTCTATCACGCACGAAATCAAAAGCTGTTTTCCCACCCTCCCTTGCTTCGTTCTCCATTAATAGTTTCTTGCGTACGAACGCAACACAGCAAAGAATTTAGCGTGCGCAAAGTAAATATAAACGCCTGTAAAAAAAAAATAAGATTAAATCTCCCATGCAAAGCGACAGAAGTGCGGGTTTTGTGTGATCGTACGATAAATACTAACATTCATCTAAATTCGACAAAACGACACAAATCACTGCCAATGGAGGTGGGTGGTAGAACTGGGGACGATTGGAAGAAGAAGAAAAAAAACTCCATGTCACCCAACACTAATGGCAAAATGGCACTCAACGTAACATGAAAGACTAGAAGAGGTTGGGGGGGGGGGGGGGGTGGGGTAAGTTAAATATTCAATCAAGCGATCGAATAATCTTAATCAGGAAATTAAACGCATACAGTACAGTAGTGGTGCTACAAAATTTGCCAAAATGGTGAGGAAACCATACAGACGCAGGAAATGTAAAGGAAAACACACACACACACTTTAGTGGTGCTAACGCGAGAGGGAAGGAAAACAGGAAAAGGGGCAAACGCTTAAGAAACCGGCAAGGTAATGAAAATTAATTGCCCTGTTTACGACAAGTGTCCCGGTGTATTTCATTAAGCTGTTTTCCGAGCTCGCACTAGGTAATCCTGGCCGGGAGGTAAAATCTTCGACCACAGCCGTTCGACCACATCAGTCAGACAGGGAGGGCACAAAAAAGAAAGGGAGCGAGAAATATATAGTGGAGCAGTAGTAGTACCTACACACAAAAAATAAGAAAAAAAGACACAAAGTAGTTTAATTAATTTATGTGCATCACAAAACTGTCCGCTCCATACACACACTTTTTCTGATGGCTTGACGTTTTTTTTTTTTTTGCTCGGTTCACCTTTAAACCGTACGGTGTCGGGGTGTCGGTGTCACTCGGCACCTTTACCGCGAGACTACGGTCGCATAGTAAGGTTGCATCTTAACCACCTTACTCATTAAGTGCATCTGTGGGAGAACAAGAAGAAAGGATGACAAAATGAACACTTGCATCGCACAACGTCGCCACTATACTTTGTCCTCCGCTGCTATAACTTTTGCTATAAACTCTGTAGCTTCTTACACTGTCATTTGGCCACAGCAAAAGATTAAGAATTTTGCTTAATATTTTTCTTTTTTCTTTCCCTTTCGTTTTTCACCCCTGCCAGTGCTACGATCCACCAGCCTCCGGGACGGGTGGATTTTTTATGGATGGTAGCAGTACTACCGGCGACTATCAGTCGCTACCGATGGTGACCAGCGCTATAAATCATACGAGCCACCATCCACAGTATCCCTACCATCATCAACATTATCATCAACAGCAGCAGCAACAGCAGCAACATCATTACCAGTACACACCGTACCCGAATGGTCCACCACCGTCCTACGATACCGTTGTCGCGCAGGATGAACTGCTGGCAAGCGTTACACGCCGCAAGCGCAACTTCGCGCCCGGCACCGACACAAGGCGGGTGACTGCCGGCCCATCATCTCACCGCTGCTCGGATCCAGAATCACACGATTGCGATAAACAATCGGTCTGTCCGGAATCTACCACACCGCTGCTGCCGAAGATGGCGGCCCGTTCCCAAAGGAGCTGTGGCGTATCGGCGTCAAATGAACGCACTTACAGCGATGATGATCCTGCTGATGAAGAACCGCTCGGCCGAAGCGTTCAGCAACCCGAATGGTACGAAGATACCCGGGTGGAAACGTACGACAGCGAAACAAGCTGCAGCTGTCCCACAATGACCAACGGCACCACCGTCATTAGCCGTCCCGGTGAGGGTGGTACCATTGGACAGGCAGTACCGCCAATTTACTGTCGTAATTGTGGTTACTTTGTGGAGGGTTCTAGGGATTCATCAACCTCACCCGTCCGGACACGGTCACAGACGGATCGGATCGAACTGACGCGTAACGAGACACTCCTAGTCGATTATGAGACTATAAGCACCGATACAACGCCTGCCCGTTCCGGCGCTCGGCACGACGACGTCAATCGAAACAATACCGTCGACGACACCGCCACTAGCGTTGACATTGACATGCTGACAATGCAGCTGATGGCATCGGCATCATCCACCGTGTCCGCACATGCCGGTTCCACCAGACAGCTCGATACGATGAATAACAACAGTACGGCTAATGAAACCCAAAACTTGCGTTACTCGATCGGTGTTGTTGCACCCGATTCGTCAACCAACCCGACATCATTAAACGAAGAGGACAACCATGGACGGACGGTTACTGCCAGCTCGAATGCAAACAGTGAAAATAATAACATCATTACCGATTCATCGGCATCGATAAGCGCAACGGATCATCGGGAAACTCCCGCAAGCACCAGTGACATCATTCATCAGTGTCCAACAAACACGTCATCCAATCAGTGTTGCAATCAGCCCGCCAGTTACTTGCAGCCGGCCGGGGGTGAAATATCGACGATCCCGACGACGGTGGAAGATCACACGAACGGGAATGACAGTTTGGCGGTGGCAACTACACCACGCAACGAACCATCCGGTATCCGAAGTTTGCTAAACGAGAACGGTTTGGTGCGGTTAGATATGAGTCAAATCATCGACAACACCGGTCTACCGACGTATGAAGCGGCCTTAAAGCTGGAATCGAGCGGGTACGTGTGAGACGGGAATTTTTATCTAAAACGTAAAAAAACATCATAACAAACCAACAAAAAAAACACCAAAAACAGCACACACTCATCAGGCAAGACACTGCAAAACTTAAACAACACAATTTAAATGGCCTTTCTAGTGTAGAATTCTCCAGTGTAAGTGTTAGTTAAACACACCCCCCGGGGGGATAGAAAAAAACCAACAAAACCCGCACAACAGCAGCAAAAATGCGTCACTCATCATCACAGAACTCGCTTATCTGTTCATGATAAATACGTGGTAACAAAAAAACGGTTTAAAAATTTCTTTTCGTACGTGTCGATGCAATGAGGTTAGGTTAGCACAGAATTTTCCGCTCTTTAAAGTAAGTCATTCCATTCTAACCATTATGAATCTTTTGACTAAAAAGCGATGAGTTTATTTATGACTAGTAACCCACAGCAGCAGCTAACGTACGAAACACGGGTAAGATCAGGTTGATTGACGGGTGCGATGAGCCGTAGGTTGATCATCCTCCCCTTCAGCCGTAAGACGTAAAGGGTTTCATTGAAAGAAAGATAACAGAAAAAAAACAACCGTAACCCATATCGTGTATCTCTCATGTAGGTCCCAAGGAACACCACATCAAGGCTTTAATGTTGTGTAGTACTGTAAAAATAAATGTATAATGTTTCCACAAATACAACTATATTGGAGCTGTGTGTGTGTAATGTGTAAGTGTGCTTAGCTTTAATATGTTTAAGTTGGTAAGTAATAAAATAGATTAAAAAAGCATAAGTGTGTTTATGTGCGGACGCCTAAAGTTATGCAATTGATTGTTTTTAATAAGCGCTCTAGCCAACTGTCACATTCCTTTTAGCTATCAAAAGTAATTATTGCATACTTTTAGGCGTAAACGATGTACCACATAAGGGGATATATTTATGCAACATAAAATTATGTACAAAAACAAAAACAAAATGTTTTTTTTTTTGCATGTTTTACACACTTTCAGGCCAGCTACACTATTAGAGCAAGCAAATAACATGATCAAAACTCACTCGTTTACAATTGGGGAGCTCGCTCATTGGCACACGGACGGCAGCAGTAAAGCAGGAAGCGCGCATAGAACACTAAACACGGCTTCTCACACTCTCTCTCTCTCTCTGATACTGATGCACTAGCGCTTTGGCCGTCTGCTAAAAGGCACCCACATTCATAAGATCCCGTGGTGACGAGCAAACTTCAAAACGTGGATGAGATGCTGCCCACCCCTCCCGTCATTCGTTCGTTCTCTCGGTAGCCAATTGAACTATGCTGACCCGTCCTGTGCTGACGAAACCAGTAGCCGCCCGGGGTGGGGGCCAAATACTGTAATTAAAATAAATTAAATTAATGAATGAACGTAAGTCAATGGAAAGGGGGCACGCACTAGGGAATGGAAACATGATGCCAGTTCGGATTTGCAAGTGTCTAATTATTTCGCATGAAATGTGTAATTTAAGTAAGTACTCTTTAACGTGGATTGGTTGTGTCCAGCTTTCCACCAGGAACTTGACAAAAATTGATAAATATTTCCCCAATTCATATCACGAATTGTTTATCAAATTTTGTGATAAAAGAAAGCGAATAAAATGCTTATCAATCACTTACAAGCTGCATGTGTTCGAGAGGGTATGATTTTGCAAAAAAAAAACATTCCTATCAGAACACATAGAAATAAGGGGGGAAAACCCTCCCTTCTATTTAAGTAGCCCGATACTGTACATTGAAGTGTGTCGATAACGGAACGGGATGCGGCCAGTAAAAGGAACTTTACTTTCCCCCCCTTTTTTGCTTCCTTATCGCACTTAAGCTTGATTACATCATACAAACGATAAGAGGTAATAAGTGTTCAACCACACAGGGCGTGTGGCAAATCGGTTCTGTACATTTAAGTGACACTGAGAAAGTGAAGAACACCATCAAATAACAAATGTTTTCATTCATACCAGAACTGTAACAATCAATGAGCGATCGGACTGGTCGGATGCATACAAAGCAGAGGGTTTGTTCTCGTTGATGCTCTTGGCAAGTGAACATTACAGTGACGCTCGCTTCTCTCGTAACAATCGTTTGCAATTGTTTGCGGACAGTACAGGAAACCGCACATCAGTTTCATAAATGATTTGCATTTGGGGGGGGGGGGAGACGGGTTCTGTTGATGCTCCCATCCGTCCGACTCGTCCGTGTGTGGGGTTAGAATATATACAGAAGGGATTCTTTAGCCCTTTTTTTCTTAGAACAAGGTATAATTAAGTGGTAATATTTGTTTTTAAAATCTTTATTTTTATTAAGGTCAAATCAAGCTTGATACGAAAAATTGTTGCTCTTCACTTGTTGAAGTTACTTTACTGAATGAATCTTCATTGATTTTATTTGCAATTTACAGGGTGTTCAATAAGTTCGAATACAACTTTCGAACGTTGCGTAGCTTTAATACCATGAGCATTCAGTGTAATGGTATTGGTGTTAGTTTTAGGCCTGAATATCCACTAATTATTGGACATGTCAACTTGCTGTCATCTGCTGTTTGGTTACTAGGCTCGATGAAAGAGTACCGTGGCATTGTAGTATTTTTTTTTTTGCGAGAAATGAGCGACCCCGTGACATATTCGGGCGATTGAAACTTCATGAGTGGAAGCGGAATTTCATTTATACTGTTATCCGTCGGTACAGGGAGACGGTCTCGGCCAAGGACCATGTGAAATTAAGGCGACTGCGCTCGGCAAGGATGTCAGCATCCATGAAAGTGATGAGGGAGAGGGTTCGCCGAAAAATGAACCGTTCGATCCTGAAGACCGCGACTGAACTGCTCACACTAGCATGACGAACGACTTAAGATACAAGTCGTGCAAGAAACGCAAAGTTCACGAAGTAGCAGAGGCTACAGCTAAAAAACGGTTGGACATAGCCAAACTGATACTTTTGCGGCACTCAGGTCAGGAGTTTGTGTTTTCTGACGAGAAATTCTTGGCTGGTAACAGCCGCACGAGGTTCAAAATGACCGGTTGTGGGATCCGACGTTGTCCAGCATCCCTACATCCCTAATAAACAATCCACGATTCCAAAAACCCCGCGTCAGTGATGGTTCGGGGAGGTTTATCTAGGCGTGGGATGCTCCCACTGGTATTTATCGACATCTTATTGTAAGCCTATAGTTCTGGAGAAGGTTGTGGCCTCGGCACTTTGGGAACTCCACGTCTTTAAACTGAACGGTGCACTGGCCCACAAGACGAATATCGTCCAAGCGAGGTGTCGCGGGAATTTGACAGATTTTCGTGATAAGTCTTTGTGGCCTCCCAGCTCCCACGACCTTACCCCACTGAACTTTTTGGTATGGCCACACATGCTGGCCAAGCAAAGCGAACATCAAGCGAACATTATGGACCAATTTCAGAAGCTCATTGCCAAGATCTGGGACGAAATACCGTGATTTTTTCGAGAAACGTCTTAAGCTCGTCGTAAAGAACAAAAGGTGGAGAGCTCCCGACAAATATTCCCTAAACGTTCTCAATGAGCATAGCTTCCATAGGAATTGACTTGAAAAATTCTATCTTGTTTTTTGTTTTTATTTTTTATTAACGCATTTTAAAAATGTATTCAAACTTATTGAACACCCTGTATAGTTTCCTCAGATGTGCTAGTCAACGGTTACTATGCTACTGTAATGTGATACTGATTACAACAATAATAATTAAAAGTAATGCGCTTTTTTATTGATCAACAGCCAAATGAAACTGATCTTCACACGACAAGATCGGTACCAAATTCCATCCCAAAACTTGTGTAGGGCCTAAATCTTAATGTCGGAGGAACCAATTATCGGAGCAGGTTAGTATGCAGGTGATCCATCATACTCCGTTGAGCTTATCCAACCGTGAAAAGGGAAAAACGCACGCTAATGATTATTTATATTCCATTGTAAAGCCAAACATTTGTGAATATAGTTTGTGAACGGGAAATGAAAATAAATCCAAAATAAAGTACATTAAAAAACCATTGACGCAGGGCTACGGCATGTCATTATATTTCCCTTTTCTATCGCCAAAGGTGAACAAATAATGCCGTGTAGCCTCCACTCACCCTTGGGTTGGGCTGTGAATGTTTACTGTGTTGTACGGTTGTACATTCGCCCCATGTAAGCGTACGGTTGATAGTTTTTTTCTTTTCTTTGTGCGTATTGTTTATTAACATACGGCGTTGCGTTTAAAGGCACGCGCGTGCAATGCAGCAAACGGTGCAAGGGCATGTCGCGAATTTGTGTGATTTCATTGCCTCATGTCACCCTGTTGTTGCAGCAGCGTACAATGCTGATAATGAAGAAAAATATACAAAATTTTATACCACCAAAATAAAAATGCCACGAAACAAAACCCCCAAAAATGGAACCCCCTCATTGTGCCTTTTTGGGTATAGTTTTACTGTGGGAAAATTAAAAACGAAAATGACTTTATCAGAAGAAAAATACCGCCACCGTGGTTAGGTTAGGTTTGGTGTGGGGCTTGGTGGAAAATTGTATAAACCACAAAAGGAGGGGTTCCAAAGCCCAACCAGCGTCAAGAAAAGTGTTGTTGCCCATTGTTGACTTTTAGAAGGACAGGCACGCGGTTAAGGTTGCATTATTTAGCAGTAATGCAGTCAAAATGCAGTCATCTACGGACAGGGGCATTCTCCATGCTGATTGGTGGTTGGTTGAGAGCGGCGTAAACGATGACAACAACAAAAAACACGATGGAATGTATTAATAATTTAAACGAAAATATATTTTACTTCAATTTTCAATCTTTAAAAAAATCTTGTTTTCCTTCTATTTTTTAAAAAATAAAATTTTATTTTCAAATTCTTTTACTTTTTCATCCTATTTATTTAAACAACTGTAGTAGCTTCATCCTAATGCTAAGTTTCCAAGTATTCTAGCAGCTGCAATCCCAAAAAAGCGGTTTGCTACGATTCGTCCACGGCTATGCCGGCATCCACGTAGCGACCCAACACACGAGAATAAACAAACGCACATACAAAACAGGTCACAACTGCGGGTTTTGCTCAACACTGCCCGCCCAGCCTGCCTTACCTATGCGAGCGAAAGAATGACGTCCGACAGGAAAGGATTTTAAAATTCGGTACATAGGCACGTTGAGATTAAACAGTTGGTTCGTGCCGTGGTTTCAACGAAAGGGGGGCGGGGGGTGGTCTGTGAGGCAGTAGCAGTTTTCAGTCTAGCAGCTCTTTCCACGTGTTCAAACAAACTAAACATGTCGTAATACCCGAACAACATGCATGATCCGGCAGTTCAACACAAACATACATTCGATTTAGAGTGTGGTACATGAACTTTTAGAAGGATAATCTCCTTTTGAGAAGCATTCCAAGGGAGGTGTGCAACTTTTGGGTTGGACGGATTGGGTGGTAAGAATCTATTTCAATTATCCAAACATGCACCGGTACCATCATCATCATCACCCGGGGGCCACATGTATAGTCCGGGCGTGTGTGGAAATTGAATATTAGCGTAGTGACCCCGTAAAACAGCTTCAGAAAAACAAACTATTCTTCTCCTTTTTGCTAACTTCTCGAGTGCTCGCTCTTCTGGATCGCTTCTCGCCGGTGTGTCCTACTCAAGTCACGGCTCCATTTTGGGTGGTTTTCCCTACCCCGCCCCCAGATGAATTCTTGATGCGACCAACAAAATAAAGGGGGTGAAAAAAGGAAGAAATTTATTGATTTAATAATGCCATACCTCCCCCACCCCTCGCAACATTCTTCATCCAATCGTTTGCAAAAAAAGAATGCATGGTAATGGTCGCCTCCTTCGCATCCGATCGATTTCTGGAGCGGCAGACGGTTTCATGTTTCATGCTTGCTTCGATTCTCCACTTTCCCTTACCTGCTATTTTCTTCCTGCGGCTCCTACGATGGGTTGTTTCGGGGTTTGTTTTCCAGGACGTTTTGTTGCCTTTTTAAGCTTTTTTTTAAGCACAACCGTTAAAGGAACTGTGTGAATTACTGGCACTGGAATAGTTGCACTTGAACAGTGCAAATTTTCCACAACGACGTACACGGTAACAATGGGAATAGGCGGAAGTTGAATAACGGAAAGGCTTATTAATTTCCCCCTGCTTCTACGTTATTGCTCCACTCACTCACTTTTCTTCACGCAACACACTCCACCACACACAGACAAACACACTCGTTCACCCCGATCACTTTGATTGATTGGACTGGTGCACTATTTTTGCATACACGCGTTTGCTGCCGCTATTCCCTCAACATGCACTTTTCGCACCGCCCAATGGTTTGTAGCGTTGTTTTCAATCGAAGCCTTATTAAGTTTGTTCTGTTTTCTTCGTCCTCCTTTTCGGCGCGAGGGGTGAGCGGTACCGTTTTTCCGCTTCGTATGCCGTAAGCGCGGAAAAGCCTTCCGCGCGTTTCTCGAATGGATGCGAGCCGTGTCTCGTCAATCGGCGCCACCAAGACCTATCATTAGTGACGGTCTTTTTCCTTTTACTCCAGCAAACTCGGCACTAGTACTACTACTACTACTGCTGCTGCTCCGGTCCGGTGTGACTTCTACAAAGGGATGGCGTAGCTTGTGACGGGGTGGAATCACACACAACTCTTCCGAAAGTGTGCCGGTTGCGCGCGATTTCGTTCACCCGACTGGTATCGATCTCGGTTTTACTTTGCTCGCTTTGCTCGGTCGCACCCGTTCGCTTTGGACCGAAAATAAGAGAAATAGCGTGAAAGAATATTGCCCCCCACACCAGTGCGCGGTGTCGTCTTGCCAATCGCTTGCACGAAAGTCACCACCCGCTGGTTCGCTTCAACTTGTCCAACACTTTCGCTGCCGCTGTTCAATCCTTTCACGACGCGAGATGAATTTTGACATTTGTACGAATCGGCATTGGGGGATGAGCGATGTTTAAGCGATATAATTACACGCGCGAGAAAAATTGTACCCTACTCGGGCCGACACAAATTGCTGCGGATGTTCCGTTGCATCATACCGTGCTTCGCCCTTTTCCAATCCAAAGGACAGCGCCCCTGCGCCCCACTGATGGTGCACCTATTTACAGACGGTCGAGTCGGTACACCGATTCCGCTGGTGACACCTTTAGCGGCCGGAATGAAAGCGAACCTGCAAACACTGCCACCGTACTACGGGAGGACCGTCAAAAAGTAATCGATAGTGCGCTGGTTTTGACGGACACCGCAGAACAAATCCGCACTCAATCGTCACGCACCCGAAGTCGCGAAATCAGAGCAAACATCCCGATAGTGCTATCGTTCGCAACACACGTTCGCATTTTTCACGCCAATTTCGCGAAACAAGAGCAGAAGGGTACTACAGCACGATAAGCAACAACAATAACAACCCTTCCCTGGTCGGGTGAAAAATTGTCCCCTTGTGGGGTTGCACCAAGTTTCTAACGCTGCTTGGCCGCTTACGGCACAACTGTTTCCCGCAATGACGATACCCTTTTTCGGCACATGAAATGGGACTGCTTTTTATCAGTATGAACGCACTATCACCCTCGCCTGCTTCACGTGTGACTCATATGGCTTTTAAACAGTTTATGAACAGTAATTTCAGCATTTTTGTTTAAGGTTGCGGATGAAAAAACGTAAACAACTAGGTCTATTATTGCACGCTTAAGCTATGTCTACAGGGGATGCAAATGACAGCCTTAAGCTCAGTGTGCTGTGTGGTGCAAACTCACAGCACACGTGAACCGCGCGAAAGCACACAATTGACAGCATGGAAATTTGATTGCATTTGAAATATGAGCAATTAAAAGAATCGGCAATAAAAGCTACTGGCTTGCATTATTTCAAATGGTTCAGACATAAAAGATGTTTTCCTTCGCCACGTTTTATTGAAGATAGCGTTAAAAAAAGTCTTTTTTCTAATTCACCTCAATGCTTCGTGTAAACAGAGCTGTACCAAAAGGCAGCCTTCACTGTACTGCCAGCATATTTCCAGCTGTCATTTCGCTTGACAGTAGCAGTGTTTTGGTTTTTTGCTTCGTTTGTCAAAAAATATCTGGCCCCAGCAAAATCGTATAGATTGCAGAGTGTTTGCGAAAGGGAAAATCGTACGAAAATGAGCCTATTTCTGCGTACGGTGGCCAGAACTGGTGCCACGCAATGGTAATATTTCATTCCGGCAGTGTGTTTACTTATATATTTGTGTAAATTGCAGCAGCTCAACATACTTCACCGTTCGAGTTTTGTTCCCGGCTGGATGGTTGTGTAATCGAAATGTTTGATTAAACTGGTATCCTTGATTTGTACTCCCTCAGGATGCGGGCATCCCTATCCACGTCATCGATCGTATACAAGGATCCAAAAGCGCAAAAAGAAGCCCCGATACTGGATGCGAGCGTTATTCTTGCCGCTGACGAAGAGCGTGCTCGTGATCACCTTCCGACCATTACCGTTCCTACGAAGGTTTACAAATTCACCTTGTGAAGAAGGAATATGAAATAAAATGGTTGGTTCATTTTTTTTCTGCCACTTCCAGGTTGATATAAGCCCCATTACCGGAGTGCCGGAAGAGCACGTGAAGGAACGTCGGGTGCGTATCTTCATGCCAGCGAAGAATGCTATGCAGAGTGGTACGGATAACATTCAACATTGGAGCATTGAATTCGATAACCGTGAACGCTGGGAGAATCCATTGATGGGATGGTCTTCATCGTAAGCTAAAGACAGATCGAGTGTAGAATAAGCAATTGATCAGAATTTACCGTTTTCTTTTTAGTGGCGACCCATTGTCGAACATGCGCGTCGATTTCACCACGCCCGACGAGGCGATCGCCCATTGCGAAAAGAACGGATGGAGATGGTTCGTAGACAAGCAAGAAATTCAAAAGAAGCAGCGTGTGAAGAACTATGGCATCAACTTCTCGTGGAACAAACGTACCCGCGTATCGACCAAGTGAACAGCGGTCACGAAAGATCTTGGTAACGGAATGTGGGAGTTACAAGCATGGTCGTTATTACGCTATTAGATCGTTGTAAATAAGAGACACCTTTGAAAAACAAACCGACCGTATCCAATCTACTCAATACAAAGGCGTATTGCACGTGGAATTTCTTTCACTTTGCATTCTCTATTTAAATAGTAATTGATCTTAGTTCGTTTTAGCAATGAAATTCATTTGTCAAATTTATTCAATTTCGAAAGCTACGGATCAAATTCAAGTTCAGGCCACCACAGTCAACTTTAAGTTGATTTCGAGTTTGTCCCTTTCAAAATTCTTGCAAAGCAATTCTTGCTAAAGGACACTTCCTTATGATCGCCTAACTTAAGCGGACGGAATGTTGATGTACAAAGTGTATGGGTTTAAGTTACAAAGAGTCAATTAATCGCTTAATATTTTTTTCCATACGGTGAAGAGTCATCCATTTGAAGCTGTTCCAGCTGTAACTGTTTCCGTATGGCACCGAGCTGTGTCAATACCCGGGTTGATCCTTTTTCGTTCACCTTTGTCCGTTCAACGGCCGGTATCTTTAAAACAGAAATTGGGAAATGTTACTAAAAATGCTTTTAAGAACTGTCCATCGATTCTTACCTCCCATTTCTTCTCTACGAGCTTCAGGCCATCACTCTTGAGGTTTTCCGGTCGATCACTAACGTACACTTTCGGTGGCGAAAGTGATGGAAGCAGTGAACCGGACTTGCTACCTTTCATGCCGCCATCGTGATGATGCTGATGATGGGTATGATGCGCATTGTTCTTTCTACTATTGCCACGCTTCATCCAAAGCGTGTTGTAGTGTCGAACGTACTTGGCAATTCGTTCGTCCAGCATATCATCGCCAGCGATTGCCGACGAAGTATCGTCGTCTCGGTGCCGATCATCCGCATCGGAAGGGCTCGCGGTGGGGCGTGTTGAAACACCAACACCTCCAGTCCTTATTTTATTGTCCACAAACACTTCCCCGTTGCGAATGTTTACCGAAAGAACAGGTTCGGGCGTTTTCTTGCTCGGATGAAACAGTGAATCCTTCTCGATGTTGAGCGAGTACGGTGGTTTGCGGTAGTTGTTACGTACGATCACCGGATTGAGCACGTCCAGATCACCATTATCGTTGTCACTTTCGTGGTACTGTATGTCTAGGATTTTGTACGGATTATTTTTCGGTGAAATAGGAGCCTGATGGATTTGAACCTCGTCATCATCATCAGCGATCGTCGAATGATGCCGTCCGTTACGCGTGGAACGTTTTTCCTGATGGAACTTTGGATGTGCCATATTTTTCCGATCTGCATCCGTTGTAAGCGTACACACGGCACACAGTGCAGCTAATCCTTTCACACCTTGCGGCCGTTTCATTGATCGATCACACTTCATACAACGTACGATATGATCTTCCTTTCTGCTGATATTTGCCTGTCCCATCGGTCGTTTGCAACCGCACTTGGCGCAATGCGGTCGCTTTTGTTTCGTATGCTCAACGCCTCGCGATCCAACAGTCGGCTGGGGTGGAAGAAACGAACGATCGATATCGGTCCGGCAACTTTTACAGTACTGATACCGATGATCCGCCGTTAACGAATTGTTGGTCGTTTCGCTGGAAGATTCATAATCCTGCTCGGAAGATAACGTCGACGAAGAGGCCGCCCCAACCGACACAAAATGGTTGTGTTTATCTTGATGCGCCGAGTTACTAAAATACCGATACACCTTCACCCGTTCGTCCCCGGAAGAGAAGGATCCACCACCACCGCCATTCGGGTGCGGAACGTGCCCCGTCGTCGTGACGGATGTTGCCGCCGGGGCCACTTTTGCACCATTTTCCGAAAATGCTTTCCGCTGTCCATCGTACGGATTGAATAGCTTGTGATCGTTCTCGAGGTTGGCCAACAGCTGCAACCGGCGGATATGATTCTGTTCGTTGGCGATTCGTACCTTTTCACTGCGCAACCGTTCGTGTTCGAGCTGCTCCTCAAGCTGCATCGTTTTCAGCTGCTGTTCCAAACGACTGCACAAAACGCGAGAGCAAAGATGCGTGTTTTAGTGTTTACGGTACATTACACATAAAGGCCTGGTGGAGGAACATGCGTGACGAGGAGATTATTTTTCGACCACCAAATTTGGGCCAATCGAGGAGTTGAAAAATGTTTTAAGATTACATTAAAAGTTTACAAACAAAAAAACAAAAGGTCCTCCTTAACACCATTAAATAAAACAATACAAAACCTCCACAAACTAAAACTTTTTCCTCAGCGAAAAATGGCAATTTTTATGATTGTTTCCTTTAAAGCTAAAACAGTACAATCCGTGAGCGAAACGATAACAGCACATTTAACCCATTTTTCACACAGCACCTCCCCCCATCAACGGCTATCAAACGTGCGTGTGAAAGCTTTTCAAAACAACCAATCCATTTTGCGTTCGCTTCTGTACCTGGTCAACATTTCCTCCTCGAGCTTTTCCTTCTCCCGCAAACGTTCGACCTCCTTTCGCTTTTCCTCGATCTGCTTGATGAGCTCCTTCTGGTACTCCATCTTGCGGCGACTTTCCTCCTGATAGAGAAAAGAAGTCAACAAAAGCAAATTATTTTCAAATTCCGAAATACAACACACCTGGGAGTAGAAGATTTGTTTTCAATTTTTGCCTCAGAATTGCTGTACTGGAGAGAAAGAAATTAAACACTGGACCCAATTTTTGTTAACAAACATTCGACACCCTATACCCCCCCCCCCGGACCACTCCTCCCTTTTTCCCATTTAATTCACACCCCAAAAACGAATACCTACATCGGCCAACATCCTGTTCCTGCGATCGATAGTGTCTGTGTTAAGAATGGTAGGCAGATCAGTATGAGCTAAATCTTGGATCAACTTCTCACGGGGGCTACCTTTGCGGAAGTTTGCATTCGCTTCCGCCACCAGTGACTTGCCGAACCGGACCTGCGGTTGGCCGCCACCGGCAGGCGGTGGACTCGTGGTGCCAGTTCCCTTCTCATTGGTCGCTGTTTCCTTTCCCGGCGGTTTACCGGTACCGTACTTCTGCATGTACTGCTGATGTTTGGTCGTCACTTCCGGAATCTGCAAATGAAGGGCGATGAATGGGAGGGCATCGGAAGTGGGATAAATGTTAATTAAGCAACCATGATTCAACAGCAAAATGCAGTTGTGCTTGTGCGAAAAAAGTAGTTTAATAATTAAGAGAAAGTAAAGATAAGGGTGACTTGAAGCTAATTCTTCGTGCAAAACGCTACACAACTACAGGTACTTTTGTGTGTGTGACAATGCGATTCAATGCGAGAACGGAAACAGCTAATGCGTTGCTGATGCAGGTTTTCTAGATTTGCCTACCGCAGAAGATTCAAGAAACAGAGATAGTTTACCACGTTAGCAATGAAATTTACATTTTTCAAATACTCTTGATATTCCTGCTGGCGCGTACGGGAGAGGACGGTTTTCTGCTCCTTTTGCTTTTTATTGAAACTCGGAAAATATGAAAAGAACGTATCCGAGACCCACTGTTCCATTTCATCCTGCAATTGAGAAGAGAAACATTAACACATTATAAACAAATGGTACTTTATCTGAACTTTACAAAATAAAAAAAACATTCGATTAAAGGTAAGAAACTATTCTAGAGACATATAGGCAGCAATGCTGCCGAGCGAAAGCTGAAAATAGGCCGTTCTTTGCCGGAAAATCCAACGTGCAACCGGGGAATTTTGTGAACGAAATCAGATATTTATAGATGAATATACAGGCTATTATCATTTGCATAACTATTTTGTTGTTTCTAGAGGGAGAGACCGAAAAAGAGAAACCGAGCAAAAGGCCGTCTCAGTGCTGGCTGCATTTATTCTGCCTTAGGATATTAATCTATATAAGACGACTTCATCGATTGACTTCTATTCAAATCGACCTATTTTTAGAAATAATTACTATAATATGGGTAAAATAAAAAACTTTATTTCCTCAACTGTACAGCAATTGTCACGTGCTTCTTTAAATATTATCAACAAACGAATCAACTAAACGCAAACACATTACTAACGGCTGCACATTAACTCATAAACATTTCAACAAAGTTTCCATTACATTCCCCATGTGTAATATCCACGCTGAGAACACGATTCTGTTCACCTCAAACAAACTTTGTGTGGTATGAGAATTAAGCGGTCAACAAATGGCGGCCACCAACACCTTCACTGATGCACACACGGGGAAATAGATAAACGTTTTCGTGTAACCGATTATGTTTTGTTTTGCTGTTGAATGACTCGCATCCTGTAAGCAAATTAGACCCAGTCACTGTACTGCAAAACGAACAGGAAATTGTTTCCCGAATGCGACGGAAGTCGCAACAGTGCCATCGCCATACAAATGCGCCATGCATAGTGCAAATGGTACAATGAACCTGGACGGGTAATGGAATTGTTTTAACAAATTGTGCGATGTAATTTAAACTTCTAAAGTTTATCAACCTCGCGGTGGTAAAAGTTCTACCATGGGCAGGAAACAAAACTATATGTCTCTGTTGGCTTGGCTTGGGAGGACTAGGCGCCTCCATTTGGGAGCTTTTTCCATGCAATTAATGGCGCGCATGGTGCTAACGTGTGAATGTATATGTGGCTTGTAAGTGGCCCCCTTGCTCCGGTACGCCGGTAGTTCGTGACGAGGACTGTTGAAAAATGTAACATCATCATCAGTGCTTCCTTTTTGTATTTTTTTTTCACCCACCAGCAAAAGCGTGTTGTCGCCACCGTTGGTTTGCGGAAGAAATAATCATTTGTTGTAAAGGACTTACAGCTTGAAACGTCTTATGTGCGGGGGAATGGAATATTATATTCGGTTTTCTATCCCTAGCCAGTAATTGAAATTGTGCCACTTGTTTTCGACATTGCTACAATGGCTACGTTTCTTTGAACCTTGGCCATACATTGTAATAAACACATAGGCTAATGAATGGAAATACTTCGCGTACGCACATACGCTGAATCATGGAAATTTAGAAGAATTTTGAAGGCCACATAAAATTGTTCCAATAATCACACGATCGTAGTCTTTCATTGGCTCTGAATGAGTACTAGTTATAGGCAAATTTGTTCCAGATTTATATCGCCATTTGGACATCGTGGAAAGGTCCGACATCAATTTCATGACAGGATAAGTTATGAAATTTCTTTTACGATTTTGAGGTCACCGTAAAGCTCAACAACGTCCTTTCGCCAATAAGGGAAATAAATACTTCTTCTGCTCATTTTTCCTTAAAACTCATTTCAGAAACTTTCGTCAAATCGAGATTTTAGAATAAGTAGGTTTTTGGAAATACAAATCTTTACTGGAGACTTGCTCAAGGAAGTGGAGAATTTTCCTCAAATTTTAAAGGATAATACCTTTAAACGTTTTTTGATGACCATAAAAGAGACAAAATTTCCAAAATTTTGACAACTCCAAAGATATAAAGATATAGCTCGATCACTGGGTATACCAAGAAACATTAAATTATTTAATTTAATTATTGTAAAGTTTTAAAATGGCCTCCATTTCTTTTTCGCTCATCAGCATTTTGCCGCAACATAATGCTTTAATTTCCAATCCTCCACAAAAAGCTTTAGTAACCTTCCCGATAACTGCATGTCTACCAAACGAAACACTCAACCAGCTCAACATCCTGTCATAGACAAGGAGGTCTCGGTCGATATAATAACATAATACACACATCATGATGTTACTACTGGCCGTTGTAAGAATAATCCTTAAACGGTTGAAAGGGGGAAAAAATTACAAAACTACATAAGCGAATGGCCGATTCAATCAGGCGAGTTAGAGTCGCGGAAAACACTTCATAATTTTCAATCGCCTGACGAGGAAAAATTGCCCACTTCACGGTCACGTACCGTGGACCATACTTTCCACTTAATGTGAATGTAAATTTAAAATTCTGTATCGAACAAAATGTAAACCACACATACGTTATTATGAAGAGGTTCATTGTATGTAAATGAAGCTTGTTTTTGAGCTAGCATTTTTTCCCTTGTAGTGAGTTCTTCACATGGAAATGGTTTTTTTTCCTGGATGGTTAATTTCTTAATCGTTGTTCGTGTGGAAATGGAACATTAATGAAGAAATTTAATTAAATAAAAAAAACGCTCGTTTGCAGAGAATTCTCTTCTTATGTAGACACCTCTTGTCGATGGTAATAAAAATGAAGATGAACGACCGAAAACAGCAGTCCGATTGTACTATCCCCAATGGTGTCACGTATCCATCCTATATTGACTAACGGCCAGTAAGTGGTTTGACTCGTTCATTCCACTTTCCTGTCAATTAATATGCAACCGGCGACTTTTCCACCATCCTAGCCCGTATGGTTGCGTTGACACTGATTCCTTTTCCACAAGATCAGTTTATAGTGTTTTCCCCCCTCATTTTGTTTCATTTCCAGTACGGTGGAAAAAGGCGCCAGGAATTGATGGCGATGTATTTAGGACAGATTTGGAATTAATTTCCAATTTTCGATTCCCCGCTGCCTTTCTTTTGGGGGAGTTTTCAGATGTAAGGATAGAAGACAGGGGCAAAATGTCTGGTGTACATTGATCGGGTCACTTCGCGTACGAATGACTGACTGGCAACGAATATGCATCGCGGTCAACTTTTGCTCCAAACGCGGAACTACATTCAGTGCTGCCTCATTACGAGGTGGCACAATATTTTAGGCCAATGTAATGGAGATACACATCAACGCATTTCTGATCTGATTCCATCCTACTTCGGGGTGGTTCATTCACGATTTACTCGCAGGGGGCTGGAGATCACTTTTGGAGGTTAATAGAACGCCACTAAAGTAGGAAACCAAACCCAGGTGGGTGCATTCTTCCGCATGGCTAATGAAAGCAAAAGATTAACTAGGAGCAAACTGGACGCGTGATTCGAATGGTGACGAAATTATATTAATTAATGATACGACGTCATTCATGGGACATAAACGACGGCGTACATGTGTGCCGATCGATAAAAACTATAAAACTATCCAGACATTATCTATTATGGAATAAAGCATGGTTCTGGCTATGAAATGACCCACTTCTAGGATATTGGAAATATTGTTGGACATGAATTCTGAAAATTGGAAACATTGGAACGGAAGATATATAGATAAATCATTATTACTCTTATTTTGGTTAGAAATAAGAAATTGTGGTCAAGATCATATGATCATTCAAATTAATAATGATCATGTAATATAAACGATCAAATTAAATGTAAAACAGAGATGTGGCTAGATTTTTTGGTCTTTTGATTAATCTTGCAGACTTGACGTGCCATTTCTCGTTAACTAGACCTGCTTTTACCCCTCCTTGTTGGGAAGAAACGGTCCGTTTAGGATTTTTCATCAGTCCTGTCGTGTGAGAAACCGGCGCTTCCCCAATCGTTCATTGATAGGTTTGTGTGAAACGGGATTTTGGTCGGGCATAATTTTGTACGAAAAAACCCCTTCTTTGTAGTGTGCATAATAAATTATAATACATAATGACCTTGTCTAGCAATCAATTATATAGCAGATAACCAGATCTTATCCGATTATACGATCAAACAGGGTAAAAAGAATACATCTACGGAAATGAACAAAAACTACTAAATACACATTAAATTGTACGAAACTTGGTTGAAATAATAATTCATTTCAAACATCACTTACAGTCCCGAACCAGATTTGATGTAATCCGATTGATCAACCCTGATGATGATCGTAGATTGTTTGTAATAACTTCACGACATGACAATGCCTGTAATTCCTGCACTAGGATGCACTAGGAACACATAATCACGGCACTTTCATAAAATTCACAATGCAGTTTCTGGAAGACTTAAAAGCACGCCGAAAAGGCAACTACTACGCGAACGAAAAGGGGACACCTTGGCCTCCGATAACTGTGTCTTGCCAAGTGGTCGTCTTGGAAGGTACTGCCGGTCGTTTGCTTCTTAGCCACAGTATCCGACCAGCCTGTGCGAACTTATCCTTACACTAGGAAAAGAAAACCCATTCCATTCCCAACACCGAAGGAAACGAGCAGACATTCTCAGTGCGCCGAATCCGTACCATGACACTCGGGTGGTGCATGTTAGTGGGATATCCCTTCGGTATACCGCAAATAACTCACCTGTTGCGGCGACATTTGTATCGTCCGTTGTGCTGATGGGACTGTCGATGGTTCTTCGATAGATGCCGATGATAGGCTATCCACAACATCCTGCGGTCGGTCAATATTTGTCGAATCGATAGAGCTTCCTGCTGCTGTTTGTTCACGGGAAGTTCTTACCGGCACTCGTGAACCGGCATCGTCTTCTTTTATGATGTTGGTTTTTCTACTAATTTGCGAGTTGACCTTCTCCTTGGAAAACTTATCATTGGAAGGGAAGGCTTGGGAAGTTATCACTTGCTCGTTATCATCATTGCGTGGTTCTTCCGGTGGTGTAGAATGTTGTTGTTGATTCGATTCCTCCCGAGCAACACTTTTAACTCGAGCTTTATCCAACTCTAGCAACTGCTTTTGCTTGGCGATAAATGCTTCTAGCTCTTTTGAATATTCCGTGTAAGACATTATTAAATAAAACACAATTTAATTACATACAAACAACTCTTCAATTTCAATGCGCCGCAGAACCACCAAACAAAATAATCGACCGTTTATAATTTCCGAAAAAAGCGCTTTTCTTGACATTTATTGCTGTCAGTGAATTATGCTGTCAGTAGACGTGAAAATGCTGGCAGAATTACGCATGGTGTTTTCCACAGTCACGTGGAGGACGTTGAAATATTTCAATCAATATCGATAGCAACATAAATTCAAATGATATGCGAAGATCAAACACGTGGAACATGCAATTTCGTTTTATTTTACCATGATTGATTTATCCTGTGCTTTTTTAGTGATAGTCTGAGGCGTAATATTTTTCATGTTTCTCTGCTTGCGTTTGCACATGGTGCGTATCATTTTAACGCGAAGGCATGCCAAAATTAAGTTTCTCATCGAAAAGTATGCAAGCTCGATCAGTGTGATGATGCTGAAGCCGAAGAAAAACTCCAGTATGCTTCCTGTAGACACTGAAAGAAGGACATAACGATAATCATGTTGAAGCACCACGATCATTGTATGCTAATGCTTGCTTACCCATCGCGTCTATAAAGTCGTAGATGATTCCTCGGCTGTAACGTATTTTCGGTATGCGAATGCTCCACTTAATAACTGGATCATTAAACCAGAACGTTGAACCATACTGTTGCAGCGTGAACGTGATATCGTCGCAATTTTTTATGCAATTACATGCACCGAAAATTTCCCGCAGCTCGTCGGCCGTTAGAAATGAGATGTAGCTTTGGTACAGCTCCACACACGCCAACTGCGTTAGTTTACAATACCTTGAGCGATCTGTTAAGATTGGTGGAATATCAGCACACATGAGTACGATGCATTTTCAATCACATTTTACCTGATATTTGATAAAAGTATGGGATACAATCGCAGTGCTTGAGAAATAGGTAGAATTTACATTCCAGTAAACATAACCCGTAGGAGTAATAGTCTGGGAAGAACTTCAGGTTCGATTCATGCGGAAATCGACACTTTCGTTGCTTTATGCTTAAGCTTCTCAAAGCAGGAACGGAAGTGATGGCGAGGGCGTTGAAATCCATTTTGGTGAATGTGAAAAATCCACGCTCGACTAGGAGCGATTTTCTAATCGTCGGCATTTCGTATGGACTGTGGAAATAAATCTACAGCATAGTTCATTGTAAACGCCTGTTCAAACGCCTGTCTACACATTTGAACTTACATTAGCATTCGACGTACAGTTAGATATCGTTGCCGAAGCTTCGCCGTTGAAAACACTAACTTCGTAAAGCTTTTCATCCCCAGCATATGCATCGATGCTCAGGTACCTTCCAATAGCCGTGTTAAACGTGTAACATATCCCCATTTCCGTTAACGATCGTATCAATGTGCCCTGTAGATCACCCTCCATCGTGATGATAGCGTTCGGTCGATCGGTAAGCTCGTTCAGTAACTCCCTCAGATCGACACCTTCGAACTCATCAAACTCGGCCAAACGGCCCACATTTTCAATGTCACTCTCCAGAAGAGTATCGATAAATTCACCATATCGAGGGGCCAGTTCAGGATCAATGCGAGCTAGCATTTCGTCACGCGCCTGTTCATTCAGTCGCTTCTGGAAGCACACGGTCAGGCTGGGAAATGTTGTATTCCACAGATGATAGTCGCGATCTAGTGCTATGACGGTGGGGTTGGTCCAGTAACGCACCCAGAAGCTTCCAACATTGTAACAGCCAGCAAACAGTGCCATCGAAATGATGCCAAACCATATTAATCTGAAATCAAATGTAAAGGGAAATTATTAACAGACAAGTTACCATTACAAGCAGGTGCCCGTTGACCATACTTACTTTTCAATGTACGTGCTTCGTTTATGGACAAGATGGAACACTCCATGTAAACTGGTTTGCGCAAGAACGTTTTGAATAGCCTTCGTAAAGGAAAAACGATACACCATGGTTGATGAGCAGGAATGGATAACCGATAACAAAATGCTCCATTTATATAAAGATTTCTAAGTTAAATCATTGTTAAATTATTCAGCGCTAACACACCTTGTCATGTTTTCAACCCAAACAAAAGTTTTCCCACGAGCTTTGAAAACTACAAAAGAACAATGTCGGATAAATAATCAATCACAAATTATCATTGAGATATCTTGAATGCTTCTATTGATTATTTGATGAACACCACACGCACATGTTTATGAATATTCGTGCACAGAAGCACGACAATGAAACAATTTAAAATAGCCAGCTAAAATACTCAAACAATAAATACATTTACAAAAACAAAACGTTGCACAATGTGTTGCAAAAAATATGAAATTTTCTATTTCAATTTTAAATTTAACGCTTTTCATTCGGTTTGTGGGGATTTGTTTACAAATTGCAGCTGTCAGCTGGGAACGTCAATTTCCTTCAAACCATTCGCACACGCACACAAGCAACCACAGTGGGGGGGCTGCACGGAAATCGTGTTGTTATTATTGTCAGCGATTGTAGTTGCTGCTGTTTTTATTCGTCTATGGTCGTCTGGTGTAAGTGGCACGCTGCACCACACCAACAGTGGAACCACTTTTTCCTTCTTCACAACAAAATAGGAAATTGCTGGGCTTATCAGAGCTACATATCGCGCCGAGCAACATTGCGTTACTCAATAGTGTGACCCTTCGGACAATTGCCGTTCGGTTGGGGGTTAGAGGTACAGATTGCCGCGGTGCAGTGATTACTTTGCCTCGAGCAGTGGCAACAGAGCATTACCATACCAGGCTAAATATTAGGGCTGTGCAAAATGAAGTGAAAACCAAAGCAACCACACGCCCCCGGAGATGATTCTCAAGAATGCTTAAGTCGTTGTCAACAAACGGATTCAGGATCGCAAGAGTTACTTTGTCATCGTAGATTACGGCTGTGCGATAAAAGGGATCTTTCTATCTGGACGGATGTATTAACGACGTACATGCACAAATCGTTCAGTACAGTTCGTGTGGGGTTCGATAAAGTGTCGCATTTCGTTGACGGTTAGCCGATAATTAATCGTACTTAAGTCCACAGTAACGGAGCTACGTAGCAAGGACAAGGACGGGTTAACAAAAATAAAAGGGGTAAGTAACAGTAACTATGGGTTACATTACACGGTACGGCACGGCAAACACTATACCTGCGTTAATCCAAAAGCACGCTTGAATCGGAATAAATTTGGATAGTTAATCGTCCGTAAACGGTACTGCTTCGTATGGTACTGCAGACGAAGCAATTGGATGTACGATTTGTGTAAAGTGTGTGCTTCAATTGAATTTCTCCGCAAAAACAATTGCACTTTTATCTACCCATGTGCTACGACCTTTACTACCGCTGGTTGCGTGTTTGCCACATGCCTGCTATATATTTACTAGTATCATTCTTCATCGCTTTTCGATTATTGATAAAAATTATCGTCAATCGCTCCGTCGTTCGTCACCCGTTTCGCGTTCCCCAAATACAATCTAGCCTCTAGCGGGCTGATAAGAAAGGTAGCGATACTTTCAATCAACCACTTTGGGTAAAGCCAACGCAAGTAAACAAATTCTTCTTCCATCGTGTGTTGCGTTGCGTCGTCGCACAGCGCCTGGGTCCGCACTGATCCAAACTCTCCCCACCGTAACAACTTATTATGTCAGCGATTAAGTTGGCTTTGCTTGCGCAGCTTTTTACAAAAAAACTCTCTCTTTCCAACCACTTGCACCAGTCTATTTCTGGAGAGAGGAAAAAACACACACACACATCGTGGGGAAGCGAGACGCGGGGGATACCTTCTTAATCGTTTTATGAACCTACTTTACACATGCCCTATGGAGGTGGTTTTAACGGTTCGTC
Organism: Anopheles funestus; assembly: GCF_943734845.2. Taxonomy (NCBI): domain Eukaryota; kingdom Metazoa; phylum Arthropoda; class Insecta; order Diptera; family Culicidae; genus Anopheles; species Anopheles funestus. The sequence goes on along the minus strand of NC_064599.1, from coordinate 16,231,333 downwards.
ACATGTTTCTTTTCAAACGCAATTTCCATCTAGCTGTGAGCCTGTACGGTACGTTTCGGACAGTGTCGAAACCGGTCGGCTTTGTTGCGCAAGCTGTGTTCTGATCGGGCAAGATGCAGGTACTGAGCAAGATGACTCCGGTGCCTGTCACCTGCCTGGAGTATGTGCACCCATGGACGCAATCGTGCACACTGGCAACGGCGGAACTAATGATCGTCGGTGTGCAGTACTGTCTTCGAATCTATGCAGCCGTGTATGCGGTAAGTGATGCAAATTTGATTGCTTCAGGCGAAAATATACAACATCTTTATGTCCTCTTTGCATTTCAGCTTTCTCTCATAATGCGTGGCCGCATACCGACAATGCCAGAGCTGAAGAAGACACTTCGCGGATGGCTTCAATCGACCGTCTTTCTAACAACCAATGCCTTCAGCTATTCGATCCTCATGTGCACCATACGGCGAGTGATGGGAAACTTTAACTTCTATACCGCATCGTATGTGCCGGCATTCCTCGCGGCTCTCATCTCGATCATGGTAGAACGATCTTCCAGGCGGGCGCTTTTGGCACTGTACGTATCGAATGTGGCCACCGAAACCATGTGGAATATATTGCAGTCCCGGGGGTACGTTAAATCAATCCCACACGGTGAGCTTGCCATCTTTGGACTGGCCACCTCGGTGCTGATGTACTGCTACCGGAAAAATCGTCAAGAAACCTACCGGGACTCGATGTTCGATGTGGTACGCTTTGCAATCGGTGACAGTGAGGTGATGAAAGCGGCACCTACGGTACCAGAGGAAGCAACGCCAGCCATCCGTGAACCGAACACGCGTGCTTCGAAGGGTCCGAAATATCCATTGCCCTTCATACAGGCGATCCTGCAAGCCTATCTACAGCTTACGGGACGGTTGAAGGCGATGGGAAAGCACAAGCTATGTCGCCATCGTCACGGATGTCTTTACGACACGCTCTCTAGTGGTACGCGCATGTTTTCAATCGGTCTTGGGATACAGGTCGTGATGAAAACGGTACTCCAGATGCGTAAATTCATCAGCCGTCCGGCACTGATACGTAAAACGTTCCTTAACAAGGAAATAGCTCGATTGGGACTATTTCTCGGTGGATTCACCTCTATTTATAAGGTAATGTTTCTTGTTGGAATTGTCCATTTTAAATACCGATCGATTAACCACATCGCTTGAACTGTTTGTTTCAGATGTCTTCCTGTCTGCTACGTCATTTTACCGACAGTGATAGTCCATTGTTTGCCTTTCCTAGCGGACTTTTAGCTAGTGTTGCATTCGCCTTCTACTCTGACAACACAATTGCCTTGTACATAATGTGGAAAACGTTACAGGTGCGGACCATTTGATATCGAGCGCGTAAACAAACGATCTTTGCTAAACACTCCACTATCGTGTCTTTCCCAAATTTCAGATAACATACAACTGGGGTATAGAGAAAGGTTACTTACCAAGGGTGCCCGGATTTACGGTGATGCTGTACGCCGCCAGTACTGCCCTATTGTTTCACGCTGCCACTATCGAACCAGGAAATTTGCGGCCGAGTTACTGGAAGTTTTTGCACTCCATCTCTGGTGGAAGGTAAGTACGGGGAAAATTATTCTTTGTTTAAATGATAAATTTTAAATTTACATATCCTTACCTTTCCACAGAATTTGCATTATGGATCGTAGTGGGTTCGATGTGTACGGTTTGGATACTTCCGGACAAATACGTACTATGATGAAGCTGTGCAAAACGGAACCAATCCTACAGGGACGATTGAGCTGAGACGCCGTACGGTTGAGTGAATCCGTTCACAGAAATGTAATTTCTGTCCAACTTCCAAATTCATAACGCCACTGTTAACAGTGTGTTTAGAAAGCTTTGAGCTATGAGGTATGGGGGATTAAGCTAAAAAAACAACAAAAACAAAATCAAAGATTAGTTAACACGTACGAACAAGTCCTTCAGCAAGTGACAATGTTTTCTTTATTACGCTGCGGACGGTTTGTACCGGCATACCTTAGCATAGCGTCAATCATCACAGAGAACGAGAAACTAGCGCACTTAAGCAAAGCGGGTACAGTAGAATTAAAAGCGTAATGCAATTACCTGTTAAGCGGGAGGTTTATGTTTGTTGTGTTTTTTTATTTTTTACTTTTAAAATGTGCATGTTTTCTTGTTTTTTGTTTTAGCTAAAATGTTTAAAATGGATTAACGTTTCGTTGTACGCATATAATGACGGAATAAATTTTGTGCTAGGTATATAACTTGATTTTGTGGCCTGTTACTTGAGATTTGAACATGTTGAGTAAACTAAAGTCGGAGATTTCAACGCGAAAGACAACGAACGTTACGGGTAGGTGATAAAATTGAGAACGTGACAATCTTGAGGCATCAATTCTGAAAGGAATACAGGAATGGAAAGTAATGCAGAACTTTCATTTGATTAGTTCCAAAGCACTGTTTCTACTCGTGACTTATTGCAATTTTTTACTTGAATACTGGTGCTGTAAAAAGGTAATAGTTCGGTAATAGTCGAGTTGAGTTAGTTATAACAAAATAAATTGATTAAATAAATTTTAAATGCAGTTTTAATACCATCGAACATTTCTTGAAAAGCTCCACTGCAAAACAGATTTACTTTGCCATCGAAGGATGCTTAGCAAAACACCATCAACAAAAGCTTTCCCCAGTTCGAACAAAATGAAGCTTTGAAAAGCTTTCACGCACGCAAAGATTATCCGGGAGAGGAAAACTTCTAGCGCGCAACCAATGGTTGTCTCGCTTTAACCTACGTCACAAGATCGATCGATGGGTACAGCAAACAAACAAAAAAAAAGGGAAACAAGGACCCATCATCGTGCTCCTTGCACCGTTATCCTCGCATCCGGTCGTACTGTTGCGCGCTGCGCTGCTAAAGCTTTCCACTTCGGTCCTTGCCGTTATTACGTCAACGTACGTAAGCGTGAAGCAAAACCCGAACGTGCGAACGGGACGGTAGCCAGTGCCGAGTGCGCTCCTGCGGGCATCCGGATTCGCGTACCGGCCACGTTCGGCCACTTCTCAGTAGCCGGAGAGATTTCATGCGGGTTGGTAGACGTTGCCGCTGTGCGTGCTGCAGAAAAAGGAGAACTAGCTCTGTTGAGCAACAGAACCTTTCCTGTCCGGTGGTGGTGTGTCGTGGGGTAGTGGGGTTTGTACGGATTAAGGGAACAGGATCAGAGACTGAAGAAAAATCTCAGCACCGGATTCCCTGCTGGTTCAGTTCCGCAACCGTAACCGCATTCTTTCGCTCCCTCTTCCCCTGTTTATCCTTCATTTTAACGCCAATTCTCGTTAGCTTTCCACAAAAGGAACATAAAAAAATAGTGCAGAAGGAGCAGAATTAGCAGTGCCCGTGTATGAAGTGTTAACGGAAGACATGCTCCAATAGTGAAGAAATAGAATTCTTCCTCACCATTTTCTGATTGCCACCGTTTGCCGTCTGTGAGCTAAAAAGGTGTCTGCGTGTGTGCAAACCTGTGTAAAGAAGAGTACACACTTCACGGGTGTCCTTTAATTTGTCGTGTTGGTGGAGGTCCATTTACTGAGTTACAGTGTCCGGCCCTGGTAGGCAGCAGCAGGTATTCCAGGATAGCTCGGTAATGTGAAGAAGAGGACAAAATGTGTGCTCACTGGAGCGTAAGTGTACGTGTGCCGTGAAATATGAATGGTTGGCTCCTGTGTGTGTTTTTTTTTATTTCCCGTTTTTGTTGGGGGTTCTGGCTGTTCACTGGTGCCATACTTCCTACCCGTGTGAACAAGTGTGGTTTGAAGTGTGTAATACGTGCGTTCCTGGACGAATTATTTAAAAAAAAAGAGAGCAACCGTTGAACCATTCGTGACCAGTGCCAAGTTCGGTTCGTTTTTTTTTAACCAGCCAGCGGTCATTACACGGCACGTACCAAAATTCGATTCGGAAGAATTTGAAGGACCACACCATCGACCAAAGCCGCGGATCAATGCTAACGTTTCGGGCGTACGACGAATTGGCAAATTTTTACTGTATAATACGCCAGTGGAATCGCTGGTTCGATGGTTGCGTGCGTTTGTTGCGAATGGAAGGAGAAGTTGGTTTTGTGAGTGTTTTTTTTTTTGCTTCTTCTTCTTCTTCTTGCTGGTGAATATGGTAGTGGCACGATTTTCCACTGGAAGCCATTGCTGGAGCCATTTGGCCTGTGCAATGTGGGTCCGTGCGCCATTCGTTGTGTGCGACTTTTAGACGACATAAAATATACAAAATGAAGAAACTGGAGCACGATGATGATGGATACGAAGCAGAAACTCTTACTGTGTGTGTGTGTGCGTGTTTTTTTTCTTCTTCAAATGAATCCATTGTTTCGCTTATACACGCGGCGTAACAAAGATCGGAACAGGGAAATTCTTTTCATTGTTTTAAATGAAAATAAAAAAAAACGGAAACAGAACGTAAGAACAATGTCAGCAAATAAACAAACACTCTTAGATTCTGGCACGCTACGCGTGAGAAAACGGTGTCCAGGCTTGCGGGCACAATCGGGATGCGAGTTTTTCCTTCCGCCGTGTTTTCCACATTTCAGCTGCACTTGCTGGTGGGATAAAAAGGAAAGCAAAACAGCCCCATGCTTGTTTGACATTGAGCGCGTTTGTGTGAAAGTTCTCTCCTCGGTGTACATGTGTCCCGCATGTCCCACAGGCCTCAGGTTCAGCTGTAGTAGATGCAGAAAGTAAAAAAGATGCCTTACTTTGTTCACCCTGTGCGTACAAGCGCGAATGTCTTTCCCGGGTGTCCGGAATTGTCGCTAGACACGCATCTCCCCACAGGCAATAGAAGTGATTGTCGCGCGGTACCAACTTGCTGCACAGATTCAACGCGCCTTTATCGCATTTACTGCTCGTGGAGAAGGTGTTGTGGAATGTCATTTCTTTTCGTTATCGTTCCTTCAACTCTATTAAGGAAGTTGGATTCATCGACCAGCGAAAAGGTTTAATATTTGTTGGTGTGGCATTACTTTGTATCGTTCAAGTGGACCGGTTGGATAATCAGCCAGTGTTCTAGCACTGCAGCTCATCCACTATATCCGTTGATACATTAATCCGTGCTTGTCTCATTTGCTTATCGACACACTAGAATTGGCCTGAAGTATGCAAAGTGTCGCTTCTTGAGCAACATGTTGTGCTGTTTATCAGTGGCTCATTTCCATAACCCCTACTATCCTTTTCCACTTGAACACGTACACGGCCGGTATTGAGGGTACTGGTAGAAGCGGTTGCTGTGAAGATCCTCGTTTTCAAAACGGACAAAGGAACTTCCGCATGCGGAGATATTGCAAATGACCTCCACTGTATATGTATGAACATTCGGAGATAAAGCTATCGACAAGGTGGAAGCTTTTGCGGTTGGCTTGAAAAATTTTGTAACTCTGACGTATTCAGTGGAGGATCAAATGGGGTCGGTGGACACCTAGGATCCCTCCAAATCATCCAAGAATATTCCCGGTCGTTTCAAGTAGAATCCATAGTACGACTACCATTCCTCCTTGGGTCTTCAAGGAGCTTCATCCACCAAGTAATTAAGTGCAAGCTTCGCAGGTTCAAAATCGATCACAGTAGGCTAAAAGTGGCAACACAAAAGTAAACATTGATTAGTGCTGGTACGGTTCGAGTGGAACGTGTGAAAACAGGATGTTTAAGTTCGAAATACTCACTCAACTTACCATGCCATCGACACTTGCCACACTAGAGATCACCTCTTACCTCAGGGAAGGTGTTCCGGTCACACGTACCACTCGCGTTGGTTGATGCAAATATTGCTCCAGCGATGAAGAACCGCAAGCACTATACACCGTCATCATTAGTACACTTGGTTTCAAAGAGTTTTGTGTGCGTGTGTGTGTTGCGGACATAATACACACAGAAGTGTGTACATATAGTGCCCGGTTGCGTTTAGTGGTACTTTCGAGTGGTACGTGACCACATCCAGCGAACGATCGATCCTGTGAACACGGATCCAGTATGCGTGTGTTGTGTGTCCGTTTTAACGTCATCGTTTGTTTTCCCCTTCCGTTTTCCACACATAGCAGCGTCCTAGCAAAAAAAAAACCCCACGCGTAGGAAGGTGCCCGTGAATGAAATTGTGAACACAACGGAAAAGCACAGCATTTTTCCATCGGTGAAGGAAAAGCAATAGGAGAAAGTGCGGCTGCGTGTGCGTGTGTTTTGTGTGGTGTGATTTTTCAATTAGTGTCACCGAAAGGAACACTCCACCTCCTTTCGGTAAAACCAAAAAATTAACCGGAGATGGCGCTAACACTAGGCTGAGGTCAACAATCGTCACTCAAACTCACCGCACAATTTCGGTACTGTGCGGTGTCACGCAGTGTAACGATCAAAGTGTGATTTGGCGTGACGACGGAAGTTACAGTGTGCGTGTGTGTGTGTGTTTGAGAGAGCTGTCAAATAATCTAAGCCGATTATTTTCCGATCCGGTGGTATAGTGCAAAATCAATTGAGCATTGCGTTTCATAATCGTGTTGAGATTATACCCTTCTGCTATCCAACCCACGGAATTGTGCGCAAAAATCTTCCCCATAAACATCGCCCGAAGCGTCAAGATGGCTGGAATGGATTAGAAAGCATCATCCTAGTAGGCAGTGATTAGCTGTTGCTTGCGCGTGAAGTGATTCCAGTGTTTGGTGGTGGGCAACAAGTTGCGGCACTTCCTCGTAACAATGTTCTGTACCAAGGGAAGGGAAAGGGATGCAGTTTAGTGGATATCATCATATCTCTTGTGACAAGTGGCGACAAGTTTTTCCCTTTTGCCCAGGAAGTGAGTTTTGGTGTGGAATTTAAATATGGCCGCCGTTGAAGCTTTGCCGCATTCGTGAGCGTAGAACGTTCATCCCTGGCGTGGTAGTGAAAACTATTGCTTCGTATATTGCTGGCGAGTCCACCTACCCGTGGTATGGAACGTTTGGAATCGTGCATACCACCGTTCATACCGCGCGCGTAATGAGGGTAAGTAGATTTGATGCATAATTACAGATAAAGCTGGTAGAGAACCAACCCGCACGCTCATCATGCTATCGTTGGTAGTTCGTAGAGCAAAGTCCACCGGTTGCTGGTTAGGCCGCAAGGGTGTCCTACCAAGGAGTGACAACTTATTACTTTATCCTCACAAAAGACTCCGCAACACCGCATTACATGCGCATATCCCGGCGAAAGCAAACCAGCGTCATCGTCGTGCGGTGACAACTGGCAGTGATATTAATGATCATGTCCACCCAACGTTTTGTGGAGAATCTTTTTTTTTTGGTGGTGTTTGTTGGGACTTTTGGTCGGTCGTCATCAAACACAAATGTGGAGTCGCCTGTGTGCACTATAAGGTAATCAACCATTCGTTGGTGGTCGATGTAATTGTTGCTTTCACTGTGCTGATGGTTGGGGACATTAGTCCACAGAGCAGCAATGCTGGCTTGTGCGGTTGATGGTCAGATAAGCAAAGACTCACCGTTAGCTGACGATGGAATCAGCTCGATGCTTCGTAATGTGTTGCTGTGCGTCTGTAAGTTGGATAAGATTGTTTTTCTTTCCTTTTTGCTAGAATGGATAACAAATGGGTAGGATGCTTCACGTATGAGCTAAACAGATGTCCATTGCCAAGTGTCTGAGTTGTCACCAATATATTGAGAAGTTTCTTGATGATTGAATACATCGCTCAAGAGCCATCCTCCCATGTCTGCAAGGATGAAACGAACCTAGTGTTGGCCTGGAACATTCTGGAGAAATGAACAATATTTCAAGAAATATTAATAAGCCTTCCAGATTTTGTCACCAAAGATGAAAATAGCATTGTTATTGCCGTGGACATCTTGTAGAAATGAGCAATATTCCAAGATATATATTTTTTGTCTTCTCGTGATCATGTCTTGAGCTTGTCGTTGTATAAAAAAGACATTACACGTTTCTTGTTTCCTTTGGAAATCTTGGACTCGTTACCTGAAGGCTTACTTCTGCATGAAAAAATCTCTTTAGCAATTAACTCGAAGACGAACCAGACTAGGAGTGGAAAAGCTAATGACCGAAAAGTACTAGACCTCATAAAAGCCTGTTGCTTAGATACCTAATTTCGGGCTACGTAGGCATGCGGATAATCACTATTTACAGAACTTGCTACATTGTTTCGTCCCGAGGACGACTTTTCCCCCACCTAAACTCTTCTCGCAAACCACCCACACACACACTTGAACCGTAATGAATGTGATGCGGACTAAACTTTCAGCACTAACCCTACGTTTATCCCCGATGGCATATCAAAAAGCGGATATTTCTAGAAGTGCTACCGATGTTTCCAAGCGCTTCAAGTCACCGCGACTGCCAGTGAAGGTTAATTAAACTCCACAAACATGCATATAAACCTGGGCCGGGATGAGTTTTGTTGGAAAGACATCACAACCTTCCGAGGGTTTTGCAGGATCTTTTCTCTGTAGCGGTGTGTAGTATTGCCATTCTGTACGCACCTTTTGTGTTTGAGTGGCTTAAAATGACCCTTTGGCAATGTGATGGGTGGTAGAGAGATACACTTAATGATACACTCAAGACCTGCTACAATGATGACCCATTGACCTCAAGGGTTTAGAGCATTTACTGCCACTAGACGAAATGGAGAAAAATTAAACGTTGCATCCGAAAAGAGATAACGCACCCAAAACCATTTTCATAAACTTGACGTGCTTTTGCTTTGGTTTTGTTTTGCTAGATTGTTTGAAATAACTTGCTAGACTAACTTGCTTTTACTGTCGGATGCGAACGAGGTAGGTGAATTCTTGAGACGCATTGTTTTTCCGGCTTGGGAAAACTTTTATGAATACTTAAAAACAATCAACAGATAATACTTTTGCCCGGATGCTTTGGTGCGGAAAATGTTTGGAAAACGTTCAGGCCGAGTTCCGGTGTGCACAGGAAAGGCCGGAGAGTTGCGTTTTTTGTTGTTGTGTGGCTGGACACGATCTACAGTCCTACAGATGGACCCCCGTTTTTTCTTTCTTAGTTCATCCGGTCCGGTTGTAGAACGATTTTGGTGTTGGCTTAGAAATTGTTACCCACCGTTGTTTGTGTTATTTGGTCTGGTGTTCTGGATTTTCCGGCCTAAGCTCTGTTGTTTGTAAAAACGGTTGTGTTGTGTCATCTGAAACTTTTTTTGTTTGCTGGACAAAAAAAAAAGAACCCTGCTTAAGCTGCTCTTTAAAATTCCACCAATATTAAGTAGACACTTACATTCGCTTGGGACACTTCATCCGCGATGATGCTGATGACAGGCGCGAGGGCGTGAAACGCTTTTAATTTGGTTCCATCTAGAGAATTAATTTGAAATTATCCGACCAACTTCATTAACCACTCATTAAATCTGAGCTATGTAAAGTAGCTAGAAAATCTCCAAAAACCGCTCATGCTGGCGGATCAAACACTGCTCCGTTTGATGGACGGAGACTGATTGACATCGGCACTTCTCCCACCCCGAACGGTTTTCCTTCAGTCAATTTGTCCTCGAATGGTAACATAGAGCTTGGCAGGTATGGCAGGATGGCGATGGAATTTTCTGACACTTTCGTTGGAAAATAGCTTTCCGATGGAATGGACTTTGGAGCTGCAACTTCGTGTCAGCTCTCGGTTAGCAATTCCAAACGATTGGTACGTAATGAAATTCCTATTCCCAGGATGACGCTTTTCCAAGTTGTCAGCTGTTGAAATGTTAGTATTTAACTACCAAGAAAAGTAGCAAAGCGACATGTTTTCCAGAAATTTGTTACTGTACCATTGCTGGACAGAAGATTAGTGGTTTAGTAAAGTTGAATGGGGAAATAATTGAAAATAATTTCCCAACATTGATCCACCACCTGTGATCGCTGTCTATCGTGTCGTTGGGTGCCCCGTTGTAAAATGCGTATTTTAAACTTATTTTCCGCGCAAAAATCCATCCACATTATCCCATCATCAGCTGGGAGCGCTTCAAGTCGGCGAATGTCGGCACACACATACAAATGAACAAGTGTCGTTAAAAAGTAATGCTCGTAAAGTTGCTGTGTCCAATCGATAAAATGTTGCTGACCGTTTAGTTACGTGCGCGAAAACGAGGTTGTCCCTAGCAGGTGGTAGTTTGATGTCCACCATTTCCGAAAGATGGATGACCGGGTTTCGGTGGGTATTAAAATAAGATATTTTCATGGGTTTCCTCTCCGGTATGGATCCCTTTTTTTTGGTAAGGAGGTTGATGAGGAGAAAAGTTAACCGATGAAACGACACAAGAAGAAGGGGTGGGGTAAGCATTTTATGTTTGTTAATCAGATGGCGTGTGGCAACCGTTCTGGAGGTTTGTGGAACCGCGGGAAATAATTGCTCCAAAGCCCCTTGAGAGAGGTGCGGTTTGAAGAATGGTGAATTTTGAAACGTTTTTCTGATAACAAAAAATGCAAAATAAAAAGTTGCTCTGCAGAAGTTTCAACGTCCCGCGAAAGATTGCTTCCCATTTTTTTTTCGAGGGACGGAAGACCTTCCCCGAGCACAATCGATCGACTTGGGAAAACGGTTCGTGGTTGAAACATTGGAAAACATGATCGATTTTTCTTCCCCACGCAGCAAGCAAAACCGTCGTGAGAGCAGGGTGGAGATGATGCGAACAGATAGAGTTTGATTAACTTTTCTTTCATGACCGGGTGAGGGATGGATGATGGAACGTAACAGTGTGTGAGGGTCGTTCCGTTCTCTTTTTCGGTATTGGATGAGTGTTATGTGCGTTTTATTTTTTCGTCTTGTTTCTTGATTTTTTTCCCTCTGGCCCCCCAAAAAACGACTAAGCAGCAAACCGGATGGCTTTGGTTGTGGTTTGGTTTTTGGCTTGGAAAGGTAAATTTGTTATTCAAATTTCAGCACACTTGTGTGTGTTTCTTTTCTTTAGCATTCACGATTAGCAAACCGTTTACGTGTCTCGGGGTCTCGAGGATCTTGAGGTGCCAACGTAACATAATATGTGTGTGCGCGCGCGCGCAAAAAAAAAAGAAGCTTGAGCTCAAGTTTTTCCTACGGCAAGAAAAGCAAATTTTCAGAAGTTAATCGAAGCTCGAGGCACTTCTGTTTCGTTCAATGGCCGGCTGACATCGGGAGGAAAGTGTTGAAATTGGGCATCTTTTTCTGAAGTGCCGCAACAGCAATCCACCACGATCAGAAGGTCCTTGAAATTTGCGAATGGGAAATGGTGCGGATTTGTGTACGGGAGTGTGCTTTGTTTTCTATATTGAACCATTTCGGTTAAATATTCATCGATGGAAAAGGAACCACAACGGTAACCATGATGAAATTGTGCAATGGAAAACACATTAAAAATGCAAACAATCCCGTTCTGGAGTGTATTCTTCGGTTTTGCATTGAAAATGGAACGGAATGAAGATTAATTTCTGCCATAGAAATGATTCACACCGTCCGGAAGTAAGCGGGGCGCGAGAGCTTTTGTTTTACCAATGAGATTAATATTCATACATATTTCTATTTTTGGGTTTTTTTTTATTTTTCGCCAGCGTTTCCTGCGCTGACCCCGCTGTATGAGACCAATCGATTGAGCTTAATTTAGAAATTGCCATTAGAATTGGTTCTCCATCCGTTACAAGGTATATTTTTAACCTTCATACGGGGCTTACTTTTCATGAAGAGCGTGAACGTTTACCAACATTAAGCACAGCGCACGAAATTTTAAATATTTTTCATAGTTTAGTTAATTAACACGTTCTTAGTTGAGTTAGTTTCGTCTAACTAGCTCGTCACACCAGTTTATGTATTAAGTTAAAGATGCGAAACGTGACTAAATCTGCTGCAATAGTATTTCTGCTGACTGTTACTCGATTAGTAATTCCGCGCCTAGATGTATGCAATACATGTTTTTGAATCGCCTTTTACGCAACAAGGACTTGATAATGGCAATGTCATTGAGTAATTCTCACGAAAAAGGGTTAACATTATTTCCTAAAAGCATGCAAGCACTAATAAAAGTTTCTCTGCCTATTTTTAAAATTTTGAAACAGCTAAAATATTAAAAATATATTGAGACGTGTACATTTTTTACCAATTTTGACTTAATTTTCTTAAAAGAAAAATAAACTTTCTTAAATCCAAACACTATAAAAAGAATGCGGTGTATAATGTTCATTTCAATCGAATTCGCTGTACCATATCAAGATATTCACATCAAGAGTACCGATCTCGTAAGCTCTCGAGCATTACGCGTACCTTGGCACCTACAACAATGAACGAGTCGGAACTTCAGGGGACCCACTAACGAGAGTAACGGCGGGAAAGCACGATGTAAAACAAAGAAAAGCTGAAAAAGGGATAAAACGAAAGCCATAAAAGCCCTTCAATTTCAAAGTGCAATATTTTGGTAGTGATAAGAGGTGGATGGATTTTACAGTAGAGAGGGGTTTGAACAATGAAAAGTGTAAACTTCAGCATCCCAAACGGTACCAGCAGAAGGTTGCTGTTGATGAGGAAATCAGTTTATGCGTCCCGTGGGAAAGCCACCGGCGAACGGTGGGCGAAGGAAAAACCGAACGATGACGTATAGACGGCAAGGGCTCTGCAGCAAAGCCAATCAAACAAGTGAACCGCCGTGTGGATTTGCACCTTTTTGCAACATGTTCAAGGGTCGAAGTATATTCTTCACGGCAAGCGCACAGACCCACATACCTGCAAGATGCATTTTCACGTACAAAAGCCACTAAAGACCTGAGCTCTGCGGCGTGGGGATGGTTTCCTTTCGCGATTGTTTTTTTTTTACGAGCTCAGACTTTACGACCACCTTGTGGTGATTTTTTCTTCACTTGTTCAATTTTCAAAACGGTTGCGCGTTTCCCTTGTTCCGTAGCTTGCCCTGTTCGCCCGTAATTTCCTATCCCGCCGTGCAACCGGTTGGGTTGGTTTTAGACGACGGTGTATAGGCTATTTCCGGCTACACTCTTGGGATTCGCGTACCGCGCCTCGATGTTCAAGTTGAATCGGTTTTTGTTTCGCTTCCTGTAAAAAAAAGGAAGCTTTAAACGTAAAGTATAGCTCGGAACCACGAATCGGTGCTAATCCGTCCATTTCCTTCTCACTCAGCACACTTGCAGGCGCCTCGACACAATTTGCTGCCCAGCGGCTTAGTGTCGGCCTGGCTCGTGGGAGTTTATGTTGGTGTCTGCCCTTTTTTCTCTCTCGTAGTTTTAAGAACTTCAAACCAAGCGTCTTGGCGGCATTGAGCCAAAGCAAAGAGAATGAACCAAGCGCTTGGTGGCTGCACATACAGTGGCACTGATTTCCCACGGTCGAATTCTTGGTTAAAGTTTTTCTTCCTTCCACTGAATGGTTGTTGGTTTTTTTTTGTTTGTTAGTCTCATTTCATGGTTGTAGCACGATTTTAACGGTTGGAAAGCTATTAGCGAGCGAGGTGTTTTTCAATCACCTCACGCTTGAGTGCGGAAATGGTGTAAACTTTTGCTAAAATTTGCTTCTACAATCATCCAGAAACGTAACAGCAGCAGCAGCGACAGCTTATGGCTTTATTAGTATGTGCACCGTTCGATGTTGAGTGATTGAATGGGTGTACACGTGTGCTAACGCTGCCACAACGAGGTGCTAAAAAGTAATAAACACTCATGCAACCAATTGCCAGCTCACGGGGTCATTATTATTGGCGATAAAGTTCGGCAAATGGGTTTTCTTGTGATCGCTTAACGTTTGAACGTCGAAATGCGATTAGTACACGTGCACGGCTTATGGTGCATACTTTAATTTAACGATCTTCCTAGTGGGTGCAGCGGCAAGTGTATGGAAATAGGTTTATTTAAATTTTTATCATCTGAAGTTGTAAAAAAAAACTTTACCATAAATAGTTTATTCCATTCGGTGTAATTCCTTGCAAGGTGTAGTAAGATCTACAACGCCGGAAAGTATGCAATCGTTGTTTGTTATGATCGTTTTTAATGTGACCATTACGAGATGTTAGTAAACAAGTTTTACATCTCGTTTTGTGTTTTACCATGCTTTTTAGTGGTTGCATTAAAAAATGTTTCTTTTGATTGTCAAAATATTTTATGGTAAGAAGGATTATATTTTCCTAATATCATAGACGTTTTAATTGTATTAACATGTGCCGTATGTCTGATTTAGCTTCATTCTCTTGGGTACAAAATATAGATTATGAGATTCCTGAAGTTTTGCTAATGAAAAAAGGGAAAAAAGGAATTCCTCCTGAGAGTTATATTATTATTAAACCCTTGCAAGTGCTTCTTGTTGCAGGCTTAATACCAGAAAAATGGAATACCTGTCAAGGCACAGCCTTATTTTCCGTCCAAAGGACGTAATGATTTTTCCACCACTCTTTTTCCATATTTTCTCTTTTGTGTTACCCTTGCGTGTTCTTCACACTTACCACTGGGTAACAGATGGTTTCAGCATCACCATTAGAAATATTTCATCACTTTAACAGTGTGTCAAAATTGAACCTTTTGCACAAAAATCTTTACCTAAAGCGTGGTACGGTAACGAATGAAACGGAAGAAAATGTTGAATAAGCTTTTATTTTGACACCGCACTATCCGGTGGGAACGGTTTGCTCCCCCCGGAGAGGACTCGTCCCGTTCGCACTGCATACTTAAAATCCGTGTGCAACTGGGGCACGAAAACATGAATAAGGAAGAAAACGTGAAGGCATTCACACGCTGCGAAGGCAGGAAATTGAGCAGTGTTCAAAAGTTTATTATCTCCAGGGAAAATGCGTGTTGAAATTTGCCCCCTTCCCAGGTGAAAGGGCTCGCTGGCGCTTCTGACTCTACTACTGTTTGCCAGCTTCAGTTTCTAAACCGAAGTGTGTGTGTGTGTGTGATTACTCACTAAGGGAATTGTTTCAGATCGTATGTATCTGTATAGGGTAAGCAGGGAGAATCGATGAAAGTTTACCTTCTATACAATTTCATATCGTTTTTCGCGTGGCTTAAAACTTGTACTGCCAGAGATGAGAAAGCAATGAGGTTAGCGAAAAGGTTTGTTGAAGTAAGCGGATATGGTCCTCCTACGATCGTCATGTGTGCAGCCGCAAGATTTGAAGGTGGAAAAAGCGAACAAAAAAAGAAACCCTTATCGTTGTAGCATGCACACAACCGAGGTGAAATGGGGCCAACCCGAATATCAGCAAGAAAAAACAAAACAAAACAAAAGAAAACAATCGAGCCAAGTGCCTCGTTTTTGCTATAAGTGGCAAACAAACAGGGCCGTAAAAGAAGGAATAAACGAGAAAGAGAGAGAGACGAAAAGGGTGGTAGTGATCCAGAAAAATAAAAACAAATAATTGCAATAAAGCCGATAATTTACGGTGAAAATTAAAGAAAATTACTTTCGGTTAGGGGCGAAAAATTGGATTACCCGTGAAGCAAGCATGTGAACGCCAGTGGCAGCATGTTGAGTGGTGGCTTTAGGGAAAACCAGGTTCCTATATACTGCGGTTGTACGAAGAGGTTATTTTCATGAGTGAATCTTAAAGCAAAAAAAAAAAAATAACATCAGTAAGCGGTTCGCGGAAGTATATCTACCAGTACGGTGACTTCATTGCGACTTTTGGCAGTCCTTTTTTTCTGTTTGGTTGGGAACCAGTTAATGTTATAATGGCGACAATGAAGTTGTTAAACCTGATACCAAACGCTTGTAAGGGCACATTCGAGGTTTATTGAAAGGGAGAGAATGTTATTAACTTGCTGTTTTTTTTTGCTCTTGAAAACGTGTATCCGATGTGACACTCATACTCGACACGTACTTCGTTGCGGAAGCCATTTTTCTTGTGAACAGTGTTTAAAATGGCGAATCTATGGCAAATGCAGGGAAAAGCTCATTTTCAAGCTCTGCATGTACTATAGTTTTGGGGTTGAAAATAAATTAAGTTTTTTTTGGGTAATATTTTCATTATTATTTTTTTTACTTTTAGTTGAAAACTGGTTTAATTTTTCACAGGATTTTTTTTTATAGTAACACTGTTATTATTTAATTTAAACAATTCCTAAGAGCGTTATGATGGCATGTACATCTGTACATCCTCAAACCATCTGTTCGTATCACTTAAACAGCGGAACAGGAATCTGTTCTGATGCACTGCAGATTATGTGTCGTAAAATCTTTTATTCCATTTGCTCTTCCTCTCACACTTCCATTGCTGCCATACAAATAAAAGGAAAATTGAAAATTTTATAACCTTTCGCCCCGGTAGTTAAAGCGCAACCACACGAACCCGGGCCTCGGTGTGGTAATTTTAGCTTTTGATAGAGCTTAAAAATGACTTCCTTTTCAGGCTATCAGCGGTTTTTTTTGCACTGGTATGGTTGAATGAAAAGCTTAAAGTGTATGGAGTTGATAATAACAAAAGCGTTTCCGGTGAAAATGATCGAAAATTTTATCCGTTTTTGGCTATTTTGAGTGCCATTTGATGTGTTGATTACCCATGGCTTCTTCTCCTGGCATTGAACCAACTCGTTCATTTACAGCCATAAATATGAATGGAATGAATTGAGTGATTTGATTGTATAGTATTTACACTTTAGTTTTTAAATACAGTCAGGATTGTAGTTTAATTTCCGAGTAGAACTCGAAGAATATTTCTCTTTCTGCTCCCTAACTGTCCATTATCCAAACCCAAAAGGAAGTTAGCAATGAAATTCCAAGTTGTTTCTGTTCAACACTCTAGTAAGTTAAAAACAATTAAAGTATCTTATTGAGCCAAAAAAAAACAACGATTGTAAAAAAAGGACTAAAAGGGCAAAAACGAATGCTCGAAATCACACCTTCCGACGCAATCCGAACGGTGTCGGTGGTTCTTGTGCGAAAAAGGCCAAGTATATAGGTGTACCGATAAATAACGTACCCTAATCTCCGTAATGGCACCAATAATGGTGGCACCACATGGAAAACTTTGTGGCAAAATTACATCTCCCCTTTGGAGCGCCAACACTAAAATGGTTTTGAAAAACTTTTCTTACCAGCGTTGTAGAAATATTGAAATTTTACGATATTAATACCACTAATTGTGTGCTGAAACAAACAACCAGTCTAATTTCAAGCAACCGAAGGTATCGGTACGATGAAGCGATTAAACGCTTATGGATTGTTTACATTTTATTTTACAAAAGTTTTGTCAACATTAGTGGTGTTTTTAATGATATTTAATGAATTACAAAAGTGTTCTTTAATGTCCTTTTTTTTTTTGAAAGAGCTGTTTGAGGTTGAACCTTTTCATATTGTTGCATTATGTTGGGAAATAAAGTATTACTAACTACAGGAGATGCTCGATTGCATAGTCCAAGACGTGTGGATCAAAATACAGCAAAACGACGAGAAAAATTCTACAGAAAACCGATTTAAATATAAAAAATCATGTAAATTCAACTAAAGCTAACGCAAAAACTCATTTCTATCACATTCAGTAATGACTCCCAAATGAGCTCCGAGTGAGCCAAGATAGTCAAACAAAGAAAAAACGGACATCACGCAACCTATGTGCTTGAGTTTTTAAACCAACGAAATGAAAACGAACAGGTTGAAATGGAAAGAAAGAAAAAAAGCCCAGCACGAAATGTAAAACGAAACTAAACAACACACAAAGAGAATAGCGTTCCGTGCTGCCATCTGTTGGCAACATTAATATCCTTTTACAACCGGAGCATATCAGCTCGATTGGCCTGTTGAGTGTCCGAAGGGGGGTTGCGATAGTAGTTTTGCAGTATTAGCGCTCTTTAAATGCGAAAAATAAGTGTTCCCCGGACGAAAGTTCGCTGATGACTGCTGCTGTGGAAGAACGTTTGTATAGGTGTAGGTGGCTGATAGACTAAAACGAAAGTATACTTTGTGCTTTGTGCTTTCTTTATTTTACATCAAACTTGTTCTCGCGGTCAAAGGCAGGGCAATGGTTCGGGATCGCCAACCGTTACACTTTCAAAAGGGAGTTTTGGTTTCCTTTCGTGTGAGACACCGACTGGGCAAAAAAAAAAGCATGGTTAAAGAACTTTCACCCCTTCGGATGCCGAACGCACCCCGATGTGGCGTGCGCGATGGCGTGAATGGACCCGAGCATGGCCGTTCGGGACTTCGGACGATTGTTGCTGCAGAAGGTCTCAATCGATCGTACCAGTGCGCATGGTTCGCGGTTCCGCGGGTCTCTCACCAGCTGCTGGCTGACGGTGTGTTTTGTACGCTTCATGATTGTGTTGGAATTGCTATGCGTGCCTGGTTTCTTTTTTTAATTTTATTTTGTTTCTTTTTTCCACCCCCTTACAAGATCATTCCGAGCTGGAAAAGTAGTGTTGCGAGTGAAAGAAAAACTTTAGTGTGAACAACATACATGTCTGTGACGCACAGCAGCAGCGTTACTGCGCTATCGAATAGATTTGTTTTTATTTTATTCCAACCTCGCTGGTTGTTATCCTGTTGAACTTTGCTCACATCATACTTTCCTCCACTCCAACCCTCACCCGCCTCCCATTTTCTGTGCCGGGCAACCTACGCAAATGTTTCGATTTTCCATCGTCCGTAAGGTCGATTCGGGCTGATTGTGCGACCGCAACGTGGCTGCAATGGAATGGCGTATTTGTAACGAAACCATAACGACTTGAGCTCGGTAACTCTTATTGCTTGGGCCCTTCACCTGGGAACGAATGTTTGGTGGAAATGTTGGTAGGCAACGTGTTTGGAGAAAGACAGCCGGGGGACCACTTGTTGTAGTATTTGCATATGGCTGCGGTATAGATTGCTCAGTATGTGTGAGTGAGTCGATGATTGTATCCTTCTTATGGGGGTTTTTTTACAAACCTTCGTACTTGAAATAAGTCTCAGTGTGAGTGTGTGTGGGGTAATCTCATCCTTCTTTTTGTGAAGCAAAACGTGCACGTTGTTGCTGTACAACCGTACGGCATGCTGTACAAAGAATGATAACGCTTTTGTGGGTGAAAGCCAAGGAACTTGGAATATGTGAGCATGAGCATCTGTGTGCAGTCGGGGTGGAATGGGTGATAGTCGATATTAACCAGCACTAACGAGCAGTGTCGTGGCAGCTGCAGGAAAACTGCAGTCGTGTGCCATAGTCTCTCACACACACACACATACCCCACCCGGCTATGTATGCACACCTGCAGCACAAGGGTAATTATTTTTTTTTTTGGTTCTCCTTCGTTTGCGGCCACCGACACTTTATCTCACACGGCCATCAAGAATCCTTTATTCCATTCGTATTGCTTTGTCTGCTGTTGCCCTTTTGCGTGCTCCTCTACATGTGGGAGCAGCAGTGCAATTGGAGTTGAAAATTGAACCGGGAATAAAGATACATTCACGGGTAAAGGGTGGAACCATTCCGGAAAAGTTTATTGAAGCGTGAAGTATAAAAGTGTTTTGAATATTTTTTTTTAAGTAAACGAGTTGGATTATGAACGGATGTTGAAGATTATTTTGTGATTCATGCTAATGCTTTGAGATTATCATTTTCAACAACAAATAGTAATTAATCCATCGAGGGAATAGTATGCTGATAATTGTCACAGAAAATTTGTAGAAAATAAATTTTAATTTTAGCATTATTTAATCTGTCATCATAGTTTAATAAGATCATAATATTCTAAATTTGAAACGCCTAAATGTATGCAATGTGTTCTAATTATCTCTCTGGATGGTCTAAACTAGTTAATTCTACAGTTAACCTTGGTATAATTGAATATGTGCTAAAAATTCCACCAGAGAAACGTTTGTTTGTATCGCTTGAAAGTTCGCCACCACCGATCGAACCACATCCGGTTGCATTAGTGTTGATAAAGGACTTACCACGTACACGTACACATTGTAGCTTGTAGTTTCGAACGGATCTCTAAACTGTATAAATTTCGATCGTGAATATTTGATTTCTACCACCGGTTTTGTCGCTCTTTAGAACGTGCTTTAGCAAATGGGTAGTATTTGTTTTTGCTACCAGCAGCCTACATCGGCATTCGCTTAGAATATCTATAATATGCTGCAAAAATCCTGCTCCAAGCGGGCTTTAAAATTTAATCTTTCTACCCCCGTATGTTGCTGGGTGGATGGAGTTCCCGCATCATCTGTTTTGTGCGCGTGTACAGTGCATGTGCTTTCGCTCGTGTTCATAATGGTATCTTCCGCTACATCAAACAGTGCTTCTTCAAGCATTAGCGTTGGTTGTGCAAACTACTCTTCTACCGCTCCGGCAAGGTTTTGTGTAGTTCCGGTTCCGGTTGCTGGCGGTTGAGTGTCTACGACAGGTTATGGTCGGGTGTGCTCGATGGCACCGCCAGTTCCGGATGCCGAAGGAGACACCTTACTACGTCGCTAAGCTGTCACGTTGGCAGTTTCTGGTGGCATTTTCTCTATATGTCGCATTTGCCGTAACAGGTAACCTGCACAGGGAGACGACTATATGTGCTTCAATCGCTTGGAATGTGACAATGTTTCGATAAACATGCTCATAATTGTGAAACCGTTTCACGTTCGGTAGACGATTGTTCTGGATTCTGAGACAAAAAAGTGGAAGTTTAGTCTTGGAGGTGTTCATCTTGAAAAAGGGACCATTGAATGTGAAAAATGGTAGACGTTTGTTGACATTTGAACAATTTCATTTGTCTCCCGTTGCACAGATAGTTGTGAAACATGTAGTTTTATCCACAAGACACATGTATTTTCGCCAAATTGAATGTCATTCCTGTATCGCATGCGTTACATTGTGAAGGTTTAAAAGTTGAAAGCAGCACGCCTGAAACTATGCAATGTTATTCATTTTTTCATTTATTATTTATTAAACATAAAAAATAAATTGTTTCGCATTATATAAATACATTTTAACACTATGTTTTTTCGTTTCTTTCATTCCAGATTCTGTGTTCACCAGCAGCAGCTGTAAATAGTTCAACACTTCCGCTTCTACTGTTTGACGTTCCGATACAGCCATATTACACTGCGCATGCATTAGAGTGTTTGTACATATGTTCAATCGTAGCCGCAAATTGCGACACGTTTCGTAATAACCAATGTGCCAGCGAATGAGCTGGAAGATGTAGTAATCACAAATAAGCAGTTAAAAGGGTAAAGAAATAGTGTGTAATCCCGTGTAAATGCCAACAGTGTATTGCCGACAAACTAAGCTTCCACATTTGCGAACGAGGAGGTTCGAAGGCTAGACAGAGTAGGGATTAATCAAATACCCTTACTTGTGTTACAATGGTTCGTTACTAACTTGGTACTTTGTAATAAATCGTTCGGTAAGATAATCGTGGGTATCTTAGCTATAAAGTACGATCGGAAAATGTAACCCCATGTATCATTATTTGCAACGTTAATGATTGAACAAAACAAAAAAAGCGTCCTCACCCACACGTAGAGAAAATGAAATCACTACATTATGCTGTCCATGCAGGATGCTTTCGTGAGCCCGCCGATCGCTGGTGACGATGCTGTACATAAAAATGCTACCAGTGAAGCACTGGCAGCCGACGACCGCCGGTGTCTGTGTCATCGGGCAAATGGTGTATAACATCACCAAGGCAAGATAGCGAGACCGCGGGTGCGCGTACAAAAGTGTGTTTGTGTGTAATGTGTGCGTGTGTGCCGGTTGTATGTGTGTAATGGTGTGTATAATTCTAAAGCTAAACATTACGGAAGTGCCATCGATTCCGTAGCGAAAAGTTCAGATTGAGTTAAATAGGATGGAATAAGCGAAACAAGTGTGAAATATACTCTGGCGGAAAATGTGTTCCCTCCGCAGCACCAACGTGTAATCCTCCATCGCAAATGTGCAGCAGCAGGCGGAAGCTTAATTGAAAGTAAAGCAAAGGCGAAAGATTGAATGGCTAGCATTTAAAAAGTTTAGCCCCGCAGAAAAGGGCAATAAATTTCGTTCCAACTGCACACTCCGCACGGCAACGGCCGAGCTGTGGCCCCCCAAAGGGGGACGGCTAGTAAAACTTGATCCTTAATCCTGCTCCGAATCCGGGGTTACCTTGAGTCGCATCGTATCGCTATAGTTTTAACATGACACAATCAGCTGTCACCGTATGGTGGGGTGAAAAATGTGTACAGATAAGAGCATAATATGTGAGCAATAATACCGAAATTAATAGTGTCGATCTTTCCGCGTTTAGTGTGGGCTGCCGGGCGTTGTACAAAAGATAAGGCGCCTCCATCGAATATTCGTACGCGAAGTGTGAATAGTGTGAAAAAAGTGTGCATATTATCGAAAGTGGTGTAGATTGTTTAAGAGTTAACTTCTCACTTAGTAAAAGAGGAAACAAAAATGTAAATGTGTTTAAAATGTGTTGCAGGAACAGTTGCCGAAAATTGTTCCAATTGTTAGTTGCAACAGTAAGCGAGTTAAGAAAGTGCTAGCCATTAGAAATCCTTCTTCGTAGTGAGGATTTCTCATAATACTGTTGCATTGTTAAACCGTTCAATTGTGAATAGAGCGCGTGGCGTATCGTTAGAGTGCGCGTTTTAAAAATGCACATAAAAGTATAAATATAAATGCTGTTTCATTGCGCTTGTCACTAGCCGTAAGATTAGAGCAGAAGTATAAAAATATTCTTAACCATTTGCAATGTTACAAAACACAACGTTACAGTTATGCTTAGAGCCCGTTTAATAAAGTAGAGAACACCATCAGATATAAGTATTACAAGCAAGCAGCACTTTTGCAAGAGCAAGTGAACGAAGCGAACCAACAAACCAACACACCCTACAGAAAGAATACCCGAAAATGACCGATGCAACTACTCCAAATGAAGGACAAGGTGAGTGAGAAAAACAGAGTTTCTTTTTTTCATAATGTTTTTTTGGTAGTGCAAATTACAGCTTTAGATAAGCGTGAATTATCTTCTCAATCAAACATATTGATTTCAGGAAGTGAAAAAATCCTTCTATCCTTTTTTTGTTTGCGTCCGAAACAGCATATCCAATCGTTTTGACACGAATCATTTCAATCAATTAGGACAAAAAAGCGTTTGATCGTTGGTGGAAATAATTCATTTCACTATCAGTAAACCGGCACCAATCTATCGCTGCCATTTGTGTAGAGGGCCAACCAGCCCGATCGGGCTGGTAGGAACAAGGTGTTTCTCTCTATCCCAGTAATCGATGCGATTGGTGGTGATTTCTTTTTCATTCCCCCGTCCCTTTGCCGTACAACCACATTTCCCTTTTACGTTCTGCGGTTTCCCATGGAAAAACCAGTGTTGTGCAAAGGCAGCGTTGTGGGTTAAAAAAGAAAGATAGAATAAAACACCAATCTCCTGGAGCGTAACATGAACGCTTTGAAAAATATAATGGAACCGATTGCCATTATTGCGGCACATTCCGCGGATTGTTAGAGCTAGTGGGGTGCACTTAAATTGATTTTTTTTTCCAACACGTTTTATGTTGCATGTTGCCTTTAAACTGACTTTTTGAAAAATTGACTGTGAGTAATTTGAGTCTAATGAAAGGAATTTGGTTTCGTTAACAGCAAACAGATGGAAAATAGGTGGAAAATACATGAAGTAGTTGTGCAGAAGTAGAGCTTTTTGAATTTTTTTTAAATTTTCTTCTTGTATTCACAACATGCAGAACATGCAGTACATGAAGATCATATTTCTTAAATAACCTTGATGCGTAACTCTAATCTTTGAACAAATGTAAACAAATGTGCTTACGCCAGAAGTTATGCAATTCATTAGCTAATAAGCTTTAACTATGCATTTTTTAAGTGTTCTTATAATGATAATTTTTTTGGGAACATAAAACTTCATATGATGGCTTTAAATTGTGCGTTAATTAAATTATTTTTATTCGAAAAATAAAAAATCAAATCAATATTTAGCGATCCTTAACTACAATTGCAATAAAAGAAGCGGCAAAAATTATACGAAATTTTGTTGTTTTTTTTTTTCAAACATGGTCTCCCATTTGCGCAACATTTGTAATGAAATATTTGTTTCCCCAAGGCCGACAGCAAAATAACAGCTGTGCAAATGTCGGCCCCCGGGGTGGTGAAATAAAAGCCGAAAAACAACATTGCTTAATTTTCATCCTCATGTATTAGTAACGCGTTACTCTAATATCGGACACGCACGTGTAGCCTCGTTCAGGTGAAACAAAACTTTGGCCAAGGGAACGGTTTGGTGTCGATTTGGCACGGTACGGCACGGTAAACCCCCCAACACGGCCAGTCGCTTTGATCTTGCACCGCTATGTTCCGACCTGGCGAGGCTAAAATCCAGTGTTCGTTGCTTCGTTGATGTGTAAAGTTATAAGCACATATGTCGTGGCTTTGGTGTAAGCGCGTAACCAGTAACGGTCGTAAGTCGTTATGCTTTGAAGCGCGGGCTCGTAAAAAAAGATGCTAAATCTTGCTTCATCCCTGTCAGGGATGAATTTTATTTCCTTTAACCGGCATCACCGGTTGGATGTTGCTGTGGTGTGAGTGTTTGATGAACATCTTGCCTTTTCTCAATAATGTATGCTCCAGATTGCTTCAATGCGTTCGCCTGTGTACGGATGGGCGCCAAAATAAAACAACATCCAGGAAGGTTCACGATATGAATCATGCTTCGTTTGAAGAGGACTACACAGAAGGATGCACTACAGTGGTGAAGGGTTTGGGAAAATGGCACATCGAGCGTAAAAATGCATAGGCTTACTTTAGCGATGTAACATGGCACCGGGAAATGTGGGCTAATTTACTAAACAAAAACCTCATGTTCCAGGTGCTTCCGCCATTTTGTAAATCTATTTGATGTCTGATGAAAATTTTCATGCACAATGTCCAAGTTAAGGCTCTATGAAGCGCAAGGACATTTAATGTGAGAGATATGTTACACGGTTTTTAGAACTTAACCCTTTACAGCAAGGGCTTTACAGCAGAGTGTGATAAAACTTATTATTTAGGACGAACTTTAGAAATACGTTTTTTAAAACTTCAGTTTATGAAGACAAATTAAGTTCAATGGATCTAAATAATGGATCAATAAATCCCCACGACACAAAAAATAAAGCAGAAAAAATTCCAAGTAATTTTTATATCATTTTCCTTGCGATTGTTTTTAACGATATTGTAGCCTGTTTTCCTCATATTTTTCCCATCTTTAGTTGTTTTTACTCATTTACTTGTTACACTTAAAGAGGGCTTAAAATGTTGCTAATTATGTTTTTGCCATGAATTAACGAACACTTAAGCGTAAAGCGGCTCCTTTTGCGGTGATGGAGAACGCAGCAAAGGCACTTATTCTCAAAACAAAACTAAATACATCCAATACCAAACGGCAGCCGGTTGGGTATGTGCCAGTGGAAACGTTACATTTACCCACGATGTACTTGATTGCTCCATCGTTCTGTTCCTCTACTCGTCGAAGGGAAAAACATTACTTCTGTACGTGCCGTTTTCGGTATCATCGGTTACCGCGTGGTTGCGCTGGAGTGGCGCAGGAGAAAAAGTTAACTTGTTTTTGCCACTATTTGTTTCTCACTCAACTCTAAACGCTGGCATACTCGCTGGCTGGTATTAGCAACAGTCGCTGCTCATAAACTGTGGGCAGAAAAATGAAAAATGTCCGTTTGGCTAGCCGTTGGCTGGTAAATTAATTACGTTTACGTGAGTGTGGAAGAATGCGCGACTCGGCTGCTTAGCGCCGGTGGTTTCAAATGAATAGCAAAAACCCTAGGTAGGAGGAGAAACAAAACAAAATAGAAAAGGAATAAAAAAAAATATGCTCCATTTGTGCTAGGACGGCAATGAAACGACAATTACGTCATCTAGGTGAATGTGCACGTTACAGAAATGAATACGTTACATTACGAAAGCTTTACCGCATCAGAGTGGTTTTGCAGTGGTTTTTGTAGTACAGTCAAATATACGGATATGGCAGGATTATTTGCGGTATCATGAACATGAAAATTAGTCTGAATTATGAGTTTCGATGTGTTTTTGTTGTTGTTGGTTCGACCAGTTTATGAAATATCATGATTTTGATTATACTTATTTTTTCGTTGTGCTCACGCTGGCAACCGTTCTGGAAGGTGAATACATTCTTTTTTTGAATTAGCACAGGAAACTTAAAGGCTTAACGCAAAAGGAGATATTTCACATTCTAACAACCCGGTCGTTACGGGTTTAGATCTTGATCTGTAAGGTATTGTAGAAAGATAGATAGCAAACCAAAGGCCTAAACCAGACATGTCAAACATACGCCCCGCGACGTCTTTGAATCCGCTCTGTAACGGCATAACGAGAATTCGATTATTATCCGGCTTTCATTGAGGTGTAGCTTAGAAAATTGAGGAATAATTTGGATTTGTTGTGTGTGCACCCTTTTCACACATTACTAACACGTTCTTGAATCCCTCTTGAAGTCCAAATAGCTGGTGAGTTTTAATTCCTTCTACACGACTTTGCGTACAAACAGGAATGCTCAGCTATCGACCGGTTTTCCCTACGAATAACCCGCGAATAACAATTCTGAGAACCGACATCGTCACAGATTGAAGGTTTAATTCTATAGTAGTCCTCCAAAGCTCATTTCTTGCTCTTTTGGATTTGGATTTAAGCCTGTCCAGAAACACAGTCGCCAAGCGAATTTTGGACCTTGCTGTTGATCTCGACAATCAACTGAAGGAAAAAGTGGAAAATTTTGGCAACTTCAATTGATAATGTAATTGAATTCAAGTAAGTAGTCAAGTAGGTTGCACAACGCAGAAGTGAAATTTTTAAAGTTGGCCCGCAGGATCAGTTTTGTTTGCAAACCGGCTCGCAAGCCAACATGAGTTTGACATCGCTGGCCTAACCGACTATTTGTTCGTAATATTTCTTCCACAATATTTTCTAATAATAACACAGCTTAGTTTAAACATCTTAGCTTCGTCCCTAGTAGCGATAAATGTTACTGAACTCTTTAGTATAGACAGAGTGTTATCCAATTATGACTTATAACACACTTTTTTATTGCTTTATTATGATACACAAATCATCTTTAAAATTTAGAAAATATTTGAAACACATGCTTCATATGTGTTAGTTTTTTGGGGACCTGACACCATCATGTAATGATCCAAACCGATCGATGATTGTTTTCGTGCCAGCTAGAAATTTGCGTTACGGTTATTCACCTGGTCTATTGTCCACCGAGCCTCGGTCAGTATGATTACGCTTTACTGACCTTGTGTGAACACATTCACCTCAAATGTCCCCCGTAAGCTTTTCCTACACCCTCTAGAAGTTGCGAAAAATTCTCACCCTTCCCGAGTGAGGATTTTTGTTTTTATGCTGAAATCAATTCTTTTTCCTGGCAGTTGGTGTTGACTGCAAGCTAGGATTACGTATGCATGGTCGGTTATTTTTCGTAACCAAAGGACGAAAAACATCATGACTCAGCACGTACGCATAAACACTAGTTTTTGAGAGTCACATTAAAATTTTCCTCCTCCTTTTACCGCACTCGTTTGTCGGAAAAGTTTGAGCATTCTCCAACAGCAAAATAGAATATTTTGAAAACATAAACTGTGCAAGATCAGAACTAAAATTCTCCAATCCCCCATCCCTGAAGGCGTTGGTTAAGCGTATCAGCTTATTCCCAGTGGAGGGAATAGCAGCACCGCTTAGAATGTTGCCCAAATGTTCGCAATTCGGCAGGTCAACGGAATGCTTGTCCACACGAACTACGAACGTCAACTGACCGCTGAGCAAACACATAAATAGTACAAATTTACGAATGACGTAGTATGGATAGTGAACGACTTCTCAACTCACAGCTTTCTCGGTCAGGATGTCAGCCGAGTGCCGGAAATTGTCCTTACGGGATGCTCTCTGTTCCCGGTTGCGGTGCATGTTCCGTGACTTTATGGGGGTTTATTGACGTTTTATGCAAACGCCTCAACCTAGGTCCGCCAAACATTCGACTTTGGATGCACAAACGCGACGATGCTCACATGACGAACCGGAGCAGAAGTTGTGTTGCTTTTATGAACAACCTCATCCTGTTGACTTTTGGTCTCTAACTCTTGTGTACGCGACGCAGAGAAACCGTATTTTCAAATGCGCTTATCGGTAGGAAACCATCTGGATTTGTAGACTGCTGAAAGCTGCTCATAAAAATGTGTCACATCGGCGAACGTTTAGTAACTTTTGAACTACTGCGTGTTCATCACAATAGGTTCGATGTTTGGTGTGTTTTGCGCTAAGCAAAACTTAGGTAGGAAAATTAATGACTCACTTTTACGGAGGTCACCGATAGTTGGGTGAGAAATTATTGGAATAACGGCTTGTAAACACACAAGGGCGATTGCAGTGGGTTGGGGCTTTGAAGAGGAATGTAATTTTATGCTAAATTTATTGTTTTCTCAAGTTCTCAGGGTTTCATACAGTAAAATGTGAATTTTGAACGATTATTGCATACTTTCAGGCGTTCAAGCAGCGCGTGTTAGAAGCTGGAATCACCATTTTGAAGTATGCATAATCAGGAGCAATTTTCAAGATTATTTATGGATATTAAGAATTGGATACTGTTTATGGGTTATTTGAACATTAGTATTGAGATTATGGTTTTACAATAAGAGTAATTTCTTTGAGCTAGTTGGAAAGTGTCGTGTGATATTTTCGTTTTATATTTTCGCAATGAAGCTGGATATCTTGACCTGTGATGGTTTCAAAACTTTTTTCCGGAAGTGTGTTCATTTTTCTACATATTATGCTACTGCTATATCGCACCACCCCAACCAGTAATGGAGTCTTATGACTGTCACATTAGAGCAACGAACATAAATTTAATACAATTACACTTCCCACATTGAAAAGTGCCATTACAAAAGCCCGACATTTAACGCTCATAATGGCCATTGGCTGACATCTAAAACGATTTTGAAGCATTAATTTCATTACTACCCACATGTGGGTGTCGTCCCACATGGTACGCCCCACGGTTTTCATTTATTTCACCAATGTTGGTCTGCTTGCGAGCACACACTGGTGGCCAGCTTCGCAATTTTGCTCACATTTCAGAGCAGTTGAAATGAAAAACCGTACACATAGTATGTCAGTGCTGGTGAGCATTTGATGAAGTGGGAAATAATTTATAAAGTGACCTCAGTGAGCTCTAGTGAGAACAGACACCACGTCCGGCTAGGTACAGCTTCACTAAAAAAAGATGTGCGCCACCGCCAATGTTCTACGTGACCTTCCTGTTTCAAACTGTTTTTTTGAATTATTATTTGTTTTTGGGTGTGTAACCGAAGCAGTGCCTCGTTTATGTTTTATATTCATTTATTTATTAATCATGCTTATTATTACGGGAAGTAAGGTGCACGTCCGTGGTGGTAATTGAAATGGATGAATAATGGTCTGGCGTGAGCTAAGTGAACGTGATCAGCAGTCCGCCTTCCTGGAACACTCGCGAAAGTCTTGAAGTAAAATTTAATTTAGCTTCCTTTTATACAACATGAAGTATATCAGTACGAATAATATTTATTTCATAATTTTAATTAATTATTTAACAAATCATCTAGCCAAACGTATTTTTAAATTAATTTCCCAACTACAATAAAACCCAACTTGAAGGAAAATGCAGCAAACGATGTGCAGATTAAAAACAATTTTTAGATGTTGGAAAGTTTTGTTTTTATTTCCTTTTACACTTGTACTGTCCTAAGGGTGTGAAGTAATCTATCTAATGTGCAGCGAAACGTACCCGCGAAGCAGCTGCGTTTATTTGAACTTTTTCCCATTTCTCAAGGTTCACTCGCTGGGAGCGTTGTTGCGTAGTTTGTTTTTATTTCATTTAGATTTTTTTCTTTTGTTTCTGGTAAAATGCTTTACGATACTAAGCACCACACACGTGTTGTTTCAACGTGTAGTTTTTGGTTTGTTTTTGTTTTTTATTTCAATGTTTGTGTAACTTTCTGAATGATTTGTTTTTGCTTCAAGTTGTATTCAACTTGCAACATTCCCTTCAGCGACAACCTGATAATGTGTTTTTGGTAAAATCGTTAAGTGTTTTTAGTAAGCCTGTAGCAATGTATAAACTTTTGTTTTATCAATGTTGACATTATGCTTCTGGCAAACAATGGCAAAAATATTTACATTAGTAAGCAAAACATGAAAGGAATGCTGGTAAAAACTTTGTTATTTAAATTCACCTTATCTCGACTGATTTTTTTCCCCTAAAGAGGAAAGTTTATTGTTGCAGAACACGAGCATTAACAAACATTCCAAACGTTTTTCAAGGGGAAAAAAACATCTAAGGTTAGTTTAATGAATATTTGTTTCTGTAAAATCGATACCTTCATGCATCGACTGCTTAACTGTGTGGTACTGTAAAAGAATCTCCACGTGCTTCATCACCACGCTGGGAAAGTAAATACGAGTAAGTACTTCATCGTACGGTACGGCTCGTAAGACCAGTGCCCCCCCGGGAGAGAAAACTCTGGGCTGCCATGGTAACACCTTCGGAACGTTTCGGCAACATTCCAGTGCGTGTTTTGAATTGGAAGAATTTTTGATTAAACCCCGTGGCACTGGCACATGTTTTGTGGATAGTGTTCGCCATGTGTAAGGAAAAATTCGAAAAGGGAAATAAAAAAAGAAAAAAAAAAACCACCAGGAGCTAAACGAAGAAATTTGAACGTGCAAAAGATTTCCTCCGCATCGATATCCTCCGGACGGATGGATGGAAAATGAATTAAATAGCATCGAGCACAAATGTGGGCCCCAAAAGAATGACACGTAAAAACATGTGTACTTTTTGGTTTTTTTTATTTTCTTTTTTTAGCATGACACTGAAACAGATTGTTTCTTCGCTTCATGCAGTAAATTTGCCACGAATGTTTTTTTTTTGCCGAACGGCGTTGGATGAATTTTCGTACGGATTCCCCGGAATGCGACGGTTCAGTATTCAGATGCAGCTTGTGTTTTTAGCGATATCGAGCGTACTCCGATCATAGATGGTAGTGAAGGAATTTTTCGAAACGTTTGGTTGCTGAAAAAGAGACCTTTCCTTTTCACATAGTCCTAGCGGACTCTATGAAAGGAAAATGAAAACCCAAGATATAAAGTGGTAGCGAACTATGCTTATGTTTCAGCGTTTAATTTCTACTAACCGGAAAGGTGGGTTGAGAAGAATGAAACAGCTGTGTTTAATTAAATTTTAAATTATCGGTTCACTTGGTTGCTGTTTTGTCTGTCGTGCTATAGCTAGGCAGGTGAATAGTTCCGAATGGTATTACTTTAATGAAATTACTCAGTTGAATGCAAACAAACGCATTGTAAGAATGGTGTAGAACTGTTTTAATAATTGTTTGCTCTTCCGCTGAAAAAGTTCTTTACATTTTCAGGCAATCGCCACACGGGTTTTTTGGTATATAATTTTATTTTATACCACACAATCTGGTTGTTGAAAAATAGAGTTATAATTTCATAAATCACCTGACAATGGCGACGGTGATGTACTAAGAAATTGTAAAGGATAAAACTGAACTTCATTTGTCCCTTATTCATCTATTTTTGACACGAAATAAAAACAAGCCCAATTTCCTGCCTTTCCGTAGGATTAAGGACTGTTGATTTGTAACAGGAAAATTGTTGTAATAACGTTATTTAATTTACGAAATACATATCAAAAAAATAAATACGTTATTGTTCTGTTTTTCATTCAATCATACATGAGTCCCCTTAGGCTCTTGTTTTCAACGCTGACTATAAACCAAATAATGAATCAAACTGGTTTTCATGTGACAACATTTGATGACTGAGTATTAAAAATTGGTACGTTAGAGTTAAAAATTTATGCGCACTGTCAAAAATTAATGGTTTAATGATAAAATATGATGAGCTGTCAAAAATTCATGGTTTTGAGACAAAAAATGATGACTTAGTACTAAAATTTGGTGGCAACGACTGTAATTGAAATAATTGAAACGATCTTATAGGACTAATCTAAAATAGTTTTAAAATTGAATACATTTACAATTCAATTCAACTATCCAATGATCAAACATATAGGAGAAGACAAAATACTCCATCATCACAATTCAATACATTATAATACATTAAATATATTATACCATATAATATAAATCAGCTTTCTTTTCTTTGGATTGGTTCTCAAAATGATTCAAGTTAATTGTATTAGCTCAACAAATTTACAAAGACTGTGAAATTTATTTTATAGCTCGCTTATCATTGACATTCTTAAAGAAATATGTAGGAAGGGTAGGATGTTAAGAAGTCAAGAATAAAAAACATAAAAATAAGAAAAAAATGTCAAACCCTGTAAAAGTACATAAAGTAAGCTTCACGTTGTTTGTTACGAATGAACTCACCATTTCATGCTAGTTTGCAAAGAAACATCACAAAAACTCTGCTGCCCTTTGACACATCATCCATCCAGTTCCGGTTGAATAGATCAGAAAAATGTGATTTCGGTTAGAGTTTTACGACCGTTCTAAATCGGCCTACGCCGCAAAAAAATAGCGGACCAAGACGGTAGAAAATAAAGGATTTACACAGTAAAAAGCAACGAAAAAAAAAACACGTTCTACAGAAAAAGAAGTAGCGCATCTCCTAATCCTTAACCACAAAAATAACCTTTCTTCCATGGTCGCGGAACGCATTCTCCGCTGTATGTAACCCCCTTTAAGCAGGGGTTTTCTCCCGCGTTTTCTGTGGGTTAGAACTTTATCTGTTTTTTTTCTTTCTTGGCGCTTTTGTTAACCGGATCATGGTGTTAACTGGATCCTGTTGATGGTTATTGTTATAGTAGCGCAGCAAGCTCCTCGTGACCGTCCTGCTGTGATGTAGGGTGCTGTTCAGTCGCAAAGATCGCACGGCAACAGGAACAAGGGAAAACGTACACGTTATTCAACCGACCTTTCGGGGTCACTTGTATCATCCATCTATGCAACGGATCTACCAGCGTGTTTTTCCAGCGTTCCGGATTTCCTCCAATCGTTCCCGAAAATAATGAAACAAATTTGGTTGGGAAGCAATGGGGCCGATCCCCGGGAACAATAAGTCTCCACGTGCACGGCATCTAACCGGGGTTTGGTGTGCCGCTGTGTGTTGCGGTTGTGTAAGTAAGTAAATTTGCTGCCTAGTGTCTTTGCCCCGTATCCTTATTGCAACCGAAAACGGGTTGGTACAGTGATTTTGGAAAGAAAAGTTTTTCTTTATTAAAAAAAATCCCATCCATCTACCGACACAGAAAAAGAAACTTCCATCACGACAGAAATAACCTGCTGCTGCTCGGTGGTGGAAGCATTGGAAAATATATTTCTGTTCCGTTTCACACTCCAGCCTACATGTGCCGTGCATGAAGAAGCAGCGGTTGCCTTTCCTTCTCATCAGCAGCTTTATGGCAATATTATTCTTTCCAGCAAACCCGAACCCCGACGAAATCGGTCGGTTTTGTGGTTGACAAGGGGTTGGAACTGTTTTTCTGTTAGCTTTCCTTTACCTTCTTTTTGCTGTTGTTGTAAGAAAATCGACCAAGTTTTTTTTTCGTTAACCCTTTCTCGGTAATTCTGTTGGGGGTGGGAAAAAAACGCCTCGCCTTCGATTCCGAGCCGGTGGTCCGTTTCGTGTTGGGGGGTGGTGGTAATCCTAAATACATATTTTTCTTCCACCATCCCGAATGTTTTCGCAACGACGCCGATTGCAAGATGGGCAAACAATGAACAGACGAGCGATGAAAGGCTGTGGATAGCGATACGTACATGTGTATGTGTGTGTCTGCTGCTGTGTGACGTTAGCGCCAACAGTTTCTATATTGGTTTGTGATAACAGGGAAGTAAAAAAAAAACAGTATCAAACCAAACCCCCTCTAGGCCGGAAAATCCTTAACCTGTCTACCACATTGACAGGTGGTTAGTAACGTGGACCCAACGTGAAGAGAACGCGAGGCAAAAAAAACCAATCGAAAGTTGACTGACAATCGGCGATTTGCGATGATGCCAGGAAAATCCGATCAAATTTTCGGAAGGCGCACACACCACTACACTCTTGACGTCAGGGTGATTGGTTTTCGTTGCGAGTTGGTGTGTAAATATGTATCTTTATATAACTTATACGGAAGAGCGCGCTGTGCAAGGATGGGAGCTATTACTGTGGAAATGGAGCCATTTTAGATGAATGTTAGTGTACTTTTATTAAGCAACTGTAAGTAGTTGACGAACGAAAAAATGGTCGAACCGAGTAATAGTCAATCGCAAAAATCGTTATTTTGAATGTGCCATCGATTGTTGCTTTATAAGGAAGGCTTTGCTCTGTGTCATGTCTTCATAGAAGATGACGTTTTAAATAAAGTTAAGCAATAGAAAGGCTTGGGATAAAGCTTTATCTGTTGGGTAGGATAAGAGTGCTTTGAAACACATTTTGTATATTGGTAACATCATGGAGACGTTTGATTTGCATTATCTGGTATTTGCATAACACAATGTTTATTATATTTTGATGTATTTTCTTTGAAAATGTTTTGGAAAATTTGGAAAATTTTCTTGGAAATGAAAAATTTGGAAAATGTGATGTATTTTCTTGGAAATTCTTGCAAATGTAAAAGTTTGATTAAGCAATATTTGGTGGAATAAAACTTACTATTTACTGTATCTCCTGAAAAGAATCATTGACAAAAACCTTCGGTGAAGAGTCATTCGAATCATTAGTCTTTCACTATTCATGAATCTTTGAAGATTTGCGCGGGACAGCTATCTTTCAAAAGTCCCAAAACCTTTGACAAGTTCTGAATCTTTGGCGATTCAAGGATCAACAGAGATTCATGATTATTTTTAGAATCTTAACTCTTCGGAATCTTTAAGGAACTCAAGAAATCATGCAACTTTTTTTTTATTCATGTAGAACGGCCTGAATTAATTGCTGTCTATTTATAAATTAGGATTGTGGATCATTCATTTCATTTTATAATTTATTCAGATTCATCAATCAGAATCAGATTCACCCAACACAAATAAATAGTTTTAAAACTAGAACTGCCATACATTTTAAGTGTTTTTAACGGGTTTTTATTGGTCGTTACTTCACAAGCAATAAATCTGAATCGTAGAGTTATTATTTATATTTCTCACAATTGTTTAAAAGGAATGCTAAAACCGTACAAAACAAAAATTTCCGCTTTTCTACATGAGGTTTCTCATCAACCTAGATAATTAAATTAATACCATAATTCAAACTATTTCCCATAAACCTGTCATTGCTACATTGACCCCGATTTGTAAGCTTTGTTCAGCTCATTGAACTCAACACGCTTTAGTTTCATTGATTCAGTTTCTTTTGCTTTGGTGCACTCCACCACCAATGAAAGGGCAAAAATCGTGGAACGTAAAAGAAAACCACTCGGTGATAGTAAATAATAAGGATGATTTTTATATTATTTCTCATCGAGCTGTAGGTAGTTTGTTCCTTGTATGGCTCATGACGAATGAAAATGATCGACGCAGCAAAACAGAAGGAAAAAGCCACCTACCAGACACAGAGACGACTGACTTTTCCTGTTCAATTCCGTGCTGGAAGCATTCGGCAGAAGTCGTTAGAAGTCCCCTTGCAGCAGTGTGAGTGCGTTTCCACGTGCAAAATGAAATGGAGTAGATAGATTGGACGAAAAATGTTGGGAAATTTCCGCATATTTCACCATCAACTAGGAAATGAGATCCGGGTTCGGAGAGGGTGATTTTTATTTTATTTTTCGGGCACACCCGTTAGAATGAAAAATTCAATATCGCTCCATTCGGTACGGTTCATTGATTTTTACTTGCAAAACCACCGGCAAATACTGCTCGAGCAGACGGGCAGGCATACCACCCACCTATAGTTCCTCCTTTGAGACACGTGTGTTTGAATGAGTAGCAGATTTGGAAATGCTTTCTGTTGCCATTCAATCGAAATTGGCAGCAGACGAGTAGGTCCTCTACTATTGGTTCCCGGATAGGAGTTCCTTTGGACTAACCAAAAATAATATCCCACAAACGGTAGTGGAAACGGAATCACTTCGGGCCCCCGGTTTTCCCGGGGTCAATACGGTCGGAAGATCGTTGAAGAGTGGATAGGTGTGTTTCAGATTGCGTGGAAAGGTGATTGAAAGTAGGCGGTACTAGGTCAAAAGCGCATTAATACCGTATCGTTTTGCCCTGGGGCACGTTTTCGTGTATTTTCGGGTTCGTGTATTACATTTTTAAGGAACCGGCGCTCGGT
Organism: Anopheles funestus; assembly: GCF_943734845.2. Taxonomy (NCBI): domain Eukaryota; kingdom Metazoa; phylum Arthropoda; class Insecta; order Diptera; family Culicidae; genus Anopheles; species Anopheles funestus. The sequence continues at coordinate 16,195,036 of NC_064599.1, read as the reverse complement.
GCGGAATAAAATTTACCCACGATCTTACAGCCCAAGTAAAATCCCTTGACTATTGCTCGACTTTTCCCCGGAAGTGTTTTCATGCGGGAAAACGGTAACCGGGATAAAGGATTGAACCGCGGGCGAAAGGAATGCGCGTCGAGCTAGCGCCAAAAGTGGAAGGATTTGTTTCCCTGATTGCCGCTTTGCTTTATGGTGCATGATGATGATGATGATGATGGTGATGGTGCGCTGTACCGGAGTGTGTTTTACCTTTGCAGCATTCCATTTTTTGGTAAGCTACCGCACGGGGTAAAGTTTTTGAGGTTTCCCGCAAACGTTTCACTCAACTTCCTCCCTTGTCGCTGGCGCACTGGGTTTAAGTTGCATCGTTGCTTGTTATTTTTTTTTTTTTGGGGAGGTTAAAATCGGAGAATCGACCGCCGTCCGTCGATACTTGTGGTTGAGCGTCTCGTTTTGGTGTAGTATAAATCTTGCCACTTTTTTGAGTGGTACTTCTCTCCATCCCGTCTACCAAAGCTTCCGGATGGAATTGCGATTTTTTTGTGTGCTAGGAATAAGATGGAAGCATTTTTGTGTATATAACTGACAGACGGTTAGAGTATTACTAAAGAAATAGGAGTGGGCTGGATCTATTTTATTTCTCCTATTTTTTGTTAGGTTGAACGTGCCGGTAAGTGGTCCTTCAGGGAAGTAAGTACCATAATGATACTTGCGATAGAATCGTTTTGATGGCTTATCATTTTTATGAATCTTCAATTTTTTTGTTTTTTGAGCAAGGGTCAATTTTAGCTATTTGTATGGATTATTGTCTAACCCTTGAACTTTATTTATTTACTGCACGTATAACACAAAAAACGAGATACTATAAATCATACAGTGAAGGAATGAACCATTTCAATATTTTACCATGAATACGAAAGAAAATTTCCTGTCCTAATCTTTTTTATAGTAATTTTAGTTTCACTTTTAATGCTTTAATTTTAAATTTAAAATTGACAACTTCTGAACATTGTATCACAATTTCATATATATGCCAAGGGGCCATATATATTGGTCCCATATCCTTCAAGTTGTCAGACACAAATTGTTATCTAAATATCAAACATCCTCAGGATTTTCTGATTAAATCTGAACAATCTCAATAAGCTGTCCCATCACTGCCAAGGCGATCAGAACTTGGGGTTTAATTTCGTTTTATTAAATGCAAAAATGCAATTCGTTTACGTTTCGATTGTAGCAATCGTTTCAGGATTATTTTTCATTGATTTTATCACAACACAAGCACTTTTTATTCTTTTTGTTTTGTATTACAAAAAAGTGTCCTATTTCTGTCATATCCGTTTGGTGCCGAAAACCTTCATCAACTGTCTTGGGTTCCATATTACGTAAGGCTGCCATCCAGTGTGTCAGCCCTTCTGGATAAAAATTCGTTACCTCAACAGGTTCGACCTGTTCGGAACCAAACCGTCTCGAGTATTGTTAAGAATAAGAAATGGCAATCTCGTTTCAGGCATGATGTGTGTCCTTCGTGTGCAAAGCGTTAGCCCGTACGACAAGCGTACGGCCAAAAAAAAGGTTCACGTTCTGTGTATTGTAAATTGAAGGTTCCGGATAAATTCTTCACACCCAAAATCATTGGATTATCGCAAAAGGAAAATAAACGCAACCAGACCCGGAACGCTGCAAAGATTTATGCCGTCCTTGGACGTAAGATGTATCTTTTCTTCGTTTTTTGGGGTGGTAGACGATAGATAGTGACCCAAACACAAATTGACATCGTAACAAATGGATCTTTTTTTTCTGTCACCGAGGGTTTTTTTTTACAAACAAAGGTATAAAAAATAGAAAGGTTCTAAAGGGAAATAAAAAACAAAAAAAGATAAATATTACAGTATTGCTAAACTGTGTGGCGTTTATTGTTTGTCGGTATTGAAGCAATCATCACCGGATGATAAAAATGTCATTGAAATGTCATCTTTTTCGCAAAGCTTTACGATGTCAGGAAAAACTTCGTTTTTCGCCAACAAGCTTGTCATGAGTCGTCTGTTTGTCTTGACAGCTTTTGTTTTTGTCAATTTCTCGTTCGTACGATTGTGCTGTGAAACATTTTTCCACGGACAATATAATCCAAAACTAGCAATGTCTCCTCATGGTTCGCTAATTTCCTTTCCCATAAATCATGTAATATTTTTATGTTCATTTATTGTAAATTGGATACAACGTAGCCTAAAAAGATATAAAACCCTTACTGCAACTGATTGATCATAGAACAAATAAAGCACCAATTTATTTGATTATCTACTCTTAGTGTTACTATTACTCCTGCAGAATGTTTGTATTCTTAATTTGTGCAATTTCTTATCTCGTTAGAGTACAAGTTCAGTTTACGAACGCTCTGAACATCTTCACAATCTTGATTTCATCCAATCGGAATAAATAAACTCCTGACGCGTGTCCCATTCTGCGCCCGGCAGGCGGAATCTAGATCAAAATGGCAAACTTTCAAATTGTTGTCTGCCCGCGGAATCTTTTATTGGCATCTCCAGCTGCCATTTATCCTCTCGTTGAATTAGCACCGTGCACCACACGAACTGATTGCTTGCAGATGCAGGGGCATAGTTTAAGGAGTGTGGTTCGGGCTTTTTTTTCTTCTTTCTTAGTTGAATGAATTTCGAGGACAGCCACAACGCCTGTTGATGATAATTCCATTCCAAACCGGTTGCAATTGCATTCCTGGTGTTGGAAAGTTGACGTGGTTGCATTCTTGGTGCATCGTTGTTGAATGAGTATTGCTAGGGAAGCATTTTCCATCGTCAGTGTCATCAGTTTTATAGTCTAAAGAATCTCTTTACGCATAGATTGTGTGACACAATTTGTCGGTTTGCGAATGAGATAAATGGGGTGTTTATATTCTGACATACTGCTTCTTATCTAAGAAAAAAAGCTTGAAAATAGTTGAAACTGGAGGCTGGTGCTTTCTCCAACACTGAGTGGTTTTGCGAACATAGTTTTGGGAAGATAAATTGTGAATTTTTTTTTTTGTTTATGTTTTAGAATATTTTTTTTAATGTTTAAAATAAAGCTAACACTTTTTTAAACTTTTTTAAAGAAAAAACAAAAATTGCAACTTTTTTGATCACCAATTACAATCTAGAACAAATTGCAACGTAGCGGCAAAAAGAGGGGTCGCTTCAATTCAATCTGTTTCCATTGATTCAACCAAGGTAGTGATGGAGTACATGCTGAATAACAAAAAAAAGGATTGCAACAAGATGTGCTGAAAAAAATTAAAATGAGGGAAACGGCAGCGCGCGTTAGTGATAGAATGGTTGGACTATCATTCTGATTTCTTCCTACCACTTGCAACATGCTCTCTTACAAGATGAATTCCTTTTTTTCTGTGTTTGTCATTCACCTTCCGAGTAACCCCTTTTTGAAAAGCGCTATCAACCTTGCTTCATAGCAGCTGCATTCATTCTTTGCACGACGGCCCCTACCGAAAGAAGGTTGAAGTGTTTTCCATACTTGGTGGTAACGATAAGACTCAAAGGAAGTGACTTTACACACGTTCACCTTTTTCTCCTATTGATGCTCTACCACCTGCATCCGATGAAAAAGTTTCCAGCTACCGGGAGACAAGGAAATGGGTGACATTTTCGCTCCGTGACTTCCATTGGTGGCTGTGCGCAAATAACACTTTAAGCACGGTACACTGTCGGTTTGGGGAAGGGGAAGCAGAAAGAGGAAAACTTCGATTGAATGTAAGTAAAATCACTCACTACTACTGTGCACGCCCCATACATGCTAAAGCTACCAACAACAACGGGGGAAACTATCAAGAAAATATCGTACATGGAAATTTTGTGGCTAGTGTGTCAAGTACGTGTTAGCTCCGATGACTAAATTATCGTGCGAGTCGTTTGTGTGCTACATTCATCCAGAATGTCGTCGGTAAGAACCAGCAGAATGACGTTCTTATCTGGTTGATGTTGGAAATTGCAGGCAGCAATCGTTACTTATATTACGCTACTGTCAATGAGGAGCGCTGCCCGTAATGGTTGTATGTTAAGTGATTCGGTTGTGAATATGCTATTAAAACAAGCTGGTTTTAAGTACCTAACATTGAACGAAAGATAGAAAAACTTTGTAACCATCAAAGCAGTGAAATGATTCATTAAAACCGAGCATAAATATAATACTGCAATTAGTGTGTGTTTGGTTAATATGTTTCGACGCTTAGATGCAGACCAATTAAGGAGTATAATTAACATATATTTATAAGTTGAATTCTATGCGAATGTTTATTAACGGAAAGCCAAGTGTAAACCTCGACAGCCGGAACGTAAAAGAGGAACATTCTTAGTTGACAGCACGCATGTGGCCTCCCTCGCTGTGTGCGTAGTTAACGCACTAGCATGCGTGCGCGTGTTTATAGGGTAAGGTCCAATCCTATAACAGTGTTATTACTGTTTTTGGTGTAGTACACCATAATTACGGAGTGAAAGAAAAAGTGCTTAATTAATATCGTATCGTGAAGGAGAGTTTATTATTATCAATTTTGTCTTTTAGGCATAATTAATGTTACCATCCATTTAATTTTGTTTTTGAAGATCCAGTAAAATAGGGGTTTCCTATTTAATTCATTCACTTGGTTGAATTTTCATTGTTAACGTCAAACGTCGCTAGTTATACGTGTCTTGAGAGGCAACATTAAAGCCACTAATTGATATAATTTGATCAAACATTTTACCACCGTATTGCTTTCAAATGTGTCTTTCACAGACCTTAAGATGGAATGTTTAATTTGTAGCTTTCATAATTGAATCGAGAGATACGGCATGCCAGACGTGCAACGTTCATGACTCCCTGACTTATGTAGGCCAAAAGATTTGTCTATGGTTTCGCCGCTTAATGCTATCATTCGGTGTTTGGATTTGATATGAACCATCAACAGCGAGGGGCTGAGTTACCATAATTTCCATTTCAACTACCACGATCGCCGAAAAAAGCCGTTCAATTTATCTAACCACAATCCAGCCCTTCAAAGTGAGCGAGTGTTTGTGCCTTCCTACGCATTACACACACAGCTGGCAAAATGGCTTTGCCAGGCATCGAAGAAGCGGCTTGTGGGCTGATATGTTATTTATTTTCCTAACGTGCTTCAATTAAAATAAATTATGGTTGGCTCGGTTCCGGCGGCCATTTTATGAGGGAAGCGTTAAACCGTGCGTATCTCCGATTTTTGGGGAAGAGTGGTGGTACCAACAGACACTGTTGGCATTCGTGCAACGATAGGTAGTGACTTGTCTGTGATCTACAGCAACCAATATTGGGCAGCTGTGTGTTGCTTGAAGCTTTTGCAATGAGACAGGATGTTGTCATAGCTCTTACGGGTACACTGATGCCCGGTAGAAAGCTGGTTGCGGTTATGGTGGTTTTGAAAGTGCTGAGGAAAAAAAGCTTATAATGTTTCACAAGACTACGAATCGATTGTCGAATCTCGGAGCGAAGTGTTGTGTGAAAATGTTTGTCATCTCCTTAACAACAAAACTGTAGGTGCGCAAGCAAACAAGAAACAAACCACCATTCACCATTTTGGGCCTTTTGCTTGGCGGATGAAAGTAGATAAATTTACAACCTATCAACCGGTGTAAGTTATGGCCGCCGCTTGGAAACCCCATCTGGTCTAGGGGCTGGGAATAGTATAGGCCTGTGATCTAACGGCAATGTCCAAATATTACACAATAGTAAAAGTGAAAATTAAATATGGACAAAAACAGATTTTGGATTTTGTAGTGTGTTGATGGATTGTATGTTAAGTTTAGGATGGGTTTTTATTAATACTGTAAGCTTTTCTCGTTCGAAAACATAATGATTGAAAAGATCTCCTTTTTTATAATACATCATAAACATTATTTTTAGTATTCGGTGAATATGATTCCTATTCATGAATCTGAACGAAGCTTTGAACTTTGAATGAATGATTCTGAATCTCTATTATGAAGATTCAAGAATCCCCATTGAGTTATGAATCCTTAGAGTTTCAAGACAGCCCGATGATTTATGTGGTTGCCCCTCCACTTGACGGTCAGCACTACCCCCTCTCCCGGTCTGCTCTTCTAATTTAAGTTTGTTGCCAACGAATCATTAGGGATTCATGAATCTTTTCAGGTTTCGTCTTAATTTATCAAAATTGATTATTATTTTGGGAGTCGGCTCTTGATTTGAATGATTTTTCACTGAAGATTCATATGAATGATTCTTTTCAAAAGATTCAATCAGCACAATACTAATTATTTTCTTTATTATATTATCTCAAGACATAAAACCATAAAATAAAATAAATAAATTAACAATCTACTATTCAGTGCTTTTGTTTTTTGTTTTCCTTTTCTTTACCTTTTGTTGTACGAAAAGGTGTTTGTGAATGTTTGTGAATTTATTTTTCCCACCTTCCGTAAACCCCAAATTGACCATTTGCTCGTGTTGTGCCTTTTTTGCAAACGCTGGGAAAGCCATAGAATGGTCACACAATCGTTCCCTGTTTTCCGCACCGTTTAACAGCCCGTTGACGGGAAAATAATTTATTGAATGATGTCCTTCCTAGACCAACGCCATTATACCGCACTGTTCGCCTAAGGTCACATCCATTCGCTCCAGCTCGGGGAGATGCTATAAATAGAACGCCTGTTGTTCAGCCGATGGCTGCTGGAGTTGAATCCTGGCCAAGTGATACATCGCGTAACGCGACCACTCGAAAAGCCTGTCTGACAGACGTACTGCTGAAATCGTTTCGTTATTTACAGTCGTTATCAATCCTGATGCTGAAGGAAGCGGCCCGTTTGGCCCGGTTTGCCAGGTGTTGCGCTTTCCCGTAAGTATGTTCGATCACTACTACGTGCGTATGAAATGCGATACGCAGCAGTCTCATCGGCGGGGAATGAGAAGAATGATGGCAAGAAATAACTGATTGTCGTTAAACGTGATACTGAGTGGAGTGTGTGTGCGTGCGTGTGAAGTTGTGACGATAGCCCATTGGGAGTGATATTTGCAAATTGATATGATGTCATTTAAAATTGTTTGTTGAAGCGATTGAAATGATATGAATTTCACCGATTGTTGGAATGGAACTAAAAAAAAATTCAAAACTTTCTTCGAATGCGTATTATTGTCGTCTTTTTCCACAAACCGATCCTTAGTGTATAACAAGAAAAAAGAAAGAAATCTAAATGTTTGTTAAAGCTAACTCTTACTCATATTTCGTTTACCCTTCTTCTCTTCCAACAGTTGCAAAGCATCAGGTTGTTGCGTATACCGAAAAGTCCCAGGACAAACATGAGTCACGTCACATTCAGCTCGTGCGGGAGTATGGCTTTCATCCTCGATCGAAGGTACAGGTCGAGGATGGTGCCCTGCTGCCGCGCAAATTCGAACCCTTCCCCGACGACATGTACGGCCGACCGTTGGAAGAAATCGATAACTTCATCTACGAAGAGGTAAGCGATGTTACACACATTACACGGGCGTGAGTGTCTGATCCCATAACAGGTGGTTCGGGTGTTTAGTGCCCATTTAAAGTGTGCTATTTAAAAACATTGTAATAGGTTTTGAGCATCATAAACGGTACGGTTCAATTATTAATAATCATGAATAATATCGTCCAATGGAGGCGCACACGCGTCGAATGGAGGCGCCTGGTACTTCATGGTTGATGTTTCCTATTTGCCGTGCATGTTGGTGTGAGTTACAGGGAAATGTACATAAAAACATACTCGCACACGCACACTTGCAGCAATTACACACAACAACAATTAAAGGTGAAAAAATGGGAAATATTTTAAAAGGAAATTTCACTACACATGTGCGAACGACGCTTCAATGTACATAATGTCAATGAGTGTAAATTTCAATGTTCAAATTTAAACTTTTCACTTTCAGCAAGCCTTTAGCAGCATTTCATTTTTATTCCTTCGGGATACCTTGCAATGCTTGCTAACCTTAGATTCTTTTTTCTTTAAATACTACCTTGTCTATGTCGAAAGCTGTTCGATGTTCGTTACGTTAGCATTCTGTCGTATGCAAACAAGCAACTTCCGAACTGAATTTCTAATTAATCACCTTTCACACACATACATAAACCCATGCAATGCCAAAGAAAATAGTCTACCAGTGTTGGTTCGGAACAGAATTGGTTTAGTAGGTATGAATTGTTATGTTTCGTGTTTATTTTTTCGCTTCCCCTTGAAAAGGTGAAACTGAGCCAAAGGCTACGAAGGCTCGTCAGCAGTGGCGGAGAACAATGAAAGGAGGGAGAGTTTGAAGGGCAGTTTCCTTTTCCTCTGGGTCGTGATTTATGATAACTCACGTATTGCTACGTGGACCTTTGGTGGCTCGATATCAACAGGACGCTCCGTGTGTGCCGTTTGCGAAAGCCGTTCGCTGCCGCCTGTTGCTTGTTAATACCTTGAAATGATTTTTATTTCACGATGGCTGTCGGATTGCGCAACGTACGCTCGGTCTCTAAATTTGGGTCCGGATTTTTTTCACGCTATACTTTCAGTGTATTGTAGCGCAGTGTGAGGGGCAGCTTAACGCCCATGCAATAATGTTGCGCATGGTTTCATTGGTTTGATTTTACCATTTTGCTATAGTTTTCTTCTTTTATGTCGAAGCATATTACCAGTATTCAAAAATTGGCTTTCTTTACTGGTTGGCAAAAGATCATTGTCAGTTAGTCGATTTAATGTATCTAATAGACTGGGCTCAAGCTCTTTTTGTTTTGGTTGGAGATAAATAAAAATTTGTGATGCGCAAATGAAATGAAAAACAAACATTAAAACCCATCAGCACACAAGTCACGTTCGAATCGAAATCAGGTTGAGTGTTAATGATAATGGAAAATGAAATCAAAAACTGCTGACCATTAAAATAAAAAAATAGCATACCGTTAAGATTATTGCTAAAAAAAAGTCGATAATGTTGAGATGGTTTTAAGAGCTAAACAAATTCGATAATGTTTATTGATTTTGATATACAAACGTAGTGAAAATAAATTCCATCACGATAAAATGTTGTTAAAATTAATTGTTTGTAAATGATGCGAAAATCAGATCACACGCAATTTAAAATTGAATATCTATTCCATTATAAAAAATAAAATAATTGCAAAATGTTTGTTCATAAAACTAAATAGGAACTGAATGTGTCCCAAACTTACCCCCAAACCGTTCCCAAACAGCGATACAATAAATAGCCAATTTAGGGATGAGTTGATTCCTCTAAAAATTCACATTCACACGAATGATTTTCATTTTCAGTTTAGCAAAGTTTTCCATTACCCAAATTATCCCACCCGGGGGCATGCTGTAGCATGCTGTACACCATGCCATATGTGTAATTAAAAATCATTTTCTAGCGCAATTAATTAAAATAATTTTACAACGAGTTATGACATTAAGCGCAGATCCCAGGAGCGTAAGCAACGTCCATTTTTTGGTCATCCTTTAAGGATGGAAGCAATAAAAAACACAACCTAACAGATACACCTCGATCCTGGTGAGCTTAGGAAGGTCGGGAAGCAGTAGAAAAAAAAGAATCTGCTTCATAACTACCGAACAGCAGACAAACATATGGCTGGTGGCTCTATACCGAACGGACGCGCTCGGTTATTCATTCGAGCTTTTGAACGAGCACTATCCACTCCCTTAACCGTCCCGTTTTACACGAGCCCTTTCGAACCGGATGATGTTAAGGTGGGTTTTCCACTCTCAGCTTTCCCCCACACGCTCACTCACGGTGAACAGGGGGCGCCGGTTTCCGCTTTTTCGGTGGCGCTCGGTCGCTTGCCCGGGCAATGCAAAAAGGGTCTTACTCGTTATCACATTTTCATTACCCACTGATATCCTCTCTCATTATGCTGGCCGCAATGGGGCAGAGACTGGCTTCCGACAAAATGTTTCCTTAATCTCCGTTGATACTATCGAACGTAATTGTTAATGAACACGTTTCTCATATCCCCTAACGATTTTAATACACCACCGTGTGGCGCTCATAGCCGTTGAGACGATTTGGCTGGAACTATTACTTTTACAAATTGTTTCCAATCTGCTTCTCCGGGCAAACGCGGGGAAAGGTGTAAGAATGCAGAACGAGTAGCAACGGGTGGCGATGGGTTAGGGAAATTGTTTCCTTCTTTTGTCGATTACATTTTTCAATCTCATCGACCGGAAAAAAAGGTTCAAATGACAATTGCGCACCGAATCCGACTTTATTTGTGTGCTGAATCGAAACCAATGTTAGCAGCCTGGGAGGGAAAACTGTGGATTTTTCTCTCCCGCTGTTACAATTTAAATTTAAACCCCACAACTTTTATTTTTCCAAAAGCAACATGAATGGACAGAAAACAAAATGGAAAAGGTACATAAATGAACCTTTCTAGCTAGTGCAGTGGAATGTAAAAAGAATGATTTGGCTAGTGACTAGCGGCTAGAGTAAAGGTTGGTTGGTTTGAGGTGGTTTTTTTCTGTTATAATGTTTCGAAAGCTGTTCACTGTTTTCCAATTAAGGTGATTGTGGTTGATGTGGTAATGTCTTTTTGTTTTGCTGTCGCTTATCAGTGGACACGATGAAGCAACTGCCACAACAATGTTGTTACTTGCTTACATTGTTCCATAGTTTATGGTCAGTTCACTTGAGCGAAGGAAACACAATCGGTGACCTCATTTTATTTTGTTTTACTGTTTTGTTTCCAGTTAACTTTCGTTTTTTTTCGTTCCTTTCAACCATTTATTTACATTTTCATTGCAAAACAGTTTCATTGTTTTGGTTCTTTCAAAATTCGTTTATTGTGCTTCTGTTTTTTTGTTTCATGAATGTTTTAGGATATTTTTTTACAAATAAAAACCTTGCAACATATGCACAATATTTCACACTCAAAACGTTCAGTGTTTTTGTTTACCTGCTGCTCAATGTGCCCCCTAATGGAAAGGTTCATTTTTCATCCATATAATTATGCTTGATAGTAGAGGGCGTGCGTTGGTACGTGTGTTGCGCCAACGGTGACAACAGTGAGCACGGCTACTTACAGTACCGTACGCGCACCGTGAGCATGAATCATAATTATTTTATGGCTAACCCTTCCGTAGCTGTGCGGGAAAATAGGCCACCAAGAATTGGGCCTTTTCCGGTTGATTTGGTAAACAGCGGGAGGGAAAATTTTTGGGTGGGAGCTTAGGAGCTCCATACCTCGACCTCAAACAAAGCTATTTTTCATCAACCGGACGTTGAAAGTCGTACGGCGAAGGAAAGCTCATTATGCTACAATAACTACTATGCCATCCGTGTCCTGTTATATACCTACGCTATTAAAGAGGGTAGCAAGGCAACTTGGGAAGCTTGTTTCCGATCTGCACGTTGTCGTTGATCCACGCTAGTCAGAGTAATTGTGGTGCGGCATAGCAGAGTGAAATCCTCAAACGGAACAAAAAAAAGACAACATGAAAGAGTGAGACAACATCGGAACAGGTAGAACCTCATCCAGCACTCATTATATTTAATCCTTCTTTTTTTCCTCATCATTTGTTCATCTACGCGGTCGTTTCGAGTTTTCTTGGAGAACCTTACCCTGGGAAGCATGGGAAACGACTTTTGGGACAAGCGTGCCCAGCGAAGCTGGTGCGTGACCGCATGTTTGCTCTTCCCGGTAACCCCATCGTGCACCGCTCATAAAATCATCAAGCTCTCTCCCCCTTTTGAACGCTGACCTTTAGCGCATGATATTAATTTTCACCTGGCCGGTTGTGCACGAAACACACCCCGTGGTTTCAAGGTGAGGAGAGGCCAAAATAATTTGGTTAATTATGTGAAGCTTTGATTTTGGCCAACTGCGGCACGTATGTCTTACGTTTCGCCTCGGGGGTGGAAGGAGAAGCTGGGTTAAATGTGATGAACGTGTTGACGTTCCGGGAAACGCCTTTGCTACGGCAAAGGTGAGATTATGTTTTCCTGCCTAAGGATAATCAATATCCTGTGCGATGTATAATGAGTGCTGACTCTAGTCTGAAAAATTGAAGTCTCACGAAGCGTAATTGAGAAATGGAAGTAATTTGTTACCTTCGACGCTGTTAAGTTGTGTTTCATGCTTTTAAAGGCGGAAATGCATATCGTTTTCCTGCGTTGCCAGTAATTGAGAAAGTTTTGTCTCGCGGATTGCATACTTGAAGGCTTAATTAATCGTTAGAATTTAAAATTTAAATTTGTGAATGAGAAACGTGCTGGCTCAGTAATCTTTTGATTTTTGTTTTCATCGCTTAATAAACCGTTTTCTGTGATTTTGTAAATAATTTGTTGAATTCTGGTTTAAATTGTGTGGTTAAATTTTAAACACTCATTTACTTCCTCAGAACTCTATCTTTTAACGGCACATTTGTTGTATCAGTATTTAACTTATTGCTTTGTGTGTCCTTCGTGCTACCATTCTTCGTGTCTAATGAGCAACAAAAATGATCAAATTAATATGCATTATTTAACAGAGTTACAAATCACCCACCGCCATGAAGGTTAGCCACAAGTAAACGTTCTCGAAATACCCAACAGACGTAATTAACAATTAGAAAAGCGAGTCAGCAAACAACAAAAAAAAAAAAACACCACACTCGTCAGTAACTTTTCAGAAATTTGCTTTCGAAGAGGTTGGAAGCAAGTAAATAGCTTAACGTGTCACGGTCACTCACGTTCACGGTGCTCTGGGCTTTATTGCGGGCGAGGGTTCGTATATACACAAACGAAGTTGTGTGATTCGCTGTGAAATTGAACCAGACAGCAAACGCTTGTCCCGTAGCATATGGCCATATGCCGTGCGGTGAGTTGTTGCAAATAAAACCCCTCCGGAGGTAAAATATGTTGACCACTGCGAGTAGTCCAGCTGAAAATATCCTTTCAGTGTAAAAAAAATAAATAAATAAAAAAAACCGAAAGGCCCGTTTAAAGGGCTATGAGTTTTGGAGCATTTGGCGTATGGAAAGTTGGCCCAAAAACTAACAATTTATGATACTCCGGTGGGTGTAATGGAACCCTTGGTGCCTGTGGAAAATTCATCCACTAGTGCCGGTGGGAATTTGGTGGTTGGAAAACTGTGCATACCGAAATGGTATGGCTGGAGGAAAATGTATCGGTGTGTTGTGTGAGCTCGGTAGGAAAATTCTAACTGTTGATATACAGAATTGCTAAAAGCGTTTTGGCACTTTTTCGGCACCAGCTTTCGGTATGTTTATGTTTCAAAGTCTATTGCAATAAAATCAGATCGTTTGTTTTTCTTTCACAGTTTAAAACATGTTACTTTTCAGACCATTTGCTTCGGTATACAGGGCACGCTATGGATGTTTTCGTAGGAGGATAGTATTTTTTTTTAGATATTACCATTTGATACTTCATAAAATAAAGGATTAAGTTCCACATACGTACGAAAGTGTTGCGTACAAAGGATTATCATTGGTCTTTTTGAAATGAGATTACGAAACCAAATAGGATTAGGATTTTTTATTGCCCAAGATTATTTGTACTGATTTAATTTAGTTTAACCGGGATAATGTTTGTTTTTAAATGCAAAATTTCATACATTTTCTGATAATGTTTTACTGATGAAACGATTATTCCACATTTCTATGAACTTCCTAACCCATCGACTGTTTGAAATATGACTTTAATTTTCACCTGATTTTAGCCAGACCTAGCATTTTAGATACTGGAAAAAAGCATAGTCTTCTCCTTACTTACAGTAGCTGCTTGCAAAATCGTGATCAGCAAGATCATCATAGCGATGTTTGCTTCTCCTTTATCTACCCGGTTCTCATCCCATGCAGCATCAGCCCTTATTGCAGCAGCATCAACGCTCACATCACCTACCATCCGCTGGACACATGGCAGCAACGAATGTGGGGCGTAGGGAGTGCGTGTGTGATGGTTTCAGGTTGCACTCACGGCACAGTTACAGAATATAGATGAGATTTTAATAATAAATCGTTTCTTTGCGCCCCATGCTCTTAGCGTAGGTGCAGCGAGCAGGTTTTCCGTCTGGTAGCGAAAACATCACATCACCGGCTAAAGTCCGAATATTTGCCAGATTCAAAACGTTTCCCCTCATCCAAAAAAGCAGCAAACAGCAAACAGAGATATAAAAACCAGCATTGAAAGCTGGCAAAGTTTGCTGGCGGCTACACACGAGAGCACGGTGCGTTATCAGCGTGTGTGTCCGCATCACAGGGGAGCATGGGTCGAATAAGCTTGGAATGGTAAATAAGACACCCTGATCCACAAAGCCAGAAGGTAAAGTGAGCGATTCTGCAACGTGTTTGTTCTTTGCTTTGTTTCACCTTTCGGACACTTCCTTCTTGTGCGATGCAGTGTATGGCTGATGAGGAAATGAGAACGTGCGAGCCAATGAAATTCGTGCTAAAGTCGCTCAGAAGCAAACCGTTTGGATGGTTTAGCTTTACTTGCTTTCTGCCACATGGAAAGAAAAATCCAACTAAACGAAACGCATCCCAACATCTTCTAATGCTGGTTACACTGACACGCACACACGGACGGTCGTCTCGCATTCCTGCATGCTTGGCACATCCCACAATGGAAGATGAAGAATGAGGCACCTTCTTGTGGGCTTCCTTTTTGGCTGTTCACTAAAAGCAAAACAAATTGAAATCTATCCCGTTCAAGAACATCCGGGGAAATGGAAGAGTATGGATGGCATGGTACAAAACACCCACTGGAATGGCTACAGAAATAATCAAAACCAGTGCACAAGCTGCTGTTGATGCAGCGAAAATGAGAATCTTGTTTTGTTCGGATGACTGTTGTTATCCTTGGTCGCTTCATCGAAAGACTATCGAGGAAATGTGCTTTGCACCGGGGTTGTAGAGCTTCCCGTTGACGGTGAGATGTAAACAGTGGTTGATGTACTAGCAGGAATGATGCCTCTCTCTCTCTTTTTTTAGTTAGTAATAACTTGAGGAATGTGAGGTGCGATGATGGTATAGATGCAAGGGCGGGGAATAATATTACGAAGTAGAAGGCGAACTGCCAGAGAACTGTCGGAGCTTTAGAACGTGGATGTTATTAGGTTTTTTTTTGTACCCGCATTGCAATTCTCCGTTGCAGTGTCTATTGCACTTACTTTTTGTTCAACTTCCAACAAGAAAAAATACATTACAAGCATGTAAAAAATCGGAAGCGGAATTGTTTAACAGTTTGAAAATGATAAAAAGTAATGTTTTGTTATCTGTACGACAACAAATGGTGCGACAAAAAAAAAGAAAAATTCTTGTGAATCTTGTTTTGTTACGTACAAGTTACGACATGGACTGTCACAGGAATTGTTTGGAACAGTTTCAACATTGTTTTGGGCGATATTTAATACTCAGTTTTTTTAGTTGTATATTGAGGCTTATATTATGTGAATTGGTGTAGAAAGTGATGACGAAATTAGATTTAAATATTTGTTAAAATTGTTGTACATAACATGCCAAAATATTTCTTATGCTATTTTAAGATTAGTTTGTTATTTAAACAATATTTAACGCAAGTACGTTATATTTTAAAACTTAAATTATAGTATACTCTGTCTGAATCATATCAACGAGCATTACTAACATGTTAAGAGGTTTAACGAGCTATCAGTATATTGGTTTTCTAGCAGATAGATATTCAGCCTCTAATAGTGCGGTAGTACGGTGTCATTCCGATGACATGACTAGCCCACACAATTCGAAACTGATAACCCTTACTGTTGAGCCTAAAAGGTAGGCAATCTAAATACACCACCTCGGATTATGCGACGAAGTGAGACGAGTGAAGAGTTATTAGTATTAGTATTAGATTTAAATTAGTTACTTCCTATATTTTCTACCACAAAATAAGCAAAGTTTCACCTTAAAAGGTAATTAGGAGTAGTGATTGCACATTTTTAGACGTTGCTAACGAAAGACAAAGCAAAATATTTTAGTTAAAATATGATCGCGAGGGTTGGAAATCACTCATCTAAGCAAAACCGCTAACTAGTATCATTTCACAAGATTTATCTTATCTTTAAGTAACCTCTTCGTCTGGCGGTTTCTTTACAATGTATGGAAAGGTACAATACCTCTGCCGAATCGTTCCTGTACAGCATGCTTGCAAGTGAACAGTAGCTTATGTTGGTTTCCGTGATGGGTCTACTGATACGATTATAATCAATTGATTCAACCTTACTTAACGTTCCTGCATCTAACAAAGGAAAACTCCTTTTCTACGAACGATAGCACCGATAAGCATTGCGATGAAGCGAACCATCTGCCATGAGCCAGACAAAGGCAAATCGTCCAGGAGGAACTGATGCGAGCATTTCCTACCCAACATTATGTTCGAACCAGCTTATTGCCTCCCTTCAACGCTACGGTGTATTCTGCCTGGAAACCACACAAGCTCTCTCTCTCTCTCTCTTTCTTTCTCTCTGCTCCACACTCATTTCTTTCTGCACGCTGACCGCATGCGGTACTTAACTTAATGATGGCTTCAATTTCCGTATCTGATCGTAACTGCTTCCGGGTGCGATTGGGAACCACGCCGCGTAAGGGGACCACCTCGCTCATCATCGGCAATCGTTATTTAAGGGCTACCACGCCCTCATCACAGCCACATGCACCACCGTATATATTATTGCACACTGTAGCACGGTGACGTCATACAGCTAAGAAGCGAAATTGCGGAAGGAAGCGATTTCGATGAGCTCGCTCTCTATGAACGGTGGTACACCTTAGCCCGTTGTAAAGAAGCAGACCCACAAGTACCACTTTGCTGTATCGGTCATGTGGCGATAAGGAGTCAATGTGTGCTTACTGCAAGCTCACTCACCGTGGTCACAGTGGTTGGTCACTTTCTTCCGGTAAGCGGAAATAGACCGAAGCGGTATGAGAAAAGATGCATAAATCAACCTCACCTCGCGAAGGTGGTGTATTGCACATTGTGTGCAAACCATTTATAGCACAAAATGACTGACTTGTTTGCCTGTTCTATTCGTTCCATTGGCTACTTTCTTCGCGGCCGTGAGCAGTAGCATAATTTTACGATTCATTTCCCGTGCCTAGCACTGTATTAACACGCTTAAGGAATAGCGTATCGCAAATAGCATAGTGAGCATCTAGAGTACCTTTTCTTCCCTAGTGGTCATTTTTCTTCAAAAACTTCCCACGAAATTATTGTAAGAGTTTGTGCAAAGCTAATGCGCGTGAAACGTGATCAACCGTGTGACACATTTACCTACGGTCGGACTAGTTCCCCCCTCTTTTCCGGCAGCGCTCCATTAGCACCTCCGACACGCTGGCGACTCTTTCGCTGACATGGAGCAACCCAATTATCTCGTTCGCTCGCATTTCCTTAAAGGTCCTTTTTGGGGTGAAAGCACCACCGGGGGACGTGATTTGTTTATACAAAAAGAGTTGCGGCACAGGCGATACGGTTGGGTGGTTAGACGATCGCAGGGCATACAATGGGTAGTACGCTTGTTTGGAACGGAAACGTGATGTTTCCATCATACCGAAGCCTTAGTACAATGCGGCGTTTGTGCTTCGAGTGTGAAGGAAGAAGAAAAGAATTGGTTGTAATTCCTTATAATCTGGTAAACATATTATCTCTCCGGTTAGACTGGGTAGCGGCAAGCGATTGCTGACACGCATATTGATGAATCGAAAATTCAGCAGTTTTTTTATCCTTTCTTGCGGAAAGTTCGAATAGCAGCAGAATGTGCGTCAGAGTAGCACAGAATTAATCAAAAAGCTTAGAGCTATACTTTTTTTCTTCCTGCATGTTCACACTTTCATGCTAGGTAAGCTTGTGAGGAAATGATTGATGGTAAGATTAAACGATTGTAGATTCATGTAAACGTTACTGCCAGCTGTGTCTCAATTACTGAGTAATGAAAAAATACATTTCTTAAAAAAGTACGTTAGCTTTCAAGTGATTATACCTTAAAGATCCGGACAGTGCACGTGTAATGTGTGATTCGATGAGGTTTTAAAGAAGAAAAGCGTATCTTCGTTTGGTTTAGTTCACTCGTTACAAAATTTCATCGATATGCCTTAATCAGCTTGAATGTGTAGCGGGTTGCATACTATCAGGCTTTTATAAGATTTCTTCCCTTTTGTTTGTTACAACACAAGTCCCTTTCCCATAGGGGTATCCTTTGCGTCGTAGTTTAAAATTGAGAAAATGCCTTCATTCTCGTGTTCTTTGTCCCTTCCCCTTCTCCTGCGATGCTTTAATCCTACCGTTCCCCATGAATAGATTCTTAGACGACGATGTACGATACGCGTTGGTCACGGAGAAAAAGCATATCCCTCGGGGTATTATACCCTGTTATCTATTCAACGCTGTTGTAGGTGATGAAAACTTATCTAGTAGCTTCGGTACGTTTTCTCGGGCAAAAGTTTTGTAAATTGATGGGGACATTTTAGAACGATATTTGACATCTAGCTGCCGCACGACGAAGGTTCTTTAACCGAGAAATAGTCAACCAAATTCTTCCTACTTTGAATCATAAACAATTTCATTTCGTTAAATATATTATCCCCTTCGCATTCGGTAAACCGTATCAAGGCGTATTCTTTGCGGTTACAGAGCCCCAATTTTGGAGGTCAATTTTGTTGAAGAACTTTTTTTTGTTCTGCCCTGCTCTCGTGATGACTTCCATAATTTTGTTTGCGAGAAATGGAAAACAATTTTTTTTTTGGTTCATCTTTATTTGTACGTAATTTTGCATCCACTTCATCCACTCTTGCTGTATGAAACTTTGTGCTTAGCTTTATTTACCGATGTTGATGTTGTGCGTGTTTTATTCAAACGTTGAAAAGCAGTGAATGTCTGGTTGCGACAGACCGATCAAGTGATTCTTTCCTAACAATCTTGTTGGGGACCCTCTTCAGTGAGTAAAATAGGTAGAATTGTGTAAAATCGTGCTCAACAGCCGGTGCGCTGTCTCGGTATGTGGAATTGTAAATCCCGTTAAAAATGGCACGCAATTTTTCGCTGTCGTCCCCCTTTTTTTCATTCTGCTTTCTGGATAGACTGATAGCATACCATTTACGTGCAAAATATAAAGTCATCACGTGAATCTGTCTACCGCTGTAGGCCGTACAAAGATACGCAGAGATGGGAGTGTGTGTTCCAGATTGTTTTATATTCAAGGATGCAAAAGAATTTCTTTCCGTACCGGTAATTCGTCTTTCGAAAGCCCTCTGTTGGAGATGTGTACGAGACTTTTCACAATTGTGCCGTTGTTTCCTTATTGTCTTCGAATGCTACGTGTTAATGGTGGAATGTCAAGGTGAAATTCATGATTACCATTTTATTTTACCTTATCGTACCTTCTAACAGTTACATTACAGTGGATGTTCGAAGAATATTGTTTTGAAAAAGAAATAATTTATATGTTTATAAAAATGTATACTTAATACCTAAACTAATTTTTTTAGTATCATTGGTTAGTTGTATTTTTTAGCTCTCAAATAAATTTATTTAATAATTATTGAAAACATGAACTCATTTTGTTAACATTTTCTATACGCCTCAAAACAATGTTCTCAAATTCATATTTTAAGAACAAAATAATCGTGATTTGGTTAATGTAACTCTCAAAGAAATTAAAATATTTTTTTCCTTTTTTTGGAACGAAACTCCAGACACATTCCATAAACAGTACCATCAATAGTTGCTTCAAGCATTCATCTAGCCTACGTACGGGCGTTTCACAAAATATAAAAGCCGGGATAGGCAGTCTGTTTCCCTTCATTCGCAAACGCCATCCCGTCGTCCATTATCACATCCTGCGACCGGTGGTTTTACTTAGTTGATGAAAATAGAGCGAAAGTTTTTCCTCACCAAAAGTGTCGTCTGGAACGGGTGCTACAAGCACCCTTGAGCATCGTCAACCATTGTACCGTGCAATTTGTGTGCTAAAGTTTTGCTGCATTCGTAGCACTCCGTCGCTCGTGTATAATCTACCAACGTCGAGTGGAGTGTGTCTTTTCGAAAAGAATTTGCTTGCGCCTTCCCGTATACTAGCCACGGATACGAGAAAATATGGGAACGCTTTTGGGGATGCTAAAACAATGAACATTATAAGACCGGCTGTGAGTGGTTTATGTGGGGTTTGCGAGACTGTACGATGCAGGGATACGGTCTTATCGTTAGGTACTTACTTTTCTACTTTGTCGTTTGCTGTATTGAGACAGAACAGGCATAAACATCAACAGGACAGCAATAGTGGTAGGCAATTGTGAGCTTCTCATACAGATAGGCTAACTATTATCGCTTTTTGCCTTACTGACCTTTTATCTATTGACCTTCGGGCAAGGGAATATTATTCACCACACACACACGCACATAGGAGAGTTATTTAGCAGGGGATGTTTCTGTTGGCTTTTATCCCATTCGAAAGCTTCACAAAGATTTGAATGGTGACTTTCCTTGCTTCTCCTAAATCGATGTCGAACAATGCAAATAACTGCACGTTTGCTAATAAGTTAGGTATTGCCGGCTTGCATAACATATATGCTCTCTCACACACACAGCTAAACGTCCTTACGGCGATTATGGATGCAACAAAACACTTGAAGGCATCTTTCGATCGGAAGTTTGTTGTCTCAAACTCTGTTGATTTATTTGTTCTATAACTTGCTTGCAGGGGAAATGGTCATTTTGTGTTTTCGTTTCGTGGTTTAGAACACGAGCGAAGACCAATTCGTTTGTTAATATTATATCAGACAACATTTGGCAAACGTTGTGTGTGTTGCGTGAAACATTGCTTTAGATTTGTGGTGAACAACTTCAATTAGATGTCTGGGTAAATAATTGATTGTACAATGCACTGGTAGATTGGTTGTGTTGAAATGAAACAAGTTACCGTGTGGTTTGATTTGAATATTAGTTAGTTGTGTAGTTTTTGATATTATATTGTACATAAACTTTATGCAGAAAACAAAAGAAAAATAACCTTAGATGAATTATTTATCTTTCCTCTATCAAAATAATTCGTTTTTGTTTACGATTTGCATACATTTAGGAGTTTTGTTTCTAAGTTTAACTAAATCAAATGCCTTTCATATTATTTTTAGAATTACGGCAAATATATTGAAAAAAAAAAAGACATTGATGTTAGTTCAACAAAATTTAACATTTAAATTTAACGTTAAATAAATGTAATTTCCCATTTTCTCCCTTAGTACAATTAACATTCAAAATGAAATAATAGCGTCGTTTATTCTTATGATTTATATAGGTTTTTCATGAAGTACTATAATCAACCCCTCAGCAATAAATCTTAAGTTATCATGATTCTTATCGCAAAAAAGTAGGATTAATTCACCGGATGGGAAATAGAAAATATTTTTGAAACATTAGATGTATTATTTTTCAATCATGATTACGTGAATAAATGAAAAACAAACGAACGAAAACATGATTGATGACGAAGGAAAATATAACTGAACGGCACAAAAAAAATCTACTTTATCGCTCACGATTTTTTCCTACTCAAAAAGTCTTTATTGTACAGAATTCCGTTGGTTTAACTTTTCAAAAGTAACCATTTCCAATCCACCAATCCGCCATATTTCCAATCCGCCAATCCGCCATTCCCGCTGTGCTAATATCGTTAACGCTCTGTCACTTGGAAAGTTCGGCCCTAATCTTGTCACTTTACTTTGACAACGTGCAGTTCTTTTTTGTGAGTGCGTGTATTTTTGTTGCTCAAATCTAATATAGGAGTGGTTTTGGTTTTCATGCCTACCGGTCTGTGTGTTTACGCATATTTACCTTTGCCGAGTGTTGCCGCATGCAAAAAAGGGCTAACGGGACCGGTCTTTCGGAGCATAATGTTTGATGAAACACAAAGTTTATCAAAGTTTAGAGACGGAAACGTCCTTGCACGATGCGTCACCAGCCAAGGAGACTAACAGCAAAATGATACATCGAACCGTAATTTGTCCTCTTGAATCTCCAATTGCTGGAATTTGGAATGGAGTCCCAATGTGCGTGGTCTTGGGGCTAAGATGATGAGCCAGACGGAGCATAATTTTTCACCCTAAGCTTTCCGTGCACAATCTTGATATAGGGTACACCTTTCTCGACTGAGCAGGATTGCGGATGATGTTGATGTGAACCGTACGCTTTTGCCGTGTCTGAACGTGGGTTAAGATGGTTGCGCCGGGTGACGTGAACTTCTTAGCGCTCGCTGGAGAAAGCTGAATGCAGGAATTTATGAACCTAACCGGTACCCATCCCTCACGCGCCTCGGGAGTGTTCGAGCCGCGCTGACGTAGAACACGAACATGAGATGCCTTTCCGACATCCGGAGCGTCGGAATCACCGTCCAAATGCTATCTGACAAATTGAGTTCCATAGTGTTCGATGATTTATAGATAGCGAGACCGAGACTGAAGTCGAACCGAAGGTCGTGTTTCCCTTCGCAGTCCCGTGAGAGTGCACGGATCGTTATAAATCTCAATGTTTGCTCGTACTCCACGGGCCCGGAAAGCCATCCGGTGACGGGTGACAGAATCCTTGCGTTCGTTAATGAACGTGTCTCGATGCGGATGTCTCCATGGGAATGAAAAAGGGTTACGGAGTCTCGTTCGTACATCATTAAATAGGATATCGAACGCGATGTCTCGGCATTGTGATGTTGTCGGTCCGTTGATATACGCAAATTTGTTTTAAAGCAATTTCTGAATTTCACAGCGATGAGTTTGTTGTTGCTTTTAAAACAACATTATTTAGGCTTGCTTTATAAGAACATATTTTCCAAAACCAAATAAATAGGCTTTAATTAATGAATATGAATGAAGCACACTTTCGATGGTTAAGAAAGAAACCTTCTGAAACCATTTCATTTAAATATAACTTTTTAATGAAGTATGAATAACAGCTCGTGAAACCCTTTTCGCTAAAGTTGAACCCCTGTTGAGTTAAACTTCCTTATGAATAGTCTCCAATAACTTGCCCAAAAATGCTAACCTAATGATCCCCCGTACTATGAATGGGTTCATCACTACCGTGCTGTTCGTGTGATCCGTATTGGCAAAAGTTTCTTTTCTTTCGCTTCAGGAAAGGCTGTCAACATTCGTATGCTCCCAGCGTTTAGCATTCGTGGCACACTGACCTTGTACACTGATCACGATGTCACTCGTGCATGCAGCGATGGTCTCCACCCAGGGCAAACTCTCATCAACCCCAAATTTAGGGCTTTGATCAAAAAACCAAACTCCACTTCAACTTTGACCTTCAACCAAACTGTTGCAGAGGATCAGTGCGTGGAACGCAGCGTGTGGTCATTTACTAATGCGAGTTCGGCCAAGCAATGGGAACGTCTGATGATGGGAACCGCCGTGTGGAAACTTTGCTAATGAGCCTAATATGCCGTGAATGAGAAAGATTGTTGCAATTTAATTAAATTAAGATTGAAGGTTGTGGGGGAGCCGGGCTTAACTTTTTTTGCGGATGGAAGTAAACGTTGGTATTAATGTGTTCATTACGAAACTCATTTTTATGTTTAAAGCGTTTAACTTTTAATTATAAATTTCTTTAAACCTCAAACAAACTCAAATGTAGGTAGCTAGTAAATACTTTTAGCGCCTAAATGTATGCCACAAATGTTTGTAAAGTAAAATATTGGCAAACCAAATTTACCAACGTCCAAAAGTGCATGATTAGGGACATCCCAGATGGAGCTTTTAAACCAAATTTTGGTCGTTCTAGTTTGTTCTTTCACAGCCAAAAAAAAGCCCCTCGTTGCATCACAAAATCGTCCCTTTCATGGTTTTTGTCCATGTCCATCATCCGTTATCGACACATCATGTACCGCTTTTTTATCATTCCCCAGTTGTCAGAAATAGCACTGAAATAGTGTACACAAAATAAAACAAAAAAATCCACACAACGGATAGTTCCATCCATCTATCCGTTCACGGAAGCATCAACCTAACCATGTCGCTGTACGCTTTCGCCTGCATTTGCATCCGGAGGGAAAGTGTCTATATTTGCTTATGGTTTTCATATCGTTCCAGTGCTTCAACGAGGCTGCCAACAGAGCAAAGAAAGATTGAGTACATACGGACAAAAAAAGACATAGAAAAAATACACATATACACACTGAATCCTACCGTTTTGACGGAACACGAATGTGCCTGTATCGGTCTTTGTCCGTCCAATCTCCGATTGCAATCATGCCGGATGTTGCGATAAAAAAAGTCGCTCTATGTTTAAGGCCACTTCCTGCATCGTTCGTCGTAGATAGGGTCCGTGTGTACGTGCTAGTGCTAGTTGAGCTGGTTTTGATAGATTGATTGTGTGCATTATCTGGAACCGACGCTCGAAGTGCGGCTGTTGGTGTTCGAGGCTAGGTACGGTTTTGACTAACCTCGACAAGCCTTTTTGGTCAAAGTTTTGCCAAAGGGTTTCGCTTGTTGCTTGATAGTTGATGACATTGGACGATGTTAGTTGGTCAGCTTTTTTGTTTCTGCTTTATTTCGGTTAGTCTCATCGCGTCGGGAATGTATTTATTCAATTCTCAAACGAATGAAATTCACGATTCCATTAACACTGCTCACCCCGGTATCGAGAAAATAGCGCGCATAGATCTAACAAAAACAACGTAAAAAAGAGTACAGCATTTTGTACCTGCTGAAGCAAAAGAAAAAAAAATAAAGAAAAACATAAATTTTCCGCGACACACAGACTCTGTCGCTGTTATCCCCTGAAACGTGATGATGGAGGAAATGTAGTTGGGTGGACAAAGTGGAGCAAAAAAGTTGTAACCGTTGATAGACTGTGGAATGATGGATGAGACTATTAGATTGTATCGCTTTCGAGAGACCTTTCGGTGACATGTTTACTGCGAAAATAAAAACCTATGGCATTATTTTCCATTACCGTACGATAAAATAATCCAGCAATGTAAACTAGAAAAAAAAATTAAATTAAATAAATGTATATATTGGATGGGCAGATTTTGTAACGTTTTCTTTTTCAAATCAGTACTTTTTGTTGTTATTTTCTATTAAACAATTCACCTTTTATAACGTTAAGAAGGGTGCACTACACAGGGTAATTTTTTCTCCAAAAAGCAATATTATTCATAGAAGTTAGTCTACTTTTGTTTTGCTTCTTCGGCTACCAAGAGCAATCAAACAAGTAAGGTAATTAAACCTTACTAAAAGGAGTAAAGTAAGGAAACACTTAAACTTTTCTTGTTCGGACTATGTTCTGTACTGCCCCGTGCACTTGCTCAACAGTGAGAATAAACGTGCCAGGATAGCAATCTACAAGTGTCGAAAAACATGATATTTACTTTTCTTACGTATTTGTGGTGTTTTCTGTGAAAATATTTGAAGCAATTATTAAACAACTAAACCATTTCATACTGCTTAATGGTGTGTAATATTATTAAGGTTTATGCTCATACACCGCTATACTTAGGTGCCCATTGCTGAAAGTATGCAATGGGTTAAAATACAGAGCCCCATTGAAAGTGATTCTTAACATATTGATTGCATACTTTTAGGCACTATCAACGTTAAGGCAACTTCTTTGAAGCACATTTAATGCTTGTAATTCTATTTAAAAAAGAATATATATGTCTGTAAAAATAAAAGATAATTATATGAAAATAATAAAATATATCTTTCCTTGACTTTCTTGAATACTTTCTGCATCAAAATAATAATCAGATGCAGTGAAACAGTATAAACGCAACACCACAAAAATAGCAACCAAGCAAACGACAACAAGTGTATTTATTCTTAGAAACGTCGAGGTACCGATGCACCACAACCAACGAGCCAGAACTGCAACAGGAGACAACAAACCGCCACCAGCTGGCCATTTGCAGTACGACAAAATGCCGTGATAGGTTTAATGAGCGAGCACAATTTGTTGTATCGTGAAGCATAAATTTGAATATGCAACAGTGTTTCGGTTCGTTTTCTTAATGGCATCCTTTGAATATGTCCACAACCAGGGAAGGTTGGCATATGCGGAAAAGGGTAACTGCAGCAGTAAGGGCTTCGAGTACGATACCGGACGAGGGAAACCAATTTTTCAAACCCGAGAGAGAACAGATAAGCACATTGTTCCTCCGAAGAAACAGGAAAGTCACGCCGTCGTCGTGCATTCCGACCGACCAAGGCGACTCGTTGGCGAGTCCTTGACGGTTTTTATTTTCTTTCGATGCTGGAGGAGAAATAAACCAAAAAAAATGTGCCAAGGCGACACAATGGTGGCCCACCGTATGACCTTTGTGAGAAGAAAAATATTTTCCGCGAGATAATGCAATTTGTCCCGTTACGTGATGAAGTTTTCTTTCTCGTTCTGTTACGGCATATCGGAAAAAGCTTTCAAAGATAAACAGTTTCTATTTGTGTGTTGTTTCTTATGGTAGTTTCCTTTTTCATTTTGCGTTTTTTTTAACGTGTCGGTGTACGGTTTGTAAAAGTTTGATTTTTCTTAAACTATTTTATCTTTTATCCAAATTTATGTGTCAATATGAACTTGTTGCACCGCTGCCAATGATAAATGCAAAAAGTTTTTTTCTTCAACAAAGGTGCTGCAAAATGTTCTTCCCAGTCAAATGATTATTCTTCGATTTTTCTCAAAATTTTCCTTTTCCTACGGATTTGGGCTTTAGCTCTCTAAATGATAAATTAAGCAATTAAATTAAATTATCGACATTAAACTTTTCTCCCTGGTCGGCTTTGAATGAGTGATTTTCCACACCACCGTACGTCCGTCCGGATGGCCATTAGGAAACGTTTCACTTCTAATTTCGTTTCCATTCTACCGAAACCGGTCACACGGACACCATTTCGATTTCGTACGTACCGGCCGGAAACGAAGGGCACTAAAGGACATCCAACAAACCGGCCATTTTGCTCGATTTCTTCTACAGATGGTCATGCGAAATTTTCACACGAAATCATTTTGTAAAAGAGCAGAAGTACTTGTTGAAATATACACTTCCTCCGGATGTTGGAAACAGGCGGAAAAGAAGACGCACTTTAGCGCGTAGCTTAACGTGAAATGTTTCTGCTCAAAATTACGAATAAATGGGTTTTGAAAGCCGGTGGACGCGACTGGATGGAAACGTTGCGGATGGAATCGATTTTCCGAGAATGATTTACGCCATAATCACCTTTTGGGGCGGACCAGTCCTACCGGTTGTGTGATGCGTTGTTGAAATCTAGTCTGGCACTAATGGCTCTTTTGCAGTGGTACCGTCGATTTAGTTAGTGAACGAGCGCCTGTCTTGATTTAAATCATGCACATGCTGACAAGGAAAAGTCCTCCGGTATGATTTATCGCATTGTGTTTAGGTATAATTTCGTGATTCATATTTGCTCTTGCGTTTCAACGGTTTTTGATAATGGTTTTATTAAATATAACTCTTTCGTTTCGTGCTTATTATTGAGATAGAGTATATCTTTGAGACACCGCAATACCATTGCAGGGAAAAGCAAATGATAGGATGCCGAGAGCCCACTTTAAGGAATCGCAAAAGTGAATATGAAATACGCAACCATTGATATGGAAACACCCAATACGTTTGCGAATCACCCAAAATTGGTTTAGAATCGCGTGCCATTGATATGGAATGTTAAATGAGCAGGCTGTTTACATATGCGAGGATTGAAGAGTTGAAATATAAAATAATATTTTTAACGAAATTTGAAATAAAACTTTTCCGAAATAAAGAATACAAATTATTACTAACAGTAATAATTCGCAAATAGCTTAGTTTTCATCAAATTGGAGATGAAATTTTTAAAAACTAAAAGTGTAACAAACAAAGGATCACACAAACACAACAACAACATTCCATATTAATCGCACGCGATTCTATATCAATTTTCTTTTAGGTCTAGGAGATACAAATCGTCAAATTCGTACTTTACTAGCTTAAATAATACGAAAATTAAATCACTTTGCTTGAAAAATCAAGATAACAAAAAAAATCTTTTAAATATAAAATAATTTAATTCAAAATATTGAAATTACAATCAATCAACTTATTGCTTTATTCCATCTTTGATCTATCCGTTTTCGTTCTTTATCTCTACTACATTTAAATTGGACGTTGTTGCAGCATCCTCATTAAAAATTCAACAAACTTTACCTTCATTAACACCACCGTATATAGATGAAATGAATCGACTGCGTACTGGTCAATACCGCATCAATCCATCAACAACCTTAACACTTACAGCACCACAAACAAACGCGCATTATTTATGCCGCTTTCGCTTAATCAGCCAAGTCAAGCCAGTCAGCAGATTGTAGTAATAAAATGGAATCCCAATTCCGAATCGTTTCAACATCACACGCCGAACACAAAACGGGAGATATTGAAAATGCTTGATGCTTTGGGGTTGATTCGTAGTGAGGTAAAGTGATGTTCCGTTCGATCAGAACCGATTGTGAAATTCCATTCACGCGTAGTTGTAGCACCTTGGCAAACCTTCTACTCCTCCCCTCGGGTGGGAAATTGACCATTCGTTATGTTGATTTCATCCATTCATCAAGCATCGTCCGGGGGGTGGCTTCCAGCTGTCATTTATTATCATTGCATGCAGTGCGTTCTGTTTTATTGCTCGATGCAATGTGATTATATGCTAGATTTTATAGAAACTGTATGTTGTTTTCATCGAAACGCAAATACTGTGGAACAAAAAAAACTGATAGCAAAAGTAGCAAAATAAAGTGACAATAAATGTTAAACTACATACGATTGCGATAGGGAAAAAAGCGTATGTTAGTGAGTTTGAAACAAATTTGTAACGGGATGTTGTTAGTTGGAAATTGTAAAAAATTAAAAACAGGAGAGAAAAAAAAACGAAAAATGCAGCAGAAAGAATTTATGACGGTAGATAAAGCATATGCTTGTAAAATGTGCTCTACAGCGAGAGAAGATAAAATACGACCCGTTTAAACATCGAACGATTTATTGCTGTACCATCTTACATCAGCGATAGATTGCATTGTTTGCGTTGTTATGCAAACACCAACAGAGTGGAAGGTTTATTTAATGAAGAACTTCAGCCTAGCGGCTCCGCTTAAACTTTAATGTAGGATGATTTATTAATATTCTTATACAATTAAATCCTTTCTCTATCGGCTTAAACTCATCACACTATCGGTGTTTGTGCGTGTGTGCATGAAACCATCTACGGACGCCTTGATAAACAAGACAAACTGCAAACAGCAAGCTTCCTGCACGAGTCCTTCTTGCCAGACCATCGTTCGAAGCCAGTGGTTCTCAGCCACAGTGAGAATGTACATACGATATCGAATATCTATTAAACCCCGGTAGCCGGATAAGACGAGAGAAGCAATCAATAGAGCCTCTACCAAAATGCGTTCTATGTGACGCTGTAAGGGTGAACCAAACAAAAAAAAGGCAAACGTAGAGAAGATTATACCGATCCGGTAGTAGGCCCCGTAGATTAATTCAAGCGTCGGTGTATGGTAAAAGACTCTGATAAAATGTGCCCGGGATCTGGTCTTCACCAAAAAGCCAGACTATCAGTGGTTCAGCAGTAGTGCAACGCAGCAACAGCCGTTTCCATTGGGCAGCACCAATCGACGACACAAAAGGATTGGCTTTCGGTAATGGAGCTGCTCGAGCTGGGCCCTGGGATAAGCTGTGCTGAACGGATTTTAACTGGCGATATTTGTACATGTTGATAATCGAATCCTTTTTGGTAGCCGAGCTGTGGTACAAAGAAGGAATCGATTGTGAGCGTCACAGGCATCGGTTCCGGTTCTTTGGTTCGTTGCTCAGGAAGTTTATCGAAATAGTTTTATCGTCACGCAGAGAAAGATGAAGGAGCGCATCTTACTTTCCGATGTTGTTGTACCTATGATAGTGAAGAAATGGCATGTTGCACACGAAAGAGTACAACAAAGGTGAAATGAAAAATAGGCAGGAATGTAATATATGTGATTGCATACTGCTTTTGTGTAGGTGAAAACATTCCATTGAGCATTTAAAATTCAAGCAAATTGTATTCTGTTACTTGACTGTACCGCATTTGGAAAATCTAAAGAATTTAAATAGCTACTAACTAATGTTCGAAGTAAAATAGTACGAGCATTGCTGGTGCCGTGACCAGGATTCATTTCTAAAAAGCAAAACAACGCTGAGTGTATAAGGAACCGCCTGCTTGCTCATTGTCAGCATGATTATATTTGAAACATTCGCATTGTCGTCAAAATTTTAAGCAAGTTATCTAAAAATTGTATTATTTTTTCACAAACTTTGCAATCCAGCAGCAGAAGGCTACCATCCATTCAAGTTCATTTTCATCACTCAACAATAGTCGCAGAAAGTTAGACCAGATTGTGTTTTCTACGGCGCACTGAACCGGTTGCCGTGTTTCCTTATTAGAATTGTAATCATACTCCTCACCTTCTCTCCGCAATTTTACATCCCCCCTCCCACCGATCCCACCACCCTCTTTTATAATCCAGCCAAATCAGCATCGATGTGGTTGAGTACCGAAATTTGCATATTATTAAACTTCATTACCTGATTTCTGAGCGTCTTGTTATTTTTTTTATTTTTGAAAAACAAATCGGTTTGAAATAGATTTTCATTCCACGCCGGGATTGTCCGCTATGCGATTCGGTTCCGCGAAAACATTTCCCGCATCAACCGTCAGCCCGGAAAAACGTGTCCATATCCTTCGTCATCTTTATCGTCGTGTTTTTTCCGAGAAGTGACAGTGCCATGTTAATGAATATTTATGGCTGTCGCGCTGGTTGAGTTTGTACTCGACGTTACGTAGAGAGAGAGAGAGGGGATGGTGGCAAGGGTAGCAATGTTGCAAAAGCTAATATAATGAAACACCCATCGTGGGAAGCGGCTGTTCCCAGCATCGTTTTTTTATTCGCCTCATTTTTTGTGTCGCCTCAAGCTATGGATTGTCGTTAAATGGTGAAGAGATTTTGACACCCGACCGGAGGGTTTTTCTGAGCGGTAAAGCTAGAACAGCAAATACTAACGCTATCCGTGAGGTGTAAAAAAACGACGCTAAAGTCAATATTGAACATAAATCAGATAGAACAAATTTCGTGGATTTTCCACCACCACACAAATCTGGTAAAAAACCATAAATGTGAACAAAAAACTCATACAGCAAATTTTGTTGTGGTTTGAGTGCTTTGAGTGGTTGTATTTTGAATCAAAAATTGGTTTTTGAAAATCAGTTTTTGATTCCAAAATTTAAAAGCAGCTCCCTTTCTATATCGATGTAAATGGTGCCAATATCGAAAAGAGACTTGAATGCTTTAAACGACGAACCGGTCATTAAGAGTCGCTCACACAAGCTTCCTAATGAATTTCCGGCACAAAGTGTGTATCGAGTGTATTTTTGTGCCATTAAAATGTCAAGTAGTGGTTACGATGGCATGTCCCACCCATATGTCTTTCGTCATCCATCTAGAGACGGTGTTGGCAGAACTGCAGAAGCACAAGCATGCTCTTATGCTCTTCAATTTTACGACCACTGCATGTTAAAGGAAGTGAAGTACATTTTATGGATGACTGCCTTCGCTGCATGTAGTTTACTTCATGTCTTTTTTGTTGTATTCCTGCAGATATGTTTTAACTCCTACCGGGTGAACGACCATTTGATGTTTGGTGCGGTTTTCCTGGTACTTTGATTTTGATGGTTCTTTTCCTGAACATGAATTCATTTCTTGCGGAAGTGAATGAAGATAACGACACTTGCTTTCACTTTAATAAATGCTTTCAAAATCGAATCATTATAATGATAGTAAACTTCAGTAATATATCGTAAAATTAAGGAAGATTGTAGAGTAATTTGTTCCCGCGTTCAAATTATTTCCATCATTCAGTGTCGCCTACCGAATAAAGCATTCAGTTGGATTGTTTGGTGTATTACTGATGAAACGATGCTTTTTTATGCTTGCCACCATCTTTTCTATTTCACTGCCACGGTTACTGCTAACTCAATCTTCGCTTCATTTTAGAAAGCAACTACCAGAATGAAGCAAAAAAAACACCAACCGACGACGAAGCGGTTAACAAGTCGAAGAAAAACTGCTCCACACCAACGTGTAACAGTCAAGAACTAGACAGCCACACCGGGTACGAAGGAAACTTTCCGTTCTGGTGTGTTTGTACGGCGGTACCCTATGGCTTTGTCTTGGACGTGCAATACACCCGCACTGTGCGATGGTTGATGAATTGAATTAACCGCTTGTGACAGAGTTATCATGACCAACCTTTGGGAAGTCGTCCCTTTCGATGGTTTGTGGCAGAACGCATTGGTGCCGCTATTCGGAGGTGAATTTTCTTTGGCTGCTGCTACATTCATTTATTAGATTTTTGACGGAGTTACAAAACGAGTGGCAAACCAAGTACGCCAACAGCTCGCTGGTTAAGGGCGTACGGTTTTAATCAGTCCCCGTTCCCGTGCATGGAATAATTAGATTAGTAGCATAAGTTTTGTACTACGTGAGGGTTATAATTTTGGAACTATCTACTCGGTGACTTCATACATTTTTGTTTTAGTTTTGAAAGTTTAAGCAGTTTTCTTTCGTCAGCGAAAATAAGAGTACTTCAGAAGAACGGAAGAAAAAGTGTTTTTATAAAATGCTGAAATAGAAATTGTTAGCATAAACAAATTCAATAAACAGTATTAATAATGTAATTTAAGAAATGTTAAACATTTCGTTTATACCAATTTTTTGCAGTTATTAGACTTGAATCTTTCTCTTATATAACATAAAACATGTTCTCTCTTTAATCATCCCATAAAACGATTAGGAAGAAAGTACGTAACTTTCGTTTCATATTTCAATTATTATTGACTAGCAAAAACCTGATATTCATGTATCATAAAGCATGCTGAAGTCTCTATTTCTACACATCATCTCCGCTGATAGATTCGGGACGGGACGCTTTTGTTGTGCAATAAAACATTGCCGCAACGTTACATTCGCTGGTAACGGATGGTAAGACGTAATTGTTCGGAAGACACAGAACGACTTTTGCTTGGCAGAAAATTGGATTTCGTTGTAGCCTCATAACCTGCAAACGTGACACGATGGTAATGTCTACACAACAAACGTTAAATGAGCTGCACCGGATAAAACGTACACAACAGAACAACAAAAAAACACCAAAACCATTAAAACAAGACGTCGGAAGGAAGGAACCGTTGTGTGTTCCGGTTCCGTGTCCCGTGTGATACGGATGTGTGTGGTGTACGCCTTCATAACGCACCGGGCGCTATGCCCAAAAATGGGCTGTGAGCGACCGCGAAATGATCGTTAAATTATATGCCCATGCTACCCCAGGACCGGACCGAATGAAAGAATCCGACCAAGAACCGGCCAACATAAAGCTTCTAAGACCTTCTTCTTGTGTGTGTGTGGCGCTTTAGAGCAAAGTAGAAAGGGCAAATTGCGTTTCACTCTGTGGATGTCATTAGCCATCAAACACATGCTAATTGTTGATGATGAATGAACGCATTTAGCAGCGAGTAACATTACCTTCATAGGCCATTTAATGGTGTTCGGAAAGGAGTTGGTGCAACAATAACAACAAAAATCAATTTTATTACTTAAACAGAACGCTAATGGTTGCTACGAAAATAAGTTATGATGGTTATGCTCTCCGTAAAGGATGTAAAATAATGAATCTCAGTAAATTGAGCATCAACGAAGAATGCATTACCAAAATATTACCTTTTTGATGTTCATCCTAAACAATTTTCTCCCCAAATAAACAACTTTAGTTCTACGAAATAAAAAAGCCAAATAAGATGATCTCTACGTGCAAAGGGCAGCGAACAAAATCAAATTAAGACAGTAAGTTGTTTCTTATTACAGCAAGAGTCCTGGATATGGAAAAAAAATTCAATGATTGATGAGGACAGATGTGCTTTGGGCATGACATGTCATAACTAAGATGTATAGGTTAAAGTTACTTCCTCCGTCTGGAAGTGTCTCTTATAGGGTCGTGTGCACTGTCCATTTAACTTTCTTAAAAAAATAATGTTTACTTAATTACCATGAAGAAAGATGAATCCGTCACTTCGAATGTAATGGTAGAGTTATATTTTTTTTTAAATTATATTTAATCAATATAGTAAATTGTTTTGACCGTGCGTACAACTCCCTTGATGTTAATTCGTCACTGTTATCCGAACGATGCTTGTTCGATTATTTAAGATTACACTATTGTGTCGATGGTAGTGCTGCAGTATTACAACACTCTTGCTGGTTTATGTACGTCGCAAGCATGCGTTTCCTTCAAAGACAGCTACATATAAATATAAATACAACACTACCACAGTATATCACCCGAGCACACGCACGCATGCAGATGCGTAGGTCATCGGAATATCGCGACCATATGTTACATGGTTGAGTTAAAAGGCAATAGTGGTCCTGGTATGACGGTACGAAGGCTTTCATAATTTAACTGCTTAACTCTTGTTCTCCTTATCTCCACCTTAACCGACCCACGCTCGAACGCTTCAAAAACGCAACCGGCTGTAATTTACGCTGTTTTAAATTATGCGCCCACGGAAGTGGTTTGGCGAAATGCAACGGGCTGTTTGCCGTCGGGCTGACTGGGACACTTCCTGTCACGATGATATCCCGCATTTCCTAATTCCACGCCTGTCCTTCATCCTTTCCGTCATTCCAGACGAAGGCTGGTACATGATTCGTCCTCAACATAAATTGTGCTAACCCTTTTACGCGCTCCTTTCTATCTTACAGAACGACAAACAGGACGCTGCATATGTACATTGCCTTTCATTGGGCGTGTATGTGTATCGAAACTCAACCCCGGGTACGGTTGTCGTCGCATTACTTTGCATACTTAAGCTAGGAAGAGCCTTGTATGGTGGATGCTTAGCTTACGTGAATTATGCTAAATTCCCCGACGTGTGCAAAACCGCAACCGCGCGCTACGACGAGTAGGACACAAACAGGCGCTGCTACTTACGTTAGCCACTGCACTGCCAGCATTCCGACACGGGCGAACTTTAAATGCATTAAGTGCCCATTTTGAAGCTTGTTCATGCGTATGGAACCGTACTAGATGTTAGTTGGTTGCCCTTTAAAGTCGGAAATTTTGTAAAAGAGAAAGAGAAGATTCTTTTGAAGCATATTTTACAATGTATATTAAAATTTTACAAAAGTGTTTTGAAATTGAAAAGCAAATTTCGGCCCCTATTATACAGTTTTGTTATACGGGATTGCATAACTTTGTACGTTCTGTTATGCGCATTGCATACTTTGCGGGGAATAAACACGGTTTAACAATAAGTTAAATAAAATATCAATCTATGAGAAAAGAAAAACATAGCAACGATTTTCTACATGCTCCATAACATAATTTGCTGCTAAATAAAATGATTCTTCTTCTAATTGTTCCATATTAGCACGGATCAAATCCGCACGATGGTTTGGTAGTTATTTGTGATCGTGCGCTTAATAGGTGTCATCACTAAATGAAGCAAACGACCCGGGTGGGGAGAGGGCAACATTAGTACGCGGTCCTATTTTTATCACGAACCTTTGCCACGCGCATAATCAGTATCGAGTTGCTCATTGTGCTGCTAATAGCGTCGGCATCTGCTTTCGCTGCGTCTGCTGCTGTTGTCCGGTCGTTCTTCTCAGTCTCTCGGACTTAATGGGCACGTTAATTCCACATCGTCTATGGTCGACTTAATCACCATCACGCTCGCCTAGCCCGACAGAAGCCGACCATGAAATCGTGGCAAAAATGTGAAACTAGAGCACTAGAATTTAGTGGTCAATCATGCGCTGTCCTTTTGTTACGCCGAAAAAGTGGTTCAAATGACCCGTTGAATCTCGGTGGTATTATTGATCGTGTGAATAAACTCGGTAGGTTTTTTATGGGAGAAGGAAAAATAAGTTAGTGAAACTCAGATATTGATAAAAGAAAATATGTTTCTGATACATTTACAGATAAATTATGGATAAACTATTATTAATGAATAATTTTCTCTTTTTCATTTCAGGTATGATTTTTCAATCATGAATGTGTTTCTCTTTTTTCATGTTGCGGTTATGAGTAAGTGATTAAAATAAATCATTTTTATTTTTTTATTCTACCTTATAAATCTGTTCGAAGTATCCAAGCTTTGTGTTTGATGTGTGCAAGAAATAATAATTCTTCATAGCACCATAGCATTACATCGTCCACACTAAATGTACATAATCTGTACGAATAAGAAACTATCAAAGCAGAAGGTAAAACACATGCTATTGTTAGTCTTCACAATGTCACCGTATACCCGGAATAGACCCACGCTTCGGTCGTCTCGATTGTATAGAAGCAAAAAGGAAATTTTCGGAAAAGAAAGTACGAAAAAGTTATTTTCTTCTGACGACTTTTCGTTTTCCACCGTCCGGTTACAGGCTTGCAAAGACGGTAGGACGGCGCTCGCTGAAAGCTGCCTTTTCACACATCGACCGTTTCGATTGTTTGCAGCCTGCTGACATTGGTGTAAGGCTGTACGGTGAAAGTTTGACCGGGGCCCCCAAAAAAGAAAAAAAAGCAACGACAGCAAAAGGGGGAAAGCTCACATTCATGCTGCGGCTCCGGTGTTCGTAAAGCATGTAACTTAATGCGCCACGAGTTTGGAGTGTTGTGGAGTTGTTTTTCTATGTTTTGTTATCAGTGCTTTTTGTTGCCGAAATGAGGCTTTTCCGTTGTTGTGGTAGTTTTCTTCCGTGTAGCAGAAGGATCACAACTTCCGAGAAGTTTGGCCTGCTGAAACATGGATGGTGTGCAGGTTTGGAAGAGAAAGAGCGCCAAAAAGGATAAAGACAAATAGAGAGGTTCTAGTGTATATCATTGGTTTTTATCGTCTACCGGGTTAAGGCAATGTTTGGCTAACAGCATGTTTGCATAAAGGTTCCGACCAATCAAACATGGAACGTTGGATTAAGCTAATCGCACTTGAAACATCACACAAAACACGGCTTAAAGATAAGTTTTTTGCAGGCCCGTTGGATTTTGGGAGTTGTTTTAGATGGAGTATTTATCTTTCTGTTGAGAAGATGCTTCTAAACAGGAAAAAGGGGTTGAGCAATTGAGGAAAATCTTTACGAAGATTTTGAAGATTCTTTTGATAGACAGATCATTGTTTCATTTCAATGATAACTTCAAACTATTTTATTGCGCTACTTGTTCATTTGTTTTCAATCAAATAAAAGCAATAAGGTTTTAGGTTATATTCAAATTGAAAATAAATATTTTATTGGAAAACTATTTTTGAAAGTTCATAAAGTAAAACAACAAACCATATATATGATGGTCCACTGCAGTACGCAGTCGCCTTCTGTTGATAATTTCAAAACAATCCATATCATTATGAAATTAGTATGAAATCAATCATTAGCATATCGGCCGAGCATTCATCAAATTATCAAATGCCACCCGTCGAAATGTGGGAGGTTTCCCCATTGGGGAGTTCGTTTCGCTGGCAGCCCAATTTGCTACCTGAAATATGCACATGCAATTACTACCAGTAGCAGCACAGTACGGTCGACTGCCCGCTGGACAGGGTCCGGTACCGATTATTGATCGCGACTTAATAGGCTAATCATATTATTCCAATATTTCCTGCACAACCTTCCACCACCCGGGTCGGGCCGGGACGCGGTAAAGCGTTTGTCAATCAAAGTCGGTTCCCTTCACACGCTTTGGGGAGGCAGGCACGACGGGCGTTTGTTTGCATAAGTTGACGCTGCCAAAACAAAACGTCTAAATCATCTGTGCTGCGCTGCGTTGGGAGAGTAAAAACACTCTCATGATTTTGTATGTTTAAATTTAATCTCACAATTTATGATACCAAAACGTGAAGCGCAGTCAGTCGAGCCCCCGTACTCGATGACACGCCGATTGCAGCAATTTAGGAGCAACGTTAGTAGACCAGAAAGGGGTTTCCCTCCAACGTGCGCTAGAAACATGCTGCAATATTTGCAAAGTGATTAAAACGTAACGACCGTCGGATAAATTATGCGTTAATCAATTTATTGCTTCACATCCGGCTAGCGATCGTATTAACCCATGCGCTGCCAGGCAAATAACAAAAAAAAAAAACACACGCCTTCCCCGTACACCGAGATTTCCCTTGAGAGAGTTGATACAAACGGTTGTCGTCCGGTGTTTGGAGATATTCGAGATGCGGCACACAACCGGTGTGTACAAAGACACCACCAACAATTTGGTTGAATTATGCGTCGCCAAAATATGTGAAACGGAAGCAGCGCAACCAGCGGAAATGAAAACACACACCCATACCGAGATAGGCTTATTCACACCACGAAGCAGGAAAGTACACATTTAGTGACTGCATCAACATCCAACGACTAAACCTTGACTCTGCGTCACGGGCGGACAAGATAAAATCCCTCCCCAAGGACCGCCAAGGCCGGTGATGTTGTTCCCTTTTTTCTGCATGTTGTTTAGTTTGTCCACCTGGTTTTTTGGCGAAGCGCGAAGTAAATTTTGCGTTCGGATCGGTTTTGATGACTACTCACAAGACCACCCGGTGAAAAAGGATAATTTTAGTGCTTGAGGTTTTTTTAGTTGCTGTTCCTGGTGAGATGTTTCTTCCATCTCCTTCCAAGCAGCCGAGCAAACAATCACACGTGAAGCGCAAAGCTTAACATCCAACCAATCCTGTCGTCAGGACCTCCCGCCCCCCAGAAGGCATCACACTGCAGATGTAGTAAATTACGGCAGCAGCTCATTTGAATTCATAAATAATCATTTTCTCTTCTTGCCCTTGTGAGTCGTCCCACGACTCGTTGGTTGGTACACGTTTGACTGCACTGTGGGGAATTAGTTACTTCGCGTTGTCGGGTTAACGCTATGCTGACCTGGGCCAAGACGGTTCGGTGCGTTCCCCTGTTTCACTGCTGCATTACTGGCCGAATTCGTTTCGTAAATGGAATTGGAAAAGCATACCTTTCACGGTTCAGCCTTTCGTGCTGTTTGAATAATTCTCGCACTGGTTTCTGCCTGAAACGGGGGCAATAGTGAATCGACTTACGAGCTGCATTCTTGCGCTGGTTGTCCGGTTGTATAATTGCAAAATTCGTGTATACACATCGTTGCTTATGGTAGATAATCATCTACGGTACGGTCCGAGCTTAGTCAGCAGGCGTCACATGACGTCAAGATGGGTGGAAAAAAATGCGATAAGATTTTTAATATATTTTTGCTTCGTCAAACGTCATGCTGCTTAAACCTTGAATGTACCTTGCACTTTTGGAACAATCGGTTGACCTTAGTGGCAATGTAGCTCAATGTAACTGGGCAACACCAAGGCAACTCCGTCATGCAAAGATCTGTAAAACGAATGACCTAGAGCTGAGGTTCTAAATTGTCACCTAATGGTGTGCGTCATGCAGCTGTAGATTACAAATAGCTAGAAAAACAACACTAGAATCCAAAACCTTGAGGAGAAGTATAACATAATGTTAACATAAATATAGTTTTTTGTACAGCTAATAGAACTATTTATGTATCGTCTAATCATCTCCAATTTTGAGGATTTCATGGTCTCTTGCTTAGGCGTTCAGTTTAATATAACTCAAAGCCAAAAAGTATCGACTATTCAGCTGACAAGTATATCCCAGGACATCATTAAAAGTTACAAAAAAAAGTTTCTAAAAATTAAAAAAAAGGTTAGAGAAATAGTTAAACTTTATTGACAAATATATTCTCATAAACATCACCTTTCAAAATCTAGTCCAAAAACATTTTATCCTCAGAGACATATTAAATCGTTTTCAAGCTGTCATTAAGTTTAACAAAAGATATTTGTGGGTTTGAAAAAAAAAGGAAAACCAACATGTCACACCTCAAAACAACTTCATCCAACAAATGTCCACTCAATCGTGAGAGAAGAAAATAAAGCAGTGACATTAAAATCCTTTCAAACGTACAAATGAAAAGCAGTTTACACCGTAACGAAGATCTTCCAGTCCCGACCGAGACACCGGTCGGATGTTTTCTTTCCTCGTGCTGAATGTGTTTGAAAAGTTAACATCCTAACCCAAAGAATTTCTACATCCGCAAACACCCAAATCAGTGTCCAATATGTCAGACAAGCGGTAATGTTGATTGTGCCGGGGGGGTTTTTGGTGGATGGGGGGAAACCGAGGAGACTCCCCATCGGAGGAAGACACAATAACATTTACATTAGCAGAGGGGAATGATTCAGCGTTAGCAGGTGAAATGTGGAAAGATGCTTGATTTTGTACAAACTTTACACCGTTTGTCCGCAGTCACTGTCACTTTACATGAAGGTTTAAAGCAGTAGGATTGCGGACGAACATCACCAGGATTAACTTGACTTCATTTCTGAGAACTTTCAAGGTGAATTTCATTGACGCTCGATCGCCCAATGCAGATAACTTTTCCTATTAGACAGAATTCCGTCTTAAATCACCAAAAACTAGTAAAAACGCTAGCGCCTCTAGCGGTGGGAACAAACCGATTCAAAGCAAAACGTAAAAAAAGGAAGCAAACTTAAGATCCCCGTCATAAGCTGGAATATGCCGTTCCTATCGTTCGGTTACCGGGACAAAGCGGGACAAACAACAGCAAAGGAATAGCTACACATAAATTATAACTTTCCGGGCTTTCCACTGGACCGAAACTTTTTTTTCTTTTTTCTCCTCTCTCCTTTGGTCTGGTAAAAACTTTGCAATTTTACTCTCCCTCATCGAATGCTAGGAGTTATTTTAATGCAACCCACCCCAAAAACGAAGCGAAAGCCCTTCACACACACACACAGCTATACCGGTTCGAAGAGTATGGCCAACTACCTGACCAAAGAGCAATTTTTTGCTTTCCATGCGTCCATTCTTGGCCCGTGCTTTCCCCCCAGGCAATACTGTTTAATTACACTCATCCATCTTTAGGGCACCAAACCTCTATCCTCCTGGTCGGTCACCAGGCGGCACTTAATGCCATGTGAAACTCATTGCTCTACCAGCAGGAACAAGGGTACCGACATCAAAGGGACCGGGGGGGGGGGGGGGGGGGGGGCATAAGTTGCCCCAAAAAGTTTTTCCGAATGCCCCGGCTATAGCAGAGAATGTGCTTCCGTTTGGCCGGTGTCTTGTAAAATCTTACGTCCGCTGTTTGGCGCTGTTTGGTAGTGACGGTGTACTGGTTTGAACGTTAATTATTGTGACTTGAAGGCGTTGATGCAGTGCCGTGCAGTGTGGTGAGAAGCAGATGGAGGCAAGAGTTTCGAAGAACTGCATCGCTATTAAATGATGACAAGTGGTGCATAAATTTTTCCCCAGCTACAATCCACACCGATTAACGAGTCTCGGTGGAGCGATGGAATGTACCTAATAGCATAAGAGGTCTCTGTGTTGTTCCGAGAAATTTATTATGTCGCTGGCTGGGGTGGGAAATGGAATGTAGCTGGCTTTGCGGGGGATGGCAAACAATACGGCGATGATATAGGAACGGATTTCGTTTGTTTTAAGTGACAGTTTTATGACCCTATTTTTGATGTGTGTATTTTACGGGTCATAGAATGATAATGAGAGACAAATTAAAACCGGGTAAATCAATTGTAGGAACAGATATTACTTTAAGTTAATTAAATTCTCCTTCAATGATTTTTCAAGTTTCCAGAAAAAAAGAATATATTTAACATTTTTTAATATTATTTTTATATATTAAAATTTTTACAAATAAGTCACGTAGATATATCTTCAGCATAACTTTAATTACTAATAACAATATTTTGAAAAAAAAACTATTAATATTTAAAATTTTTTAAATGATCGTTAAAATACCTACAAAAGATTCATTGTTTAAAAGTAAATATTGCATACTGTCGGGCGTTTATAGCACCATATATCTCTCAATATTGTTGCTTTAGAGGTGAATAATATACATTTATTTAATATAGTTTTTTTTTACCCACACCTTAACAATCACAACCAACGTAAGTCAATAGTTCCTCTTCTCAGAAGGCACAGCATGACAGATGAAATGAATCTGCAAAACTGACGTGTATACAGCTTAAATCAAAAGGGTGCCGAACAACATCCAGCCCAAAAGCAAAGGCCGAAACTGCAGACCATAAACCTTTCTGGTCCGTGTTTCGCCAAAGTGCGTGCCGGTAGGGCATTTTGGAAGCTTTGAATTGAAACTCATTTTGGGGAAGCTTGGGCAGAGTTTACCATTTTGCTTGCGTGCCATAATTGCTTTCGGCACGCATGCGAATCTTTTGCTTTGTGGGAAAAATGAGTGCGCGAGTGTGTGTGTGTGTGCACTAAGTTTGGTTTTATGTAGCAGGTGAAAATCCGATAACGTCAGTGCTAAGAAAATGGTTCGAGGGTCGTTAATAAATGATCGAGCTGTAACGTGGGTGAAACAATTTTTGGGAAGTTAAGTGCTGATCGTTTGTGTGGTTTTTACCATTTTTTGGCGTATAAATTGAACTGTACACTTTTAAATTATGTTGGTAAATTTAACATTTAATACATTCACTGTCAAACAACTACCATATTCTTTAACTGCTTAAAAAAAGACGAACCAACTTTTGCATGAGTTCGTTACGCTACAAATAGCTCACAGCTGCCGTTTCCTCTACACATAGGATGAAAAAAAATATAGGTCGTTCCTTCTTTTTATATCACACTTCGCATTTTGTCAAACATGACACTCTTCTTTCGCAGTCCCAGTACGATGCTGAAGCCGATGAATAATCCAACATTTGCCAGCTGCTCGAAATCGAACCACTTTGCAAAGGAAACACAGGCAGAGAAAGTATCCATTTTAGGATGACTAGCTCAAACAAACTCCCTAATCTTTGCTGTTGATCATGATGCATACAACATGTATGGAACAAAAGTTAAATATATAAATATGTTGTATTACTAGCTTTCACTAAAACGCTTGTTTCATAACAGGATTTATTTAGAAGATTCTTAGTAGAGTTTTAAAATTTAGTTTAAAAAAGCAATTAAATCAAAGATGTACGATTTTTTTCCATTTCTTAATGCAATGTGACCAATCTTAAAACACTAAAGCTTTCCATTCTCGCGTGTTTGTAACATTCTAGTTCTTCGTTCGTTCTAGTTCACAGCGGTAAAAAATATGGCTCACACAGCACGTTGAAGTCACGACGTGTTGCTCGGATTTGTGCTGTGACTCTCGAAAAGCAGCTGCCTAGTGGCAATTTGGCTTGGTAAATAATTTAATAGTTTATTTTCAGCCTCATGCTCATGAATAAGTGAACGAATGTTGTTTTTTTGGGGTGCCATTTTTAGGGCAGGAAAAATCTCCCTCGCTGTCGTTGAGAACATAAAAAGAGCATAGATTGTTTAAGAAAAATGCATTTTTAGATTTATTGAAAATGGATAGAAGAAATTTTTTAAAAAAATTGTACATTAATATTCCTTGAACTATGTTTACTTCCATAAATTGGGTATTCTCTAATTTTCATATCGCAAAAGGATTGCTAGTGGGAAAAATTAAACATCCAAACGTAACTGAAGCCGCAATTTCTGCAGCCATTTTTTTGAATTAATAATTGTTTAGGGTTTATTACGATCAGAATAAAAAGTATAAAATTATTACAAAGACTTACCATATCGACAGAGAAGTTAACAAAATTTAAAACTTGGAAATTAAAAAAAATTAAAAAAATGGAAATTTGTATAAACTTTATCTAATCAATACGCCCAGGCCGTTCTACACGAATAAAAAAAAACTTTATCTAAGAGATCCGAAAAACCGTTTGGTCTTTTACAGCATTTTTTAAAGCCTAACACTAAAAATGCTACTAAGAAACCCAAAGAAATGGTACAATGCGATCGTTCCAGTGTGGTGCACTTAACACAGCTATATATCGAATGTCGTTTCAAAAACATTATTCCCTAAACTCACTTCGCTAGAAAACACTATATAATATAAGTGTTCTCAAAGGAAGTCGTTAGAACACGGCACTAAGTTCTCTCACCGGAAATAGATGCATGTTGTCCAGTTGGTTAGTAGCTATCGAATACCTAGAATATGGAGACATTTATTTTGTTCTTGTTTTTTTCCTACCTATTTTGTGGAAAACAATTTCAAACCTGTTTCCGAACTGAAGCGCCTTGAAGCGCTCTTTGAAAAACACCATCAAAAGCTGCTGTGCCGTACGTGAGGGGAAAGAAAACGGCAAGAGATGGCGTCAATTTCGGCGAGATTGTCTTCGCTCACCATTGACTTCCTGTCAATTATCCCTTGGTGGAACATGGAAATCGAATCAAACTATAATGCGATCCCGAATGTTTGGCATCACATGCCCGTTGTGCATCCCGTTTGGAAAGAGAAGGAAAGAGGGAGAGAGGGAGAAACTGTACGGTTGGATGCTTGTGCAAATTGGCTTATCCTTTTTGGAGCAGTGTTTTCCCTTTATTATTTTGTAACGGTAATGGTCGACGAAACGAGTACATTTAGAAGGTGTTTAAAGCATCGTTAGTGTACGCTGCTACTGTATTTGTGAAGGTTTATACAAATGATATTGAAACATTTTTCATTGAGCATACAATTAATATTATTTATCACGGTAT
Organism: Anopheles funestus; assembly: GCF_943734845.2. Lineage (NCBI taxonomy): Eukaryota > Metazoa > Arthropoda > Insecta > Diptera > Culicidae > Anopheles > Anopheles funestus. The sequence continues at coordinate 16,150,342 of NC_064599.1, read as the reverse complement.
ATCATGCAATATTTGCGTTTAACGGAGTTTTCTGTCATATGAACTACACTATTGCACGAAAAACCAAACTAACGTATCTTTCTTTTAAAGAAAAAAATATTACTGAAATATCCTTTCTCTTCATGGCAATTTCTTAACTTTTTGCCCATAGACACGTCTTTTTTCAATACTTCGCATTCCTCTCCACAGGACACATGTGGCATGCAGAAATGGACACACGAATGTTTCGTGCTTTGGAGTTGCTTCATAGGTAAAATCACAACGCTCAAACACTAACTTTATCCGTTGTGTTTGTTGCTTTGTCCAAACAGTTTTGCTAACCAGCAGTATATCTTCATTGCGCCAAAATGAAATTTGGCGCCTCGCTGTGCATGTGCGCTGGTAATGAATTGCAATTTATCATCACGGTGCAGCTGGAAGCATTCTTTGTTAATTTACATGCGCATTTATCAGTGCAACGTTTACCAACCTGCCCACCTGCTGCTGAACGGTTGGAAAGAAGAGGATGTAAAAAAGCCATAGAATGTTACTTTTTCCCTCATTTGTGTGTCTCTGCAAATATGTAAATAAATGTGTATCTTATCGAAAGAATTGTAAATTTCATACACTAAAACAGTGTCGCATACTAATTCCTGTGTTTCTACCACCAAGGACCGGTTTGTGGTGTCTTTGCCACGAGTTTTAATCTTTATGACACAAAACCTGAACCAATCCGGTTTCATTTCATTAACGAGCTCCACTTCATTTGAGTATCACGTCGTTAAATCATCGTTTACGACGACGCCAAAATGCTAGCAGCTGCAGCACCGTAACGGGACGAAAACCATGCGCACATGACGGTACACGGCGGGTATTGGAAGCATCTGTTGATTCGCGATCAAACATCTTATCTCTCCTTGCCGTAACGTCTTCGATGGGCAAGAGTGTGTCATTAAACGGCATTTGTAATCGACCATTCAACCGTTCAGGCGCAGCGCTAATAAAAATTGTAATCAATAGCGATCAACCATGTCTGTAGACAATTATTGTTTCGACGACAAACATGTGGGCGAAGTGAAATGTATTAGTAGTGTTTAGTGATGAAATTACGGGTTCCGAAACCATTAGAAAATAAAATCTTTACACAATTGAACTTTAAAAGCTTCATGGAGGCGCCTGGTGTTTAACAAAACATCTTGATTATCATTATTGAATCTTATTTCTTTTCAATTTCAAGTATTGACGAATAAATTTAGTTTCAAATGTATTCTATTTACCATACATGTTTTAAATTTTACTTCAAATGTTTCTTTTCTAACTACTAAAATGTCATGGAGGCGCCTGGTATTTAACAAAGTATCTGAAATTATCATTATGGAGTATCATTTCTCTTCAGTTTCTATTAATGAAAAATAGATTTATTTACAAATTTATTTTACTTATCATATATCATTAAAAAAAAATACCTCAAATTTCTCTTTTTTAACTTAAATGTATGGCATATTAATATTAACGATTTTATTCATGGAGGGGCCTGGTGTTTTGTAGGTATTGATTAAAAAAAGTTTGGTAATACACCAATATACAATACTTTGGTGTACTAAACTTTTTCTTCGCGGATAATCTCTGAATCTTTATTCAAATCCTACCCACACAAAGCTTACCAACAAACATAGCTGATGTGAAACAGCCCAAACGAAAAAAAAAGAATACATACGCTTGGCCCTGCGAAAACGATACGCAAGCATGCGTGATTTGTGGACTTTACCGGGCACATGTATTATCAAGATTTATTCTTCCCATTAAACAGGGGTTTTAGTTTATTTGGAAAGATTCCCACACCCACAATCCCCGTGTTTGTACCGCCACTTTCCATCCAAGATTAGGCTGGCATGTGTGCCTTCCCTACCTTGATGCTGACTGGTTGTGAATGAAGAAAAACGCATTCAATATCAGCTTGTTGCGGTGATGCTACCCGTAGGTCTCCTGATTACAATATGCGGTGAAAGAGTTCTTTTGCTTTCGGTGCGCTTTTCGGTGGGGGTGAATTTCGTTCTTCTCGTCAGTACGTAACTACATACGCTTTTGCCTTCTTTTATGCGATCTACCTTTCTTCAATTGCTTTCTTTTATCGAAGCACGATAGAACACGGGTTGAAACCTGTTAAGCGGATTACGTACATTCTTTAGATTCCCCTTCGCTCCTTTTTTCGTGAAGAGCAAACGTCGCTGTCGCTCTGTTATCTGCATCTCCATTTTCTCTCTATCAAGCCCCGGCATTCACTTCCTTGTCTAACAGGCAAATAAGTGCGCATACAACCGATTTGTGCGGCGTGCCGTGGCTTCTCAATATCAATATAAAATGCTTCCTCGTACATCGAAATCACGCAGCTGTGTGACGGCTGTTGTGCCCGATGTTTCGGAATCGACCGTATCGGATTGGCCAACACTCTGGGGTTGAGCGTTCCCGGGGCCTGAACGTGAACCATGAAAAGCTAAAAAGTGAACAAATGGTACCTTTAATCCTTTTTTTCCACTTTCTTTTTCCACTCGTTGCTCGGGCATTCCCCGTGGGTCCATGGCATTGCAGGGGCTGGTAAATAACGAGGTCGAGATAGGGGTGGGTTGATTTTTGTTGTTGGTTTTGTTCACCTTGGCCCGATGTTACGCACCTTGAATGGGGAATGTTTTATTCAAAGAGATGGTTTATTGGTTTACCTTCTCATTTTCGCCGAACCACAGGAAACGGATCCTTCAATTCAAATGCGTTTTCCGGACTGACAACGGTATTATCAGTCGGTGCGTTTTGATCTTGTTTTGTGTTTATTTTCGAAATTCTAGGAATTGTTTGTACTATTAGCTGTACTTATTGTATTTGTTTAAAACTTGGTTTAATAAAAATAAAATGAATTTAAATAGAGATGTAATTCAGATTAAACTTATTCATCTCCATATATAAGATTTGTATAGTCGACAATATGCCTAAATGCCGTAGTAATTATACATACAAGCATAAGATTTATATAGTTCATGAAAAAATTCAACAATAAATGAAATTTTTCTTAATATATAATATTTACCAATCATGCTTTTTGGGTTGCATAAAGGTTCGCTAAAACCTATGCTGTGGAATATTCAAAACCTGCCACACGGAAATTCGATGGTCGAATGGACGCAACGGCTCACATTCATGAAAGATGCAGCTGTGTACGAGCGGGCGACAAATAAAGTACATTTCCGTGTAAGCTTGCCGATGGGCATGCAGGGTAGTTTAGCTTACAGAACAGGAATATTGCGGTTCACCTTGACCGGTTGTTGGTCGACACTACTGGTTGCAACTTCAATTTTATGAAACGATAGCGCTCTATTTGTCCTCCACTATGGAAGGATTTTATCGTCCCATAGACAGAGAGAGAGAGAGAGAGAGAGAGAGAGAATGTTGTGGTAACCAGTTTATGTTTCGATACATTCATCGTTACAGCGTACAGCAGCACACATCTGGCTTGGTGCGAATGTTTCCCAACGCAAACACTAAACGGATGTTAATAGTTTGTAAAAGTACAACGACACCCGTTGTCGTCAAAGTTGCCAATGTCGTGTTTTGGGTTTTATTATTCCTCCTACACTTCAACTGTAGATGAGTTTTGCTAACCAGATGGCAGTCGAACTAAATGCCACATCGACATGTTGCGGTGTTTGTAAGCATCATCAAAAATGTTGAACTTTACTGTTCAAAACAAAACAAAAAAAAACCAGTGATTGAGGAAAACTAGTGTAATGTTTCATGCACCCATAAAAAAAAAAGATGTAACACCACCCGTAACTGTTTCGGTCAATCCGTCGCACATTCGTGCCCTTCGTGTGCTTTTCGGTCACATTAGTGACAAAATATGTGTACCCGGGACGAGCGCAGCAAAATGAAAGCGTAAAAACCAAAACCACCAACGGATAGCGACACAAAAAAACTGCAATCCAAAGCGAAGATTAAATTTTGCAATCGACATTTCGTGTCAAACCGGGCTGCACGTTCGAGCCGCAGCAATCAAACGAAGAAGCCACACCGGGAAGGGCAGAAGGAAGAAAAATCAGCACAAGCACATAAAAGCATGATGAGAACCGTGTCAGCTGTTTGCTAAGCGAAAACCAATTGCTGCTATCCGACGGGTTTGTGTTCGGGAATTGGACTTCGGCAAAAAATATATATATATACCTGGCACAACGATAATGGCACGTATCGCAGGCAAATCCTGTGCGAGATGTGTCTCGATCGGCTTCTGCTCGGGTGATGTGAACCGACAAGGCTAAGCCGGGCTGAGTGCTGACAAGCACGGCAAAAGGAAGGATTGTGTACTGCCGCCGGGAACGTACTACAGGTCGTGTGAATGGGGTCCTGGGATCAAGGGTATACAAGGGTGGTTGGGAAAGGCATTATCCCCGGAGAGCGATGGTAAACCGCGATTAGTCAGCTGACGGTAGATATGTGACCCTATGGGCAAATAAGGAACGCAATCTTACCGTACCGTGTGCGCGTTGCTTCTGTTTTATCACTCATCTCACTCGCAGCAGCCGATTAAGCTTTTTGTGTTGTTTTCTTTTTTTTATTCAATTTTTCAACATTTTCCAGGTGAGAGCAATTTCTCATACGTTGGCAAATGTGTTGCTTCTGGTCGAAATGAAGAATGTGATCCGATACGAATTTTCTGTATAATATAGCAGAAGCAGATTTTTTTTTCGTATTGGATCAAATATTGAGGAATTTTAAATCACAATGAAGCAAAAACGAAAAAAAAAGAATAGAAAAAATGTATTTTTAATAATAAAAAAAAAACATTAGAACATGCAAAATAAAATACAACATACACAAATAATGAATATATCATGTTTTTTATTTATTAAAAATAAACACTATTAAAGCACTATTAAAGCAAAGGACATTCATGGGCAACTGAACTCACATGCACCTTTGAGGCAAAACTCCATCTAAAGCTTTCGAACACTTCTAAGCTCTAAGGTCTCTTTTTCTAATTAGAACATACTCAAGAAGGTTTTTTGGCCTCTTTTTGTGTGAAAGAACAATATAGAAGTCGCTACAGTAATGAATTCTATTCGTTGTACGATAGATTCACTATTAATGTGTTAAACTTGTCTGTCACTGGTAGCTTGATCATGTCATTAGAATGACACCGGACGACTCTGTCCGATTTATTAGTTCATCCACATAAACAGAGGAGTTGTAAGCCCAAATGACGTTTTATCATTCGTTACGAAAAAGAAGAATTCTAGAAATCTTTTTATTAGGAAATATTAGCTTTTTCATATCATAAAACTTTCACAAAAAGATCGTGTTTAGTTCACCAACTTCGAAATAATCGAAATAATAAGCTTTTTAGTGATGCCGTTACCAAACGCTCGTTTGCTAAATGCCTTAACGAACGTCTACTACTGCTGACGCTTTCACAAACATCAATTGTATCGACTCGTATTGCACAACATCATCACCTCCGTGTAGTATCTACCCGAGCACATACTATTTGCTTAGCTGCTGTGCATCAAGCAAAGGCAGTAAAGAGATGAAAAAGTCCCACATACACATCCTACGCACACAAAACAGGACGGCGAACAATAAACTCCACAAACTAACAAACATAAATGTCGTGCTGCTTCTGTCAATAAGACTAAAAACGAACAAAACGCTCCAGCGCCCCATTGCTGCATGGACTCTTTTTTTGTTGTTGTTTTGTTGTTGAAATATGTACATAACAGGTGATTGAAGCTGTTGCTACTACTGTTTCATTAGGCAAACTTTTCTTGATGTATCATTGCCCGCGTACTCATCCCGCGGCACCATCCTACCTATTCCACCACGCACTTCAACCGTCAATCGTAGACATATTGCCCGCTGTGTCCTTTTTTGCATTACAGCCAAGAGAGATAACGATAAAACACTCAACGTGTGCGCAAGTAACGAATTTTTGCCTGCCTGCCATTGTGATGAAAGGCGCAAGCCACCCGAACCAGCTAACGGCCTCGAACGGTTGGTTCTACCTCAAAAACCATAAGGCGAACTAATGATGCACTTCATACATAAAAGATTTGTTTGAGCGCCGGAAGCAGCGTGTGATATCGCGATCATGCTCCCTAGTTGTTGTGTGGCGTTATGCGGAAGGACACGAGCCCCGTCGAGCAACAGTAACGGCTGCAAGGAGATAATAAACTATGGTGAAAGTAACAGCGAGAAGAGAACAAAAAAACAACGAAACGAAAATGTTCAAACAAAAAGCAAAAGTTTCACACGCTCCAAGTCGGTCTCAAAATCCATCAAAAGAGGCTTTCCACTCACACAGTGTGGGGCAAGTGTGTGGGCATACACATCCAACCATCAGCAGCTGCTGCTTCGGGCGCCTTACGTCGTAGAAAATAAATTCGACAGCATAAGGTACCCTACTTTACAGCGTCTGAAAAAGTATAAAGGCAGCTAAAAGTCAGAAAAACGTCAAAAATGACACACAAAAGCCAAAAGAAATTCGTCAACGAAGAAGAAGATTGAAGCGTACACATCAAGTGGAGACTTTTCTGTGTCGTCTAACAAAAAAGTAGCATCTTCAACAATCATAAATCTCAGTTTTCTACTCACCGCCGAACCACCATTGTCACGCATCCAATGATGGAATGTAGAACAATATTTAAAATCTAAACTCTACCACGTCGGAGATGAATGCTCTCCCTTTTCAGGTTGATTTGATGTCCTCCCTTTTTTCCCCTCTGTGTCACCTGTGGCTTACGTACACAACCGGAACACACGCACAGTAGCAGAGTGCGGAGAATCGTAATCATCCTAACCGCTGCTTGGTCCAGCGCGAGTTGCTGCGGGTCCCTGTTTTTTTTTGGTGGTCATAAAGTAGCAACATTTTCCCTTTACACCCATCGCTAGGTAAATGAGCATGGGGAGGAAAACACGGACCTTGCCCGGTACCTGTTCACGCCGTTCCGTTTTATGTCGATACACAACTTAAGTACTCCGCTGCCGGCACTTTAATGATTATGAAACGGCAGGACGTCGCGTTTCGATGGATAGTTGGGTAGTAGTGGTAGTAGTAGAATTTTTTTTTTGGTTTTTTATTTTACTATTACCATTTCCTTTCAACCACTCACACAATTGGGCATCATGGGGTGTGTGTAAACTTGAAATATTTTTATAAGTTTGCTCCATAGTACCCAGCAGCACTTCGGGGCACACGAACACACCTTACCATCATAGTATGGTGTGGTTTATGGCATTCTGCCACGCGGCAAAACATTCCCATGTGCAAACGCACACACACACACACATTGTGGCCAAACTCTAAAAGTGCCAGAAGGCACCTCGAGAACATTTAGAACCAAAGTAATCGTACCGGAGAATACTGATGGAAAAGGTGAAGGAAACGAAACCAAAAAAAAACATCCTTCTTAGTCTCACTTTAACTATGTACTGCCTTGGACGCTCCCGACACACGTCGCATGGGTTATGAGGTGAAAATTGACAAACATCGTTTTCGTGGGTAAAATTAATATTCTGTCACTGAAAAGCCCGGCCCAGAAACAGAGTGGTGCGTGTTGTGCTCGAGGGGATAAAAGATTGTAATTTGAGATTTAAATTGATACTTTTCATAAAATCTTTTACAACCCGGAGGTGTACATTGTGGAGGTCATTTATAAATTAACAGTTGTTCTTAGTTTTGTTTGGTGAACTCTAGCATTGCTTTACATGAAATGGTAATGTTTAATTTGTTTTTTATTAATTTGATAAATAAATGTTGTTCAATAAATAAACATTTTCTATTATTAAAATATTAGACACGATAGGTAGTCATTTTTTTAATACAGATTTAACATTAAAAAAAACACATTTCATTAAACGACTTTAAATGTTTGATAATTTATTTCTCATATAGAAAGTACTGCGAGAAGCATACGAGAAGCGAGAAGTAATAGCAGCAGTAAATTAGCTATATTGAGGTTTTTTGGCTGGAACTTGCGCTCCTGAATGTATGCAAATATCTTTTTAATCGACAAATTCTTCGATTCAAATTTTAAGGATGCTGTAGAAATTTCCAAATCATCCAGTAAACCTCAAATAATAATTCGAATAAATGTGATTGCATACTTTACGGCGTTAGGCACAAGATTAGGCGTAACTTCATCGAACGGAACAATACCTCTATATCTATTTCTATGATTATCACTATAAATTTCAATTGATTGCAAATATATAGAAACTCTTTGCCATTGCAATTGTTATTACGGAGCGATAATGATGGAAAGAAAAATACAATTACTTTGACAATGGCTTGACGTTCGGGATTTATCATTGATATGGTGTACACCGAACACATGTGACACACCTCGAGCTAATGTAACACCGCATATGTGTGTCGTACGCACTGCAATAAAAAACCACACACACACATTCCTACACGCTACCGGATTATGAATAAGTTAGTGGCAAATGCGCTGGTAGCGCGATCGTGGTGGTGGTTGCTCATTTCAATATTACTGCCACACAGCGAACACGGTGCGAAACCACAACATAAAGACCATTGCTTTTCCGCTCGCTCATCTCACTCATCGATTATGGTCACCGGGGAGATTGCCTGCCTGTATCGTCGAGTGGTTTTGGCCTCAGACCAAAACCACGCCAAAAAGCGCCTCCGAACCCCTCCGGGTGTTATGTGCAATCGAAACCAAACGAAGTGCGTGAAACACGCAACCGTTCCGAAAGTCCGGCAGGTCACAGTTATCACCGATTCCGCACCCGTCCAACACACAAAAGCGTCTACCCCCCACGCGTGGTGGTCGTTTGCCATCATCGTTACTTCCAATCGGGAGGGAAGCAAAATGCCAAGATATGGTCGTTGTGTTGCTTTCTGCTGGCTCACTAAACCCAATCGATCCGGGCACCGTTTCGGGCACCGGTCTGTGTGACCGAGCGTATAGCAACGGACACTACCATGGGGCACTAACTTACCGTAGCAGAAAGCCGCCCGGTATCACGATTGTTCAATATTGCTGCACGGTCGGCAAACCTGGCAAACGGCAAATCACGGCCACACACACACGCACCAAGTCAGGAGAATGTTGTTAATCGATTTGCGACAGGACATTTTTGCTTCGATTTTCAAACCTCTTCCTCCGTCGCTGTGGAGCGCGTTTCGCGAACGTGACCTCGTTTCCTTTTGTGCGTGGAGTATACTAATTTTCGTACGTTTAGAGCCCAATAGAAACATTGGCGGCACGGCCAACGAATGGCTAATGGTGTCTAACCGGATGGAAATGTTGGGGACATGTCGTAACCGATGAGTTGGAACAGTTTTGAACGATGGGGCGATTTAGGGATCGCATAATGCGTACAGTATACAACGAGTGATGCGATTGGATTTTATTAATCAACGTGAAACCACTACGTGTCTGTGTACTGTACAATTTCAATAGCTGAAAACGTCAAAATATTCACGTATTTAGCTTTTGAAGAAAAAACATGAATTTCAAACGCCTTTTTTTAAATAAAAAGCTAAATTTTTAATGTCTATCAAGCATTCAGCGTTTGAGTTTAAATTATTTTTAAGTAACAGCTCTTAATAAGCAGTTAAGAAGCATATATTGTATGTCTGTTAAGCAGCGCTTAAACAGCGTAATCGCTTTACTGCAACTCATCGCAATTTCCTTAACAAACTGTTCACTGTTTTCTATAAGAAACATGTGTCTAACTTTATACACGTTCTTTAAAATGTGTTTAGGTGATGTTTTTATTCTTTTAACTTTAAAATGCTTTCTTGTAGACGATTTTAGCTTAAAGAGCTACAAACCAGCGTAGAAGCTGCTTCAGCTATACGACACCAACGGTTGGAAGGAACTCAAATTTATTACTTAAGGACGATATCTTCACATTGGTACATCTAACCGATTGACTCAGATTATTGTATTTTGTTTTAGAATTTTTATTTCGCGTTTTATCTAGCCAAAATAGATCTAGAAACTCACAACAAAAAAAGATCTTCATAAAACCATTAACATAAACAATGGAACGCATATTACGTACGGCTTATCCACTTCATCCTACCGGGCCACTCGCGTTCGGGAAATCCCTCCATCGAAAGTGAAAGTTCACCCAACCCCGGATGGCATGAGAAAAGAGAGAAAAAACCGGCACCCGCTCGTTTATCGGTATGCCGGTCAAAGGCTCCTTCTTTCTAGTAACTCGCGCTGCGGTAAATTATGACCATCCGAAACCAATTTCCACGCGGTAAAGTGAACCTTCTAGTAGGATTTGCCATAGCCTTTTTCGCAACCCACCATATAGCCCTACCGATCATCAACACTAACTGGTCCGCTTTGCCAAGCCTTACGAATCTTTCTCCTCCATTTCCTCCATTTTCGCCTCTAGTTCCCCGTATCTCTAGCTGCGTGTAAGAAACGATTATTCATCTTTCGATTTATTCGTGCTCAACACCCAGCCGTTATTGATGTTAGAGAGCACAAGACGCTAGACGTCATGGTCGGGTGAATATTGTTTTTTTGTCCCCCAAAAGCAAATATTGTTCTTCTTCTTCGGTTGATTTTCCAATAGGAAAAAGCTTTCTGCTTCATTTTGCTTCGATCAGTTTTCGCGATGGGGAACGCATTTTGCCATAAATATCCTTCCAGCAACAGCAACAAAAAAAACGATGAGAAAATAGAATACAGACGCAAGCTTCTTAATTACATATCTCCTATTCAAACAACCCAACCCGGCGGCGGCGGCACACCAACTGGTGGCAGATGGCAGAAAACTCTTTCTCTCTCGCTCTCTACTTCCCTGTGGCCATCTTACGGCCACCAACCGGCTCTGTTGTAGCGCTTGTTTTAATTTCATCAACATCCATTCTTTCTCACCATAGCTTCACTTTTCCGTTTTCTCGCGATCCCGTTTTGTAGCCGCGTCCTTTGCTTCTTCCCGCGCGTGTTTCTAACAAGCGCGCGAGACGCAGCTTTTACACTACATCGGCCCATCCCGTCCCGTGGCTAATGTTGGATTACCGCCAATGCGGCATTACAATGCGGAAAATGGTGTGCGCGGCGATTTCCACTCGATCATGTCGGCGAGCAGTAACCTTTTTGGTTACGTCCCGCCCGTTTTGTGTGTCCCCCCTCAAAAACAATCACCCCTGTTCGTTGTTTTTTTTGCAAACCGAATAAAATCGGTGAGAAAACTTCACCATTTGACTTGTTTTGTTTCATTCACACTGGCATGCCGGTATAAAGAGGAGTTGGGAAAAAATGGAGGAAATGCAAACGAGAAAGACTGAGCGTGCAAACGAGAAAGAGCTAAAAGTAGACAATAAAAATGCAAAAAAAAAAACGGAAAGATATGAGAGACACGCTAGACGCTTAGTGAAAATGGAAAAGCAAAAAAAAACACAATCCCACTCACACCAACCAACCAACTGGTACTGACTTTACTGAGCAGACAAATGAGTAAACGACAGGTACGAAGAAAAAGGGATGTAAAAGGGCCCGATAGTGGTCGGGGGGAGGGGAGGCAAAAAAAACGAGTGATAAAAGAAAATGAGCGACTATATATTTTACGATAATTTTCCAACCGAATGCAGGCATGAAAAATATCAAATGAAAAGCCTCGCGCGCCCACCACAAACAACAATAAGGGTACAATTTGCGCCCCCCGCCCCCCGACCACACCAAAAAGTTCTATGCGTGTGTGTGTTATGGAAAAGCGCAACAAAGCAACTACTACTGACCTTCCTTTCCTTCTTACCTCTCCAACAGACCCGAAAAGCTTACCTCCCCGAAAAAAGCTGTGTCGTTTTGCAGCCAATTGGCCAAACGTAACTTCGCGTCAAGCTTTTTACCACGAGTTCGATGTAAAGCAAGTGTTGTAATACACGTACACACCAACACCAACATTCCACGTGTTCGCGGTCCGGTTGACTTGGGTGACGATTAATTTTTAATTTATGGCTCTTTATTTTATGTCGTTTTTTTATTATATTCTACCGACACCACACAGAGAGAGAGAGAGAGAGAGAGAGCGAGATGGAATTTTTTCCCCGTGGCTCTGTGTGTTTGCGTGTGAGTACGAAGGGAACACATTCTTTTCGAATTGATTGTTTGAAAACTATTTACTATACGCAATGGAAATGCTTTTGTGTGTGTTTGTGGTCCGCTAAAGTAAAACTTTATTCCGATTGATTTAGATTTTTTTTTTTAAACTGAATTCCTGCCATTTGTAATGGCTTCCGCAACACGGGGGATGCTCAACAAATAAAACCCATAAAAGCAGCCCGTTTTTTATTATTTCAAACGACATTTGGTTATGTGCCTTTTGGACCTGTCGTGCCTCCTTACCGTGCACGAAACTAAACGAGAGGTGGCATGGTGGAAACAAGTGCTGGCGTATGCGAAACCTTCTTGGAAAACCCTTGGTGGCCACTTGTGGCGTGGCTTGTCAAATGGTCGTTCTCGTGCATTACACTTTCTGGCAAACTGCTCCCACATTCCAGCCGCACCGGCCCCCCCGCCCAGGGGAACAACGACCATTACATAAAATAATGATGATGATGGTGGTTTTCGTCTGGTTTCTTTATTTATTTTTTGCTGCTTTCCTTGTTTTTTTTTGTAAAAGCCGCATGAACAACCAACTGTGAGGTGGCAGTGTACATCCGGACATTTTCCAACGCATCGGTGTTGTTGCGCGTTGATAAGATCGTTCAAGTGTCTAGAAAATTATGTGCAAAAAAGAAACCCCTCCCCCGTTTGTCGTAGCGGTTCATCCTAATGGTTCACCCAAAAGATGTAATAGTTTTTTGTGTGTGAAATGGAATAAGAATGGGACACACACATAGCTCTTAAATCTTGGGCAGAGAAAAAAAATCTCCCCTATTATTTTCGATACTTCTTTATGACAGCTGGCAACGTGTAAATGGAATAAACTTTAACAAACTGTAACTTATAAAAGTCGTTCGGAGCAACAACCTTCTATCGAAGAAATGTGACCTTTTCAAGCTGTGTTGTGTTGTGATGATTCAGTAATTAATGGTTCAACAAAACTGCACTTCACCAATATCGGACATTTTGTCCACACTAATGTATCGAGCAGCGGCACATCACAGAAACTTTATCTTTTTCCACCGACGAGATGACCTTTTACTCATGTGGATCATTCTTTTTAAAAAAAAACTAAGAGAATGAAACAAAAAAAAACAAAGAAAAACACAATGTCGAACTTTCTTCCGCGACAGAGAAACTGATGTTTAAATCTTGAAAAGAAAATAAAACAACACTTCAAGCGGTGAGTTTGCGAGCTGCTTCAGGTGAAGCTTATGTTGACGTGTTGATAGAAGCTAATTTGAAGAAGCAAAAAAAAACTGCCATTCTTCCACAGTTGGGTACGTGGAAATCGTACGATACGAAACGAGATTGCTTTTTCATCATTTCTCACGGGCTTTCCATTTGGGGAACCTTGGTCAAAAAGAACCAGAATCATTTAATCTCACACAGCTAGTGTCACCACAGACATATACGCGCCCACGTGGTCAAGATGGCGGCTGCCACTCCAAGTGGATTAACGAAGTTTTCCATTTGTTTTTTTTTTTGCTGTGGTTCTATTTTGAAATTATTTCCAACGAACAGATAAATAAATGAAAGGAAAACTTGCACGAGTGAGAGAGAATGTGTGAGTGCATTGAACAAAAGCGGTACAGAAAAAAGAAATTTATTTTTGTTTTGTTGAAAATGGATGCTGTAGAGCAACTGGCACATTCTACAAATTCTACTTGATTGTGCAGTATAGTACTATTGTGTGTAAACAATAATCAGTGTCTGAAAAGAAAACTTTTACATTTGAAAAGCTCCATTTTGTTTCATTACTAGAGGAAGGCAAAACAACAGAACAATTTTTAAACAACAAACAACTGTGGGTTGAATTTCTGCACTAAAGCTCAACTTACGACCAATCTAATCGTCTGACAATGATGGATGAGATTCTGGTTCCGATATTGTTTCACTTAAATCTTCCCGGAAGTCATGCAAGCAAATTAATTGATGGAATCGATAACATGTCAATAACCATCCCGACGCGCAATGTCACTTGTTGACTTTATCGACCACGTTGTCTTTCTTTGCCGAGAATGAATCTTGATCTGAACAGATCATCAAGAAACGGCACGAAGGAAAAAGTACTTCCCTCAGATCAAGGAAAACTCAACCTCTTGTCTAGTACCAACACACAGGACTATTCCAAGTGTGCCACCCTATACAAATATGGTAAGCAATAATATTGCTTGTTTAGGATAGAATACGTAGCGGGTGGTACCACGGTTTGGGTGCGTTTATCTCATCCGTTGCCAGTCAATAATAGAACCATACGTCATTTCCGTTTCTTACTACCCGCAGGGGGAAACGCTATCGGTCTTCAAAAGCTATAGGTGATTAAAGTAACAGCAACAGCTGGGTGCCAGTGATATGGATAATTACCCACCAGCAGGATAGAATACTAGGGCAGGCGGCTTACGTCCTGCGGGAGATATTGCTGGAAAGAGAGAATCTTCTCATTCCGTTTCCGGTGTTTCATTTTGTTTTACTTCATACTGCAACGATAGCTTCCATCGATGGGGGAGAATTACAAGACAAGTGGTGTCCTTAAGACGTACAGGAAATGGAGCAAATGTCGATACCATCTTGTCGCTAAACGCGCAGTGAGACATTAATTCGGCTTCAAAGCAAAAACCCACCAACTAAAATCTGTAGGCTGAGCGAGGTCTGCGTCGTCTTCTCGCACGTGTTATCGATCTATCGACGTATTAAGAGAATGTGTCAATATTAATGAAGTGCAAATTAAGATAGTTGAACGTTGCGAAATGTGCTTCTGTGAAATTAATTCAGCCTTCTTCTGATGGAACTGGCGTGGGTGTTTCTTTATACAGAATCATAAAATACTGCCTTACTGAAATCGTTTTTCAACCTACGAAAATTTCCTGGTCTTTACATAGCTATAGCCAAGCTGGCAAGCAGCACGAAAGCAGCAACGCTAACAATTATATAGCTTTTTGATAAATGTGCTGCAGATAGAAACTGAATTCGTTGTTCTTTTTTTGCTTACCGGAAAAGGTATTAACTTGTGCGATTTTACTGTCATCGTGCTTGATCAATATTAACGGTCCCTTCAACGCCTAAACTGGGGATCATGTGTGTGGCATAGAGCAATAATCGTCGGACCGTGATGCATCATTTTCATACATTGCATTGAGGCGTTATTTGGTGTGTGTTGCTTACGAGCTAATAATTTTTCCGCACAATGCGTAGGTCGTTAAGGAAGGCTAGAATGAACATTTGTATCTTTATAACTGCAGTGGTTCCTACTTGACGCGGATTCGTGTCGTTAAAGTGTTGTTCTGCTGATCGAAAAATGTAATAAAATATGTCTCATCAAGAAATTATAATCGACTGACTTTAGGGAACTAGCTGACTCAACACGTGGTATTGAAAAAGCAATTATTAGAACACCGGCTATTGTAGTGACAACCAACTAGCTAAACGAACTTCGTATTGGCGAATTGTTTAATTTTACCCAATTGGTTATTAACATTAAATTATAACATTAAACCATGGAGTACTGACCAGTGAAGGGATCTCTAGATGAGCGCTGTGCGAAAAAACGTTTTCCTGCCTATACATTCAAATATTATGCACAAATAAGCAAATTTGAAAGTGAAACCTACATGACATTTCGACGAAATTAAACTACAATTCATCATTCCAACAATTTTTAAACTGATAAAACAACATTCTTCCACAGTATCCAACGAAAGCCTATTATCCACACAATATCCCACAACGCTGCAAGGTAAAAACTGTCCACCGATCTGAACTGTTTCTAAACATTATTTGCCGAACAGGTCCGGATAATAATTTTCTTTCACACCTTCCACACTAAAATCAGAAACACATGAACTAATAGAGTTTAAGAGTTATTCAGTGTTCGACCGGATCCATCATCCCCGGAAGCACATTGTCCGCTCCTGACGGCCTTTATTCGGATCGTTATAATGCCAATTTTTGTAAAGTGCAAGAGCAAACACACTGCATTGAAGGTGAATAATTTCACCCTTCCCACGGTGTCTGGAATGATGCCGCCCTGGTTCGACTTCAACCGGTGATCGAGGGTTCCTCCGCACAGCTTTATCGGTAGAGGGTACCGGCTGTAAGGGAAAGAAGAAAAACAACAAAGAATCAGTACCAGCTTCGCCACCACACTTCGCAGTAAAACAGCGAAATTTCTGTATGAACGATTTCTTACCCGGGGGTTTACTTGGACCTCGCACGCATCTTCCTGCGCTTACGCTTCAACCTCCGCATACGCTTCTTACGCCACTGTAGGGAAAATAGAAAAACCGGGTGTTAGAACAGAGCAATTTGCACAAACCCACTAAACAAAGAGGTGCGGCTTTCGGTCGAATGTGAAGAATTTTCTAAACCACGAACGGTGCTAAACGCAATTACTGGTACACCTCACTGTACTGCACAGTAATAGAGAAAATTTGCAATATTGGAACTCCGATTAAGTGAAAGAAGCTAACACGGGAACCAAAGAAACACATGTGCTTGAAACACAATTCATGATGCCGAGGTGGAAAAACACGGACACTCTGTATAATCGCTAAAAAGTAGCACTCGACGATATTCAACATAGAAAACTCTTCACAATCTTCACATTTTCACACGGAAGTTTCACTTGTGCAATGGAACAATCAATACCTTAGCTCTCATTTTTCACGGCAGCAAAGACGAAATCACGTCTACACCGCACGAATTGATAGGATGAAAGAGGAAGTTTATTAGCGGAAGTCTACGATGTAGGCTTTGCTGTCAGTTCAATCCTTCGACTAGCTCGTGCAAACTTCGGAACTATAGTTCTGGGAAACGTTTCATCCGGGAGTTCTTCCGCTCCGTTCGAGTGATGGAGGTTCTTTGGTGATTTATTTATTTTTTCTACTATTGCCCCTACATCGTGGAATACATACATATTCTTCAAAGATTTACAAATCAAACATATAACAGTGGTAAAGAAAGTGCAATAACATTACCATAAAGGCCTGATCCAGTCTGGCCGTTCGTAAGAAGCAAAAATAAAATTGCCATAAAGGAAACAAAGTTTCAGCTTCACCATCAAGCGAAGGATAGTATTTTTGAGCAATTTTTCAATACTGTTTTTTAAATAACTTATTCAAAGATATGAAATGTTTTTATTTAAATCGGGACTGATATTTATTTTCTTTAGCAAATATTCATAGCAGGTTTGCCCACCACTAGCTGATTCTGTTTTTTTCGTTTCATTTCCGGAAGTACCACAAGGTGCTTGACATCTGCGGCGAACTGAACGCTGTTCCGGCGAAATTTTGACATGCGCAGTGGGCGAAACGTGAACGTTACACAGTGGAGAATTGCACAATAGTTTGGCCATATGTTTTCCAATTCATATTCAAATTTTTGTTCTGTATGTTCAAAAAATAATGTATTTTTCCTATAATTTAATTTTCTATTTACTGAGCAAAAAATAATTTGCTTTATTATCCATACCGCTGGTTCATGTTTTATGATTGGCCAAATCTTTTGTGTTTCAACCCATTTGAATTCAATGTAATAATATACAATTATTCTATTCCAGTTCCGTAAAGTTCGTAACAAATTTTTGAAACATTTACATTGAAACTATTGCTACAAACATTCTTTCTCTCTCTCCTCTTTTACCGTTCCAGACCTTCTGCGTGGTATCGAAGCGCTTTCGGAAGAACTACATCCATCGGTTCACGGGCACGAAAAGTTTATTCTGTTTCACCCCGTGGAGCCCGACCCGACGTGCCTGCGTCTACTTGGCGACCAATCAGTTTTTTGACTACTTCGTCATGGCCACCATTCTGGTCAACTGCATCTTCCTAGCGATGTCGGAAACGATCGAGGAAGCAGAGTAAGAAACGACCAAACATTTTCCATTGTGTTCGTTTTTTTTTTTTTGTATGTCAAGGAAAATTCGGGAGATGAATTACGTTGGATATTTCTTGGACAATCACCCTTTTTACCCTTGCATTAGGGGCGGTCAGCAAAATGTATTAAGTTTTAACCGACTCGGACACATCTCCCAACCCGTGGCCAGTTTTATTTGAAATTTTATGAATTGCTACAATAAAAAGCTTTCGGATGGCCTCAAAAAAGCTCATCAAGATCATTTCATCTTCAATGCTGAAAATCATTTTAATGGAGTTTCAAGCTCTTTGTGTGCTGGATTTACTTTCGTACACTGTCTTGATCTCTGGGACATTATTATTTAGACGTACAGCCACGTTCCCGGCGCCTTTTGTCGTCCATCGGACATTGAAGCATTGAAGAATGTCTTGTCGGCAACTTGAAATTACTTTGTCGAGACCATAAAGAAGGGAAATGATTGCATGCATTCCCAATTCGCGCGTACCCATTTCAAGAATCTTGTACGTCAGTTACGTACGCGGCTACGTTCTGAGGCGGTGAACCAGCCGGAGACAGTGCCGTGCGTCAGGGAACTAGGTAAAACTTGTGAAAGCGAAACGTGCTTCGAATTTATTTTTATGGCTGCTATTACTCTTGATACAGCGTGCAGTGTGTATTTTGTGTGCTCATGTTTCATTCACCCGAGAGGGGAAAAAAAGAACTGCCCTATTTGTCTGCGTTATCCTGGCGGCGATGAATATCACACTGAGTACAATGTCCGAACTTTAGTACGAACTGATCTTTATGCACATGAAGACTCGTAGCTAGTTATGCAAACATCCATCTCCCTGCTGTGTCTTGTCCAGCAAGTGAACAATCGATCATCAGGAATCTTCCCATTTTCGTTTCAGGTATATATTTTTAGCAATTTACACATCCGAGATGATAATCAAAATGATAGCTAAGGGTTTTATACTAAATAAGTATACATATTTACGCAATCCATGGAACTGGCTGGATTTTGTAGTGATAACCAGCGGTTACGCAACGATAGCCTTAGATGTCGGCAATCTGGCCGGTTTGCGAACGTTTCGTGTACTGCGAGCGCTCAAGACGGTCTCAATAATGCCGGGTACGTAGAGTGTATAACAGGTCCACTATTCAGTCCAAAAAACCAGGATACATTCTTTTGGGATTTTTTTTGTCTTTAGGTTTGAAAACTATCATCAACGCGCTGCTTCATTCCTTCAAGCAGCTAGCGGAGGTCATGACGTTGACCATCTTCTGCCTAATGGTGTTCGCTTTGTTTGCTCTACAGGTAAGCTCCACCAGACTAGAGGATAGCTTCAGGCAACTTAATGCACTAAGCCTTTTTGTTCTCGTTTTATTTTTCCAGGTGTATATGGGTGAGCTGCGAAACAAGTGTGTCAAAAATCTTCCAAGCGACTGGTCGAACGTTAGCCACGAGGAATGGCACATGTGAGTAGTCCAGTTCGATTCCATCCGTAGGAAACTGATGAGAATGTTATCTTGTTTTTTTGGTAAATAGGTGGGTAAATGATACGCAGAATTGGATCCACGACGAGGAAGATTTGCCGATGCTGTGTGGAAATCTAACTGGAGCACGACATTGTCCCCCGGGTAAGTATGTTGATTAGTACTAGCAATTGAGGCAAGTAGAATGATTTCAGATGAAACGTACATTTCTTAAGTATGTGCGCTATTACTGATTAACCGTCTTCATAAACCGCTTTCTTAATATTAGCATAGTGCTTCAAGGTCGGTTTTAATACTAAATCAAATTACAATCCACAAGAATATTTATTTACCCATTTCCTTCAGGGTATTTTACCAACGTAACGAAATCAATCAATACGCTAATTCCTCCCTGATGATAGTGTGCCGTTCTTTAGCATTAACAACTCCACTCCGCATTGGGAAATGTGATGCAACGAAGGACTTGCATTCCCGTTCGTGTTGAATGAAGAAAGATTGTAAAATGCAAAACATACATCCATGTGCTTCTGGTTACAGTTTCCATCATCCGTCCCATACTGTATCCTGTTTCGAATCAGCCACGCATCAGCCTTCTCAGTGGACAAATAAATCGCTTACCCTACCGTATGCATCAGTAAACCATTCCCTGCCTCCCTTACCAACTGGAACATATGGTAAACGGATCAACGAAATTGACATTTTGGCACCATGGTTTGATGCCGTTCCACCGTGTGCTTTACCCATGTGAAGCTAATCCAGGTACCAGGTTGTTCACTACCAATCGACAAACCGCACACCGACCTTACCCAGTGATTGAATCAGGTTCGATCGGAACGATGCATGCAGCACGTCTTTTATCCGGGCAGCTTCATTGCATTGAATGAATGTTTACGATTATTTATTGAAAATTTGTACCAACAAGCACAGACAAATTGTGTGTGTGGGTAGTCCACCCAACGACAGTAACAATGCATTTACGGTCCTTCGAGGATAGTCCCGTTTTTGTCCCGTACCTGTGCGTTATGCGCATCTATTGTGTGATTAGATGGATGCAATACGCTGCACCAGCCGTTTGCAAAGCAGAATGCATTATGCATACGGTACCGGAACTTTACATAATCCATAATCCTTTCATTCTACAATAGTTATCGCTTATCCGGATGCGGTATCTTCAACGGGAAGTTGTATGACCTCTGATGGAGCTTTACGGTGCCTTCCGTCGATGAGTTTGCTATCGGACAAATTTGAGTTTTATATCTATATTTTTGTTCTCGTCTTTTTTACCCCCACAGAGTACACGTGCCTCTGCATTGGAGAGAATCCTAATCACGGCTACACAAACTTCGACAACTTCATGTGGTCAATGCTGACCACCTTCCAGCTGATCACGCTCGACTACTGGGAGAATGTATATAATATGGTAAGTGTGGAATGATTGAGAGCGATACAATCTTTTGATTCTGCTGTAAAAAAAGTTTATTATTTTCTCTATTAGGTTTCTTTATATTATCTCAATAAGACTTACATACTTTAGCTGTCTCCGTTTCAGCTCCTCAAAGTGGTTCAAAGCTTTAGTATTTAAATTTAAAATATATCATTTATATTAATTATCAATCGTTTACTATACTTGTATACTTGTTTAAATCTTCATTTAGCTTCATTAAAGGACAACATTCTCAGCTCTTATGTTTCCTAACCCCATCTAGTACAATTTGTACACAATTGCGCGTGTACACCTTAATCGTAGGAAAAATTTATCTCACAAATTTGTAAGAAAAGCTCCCTTCGGTAAACATTCCTGCAGTTGGGGTTGTTGGGGGAGGGGAAACACACGTAGCCAAATAAATCGTCCTAACGAAGGCATTGTTGCACAATGCCACCGTCGCAACAAGGATAAAAAGCTAAATCCCGCACCAAACGGATGATCGATTCCCGGGGGTGAAATTTATTTCACTCAATGCATCAACACGCACCCACATACCCGCCGAACCCGTTTGCTTTAGGCCGTGAGCTTAAGCTCGGTAGCAAGTTGTTTTTGTTTTACATTTTCCACCTCCTTACGGACGTTGGTGCGCATTTAAACGCACCACAAAAAAAGCCGAGATCCGATTTAAACAAATAAAAATTGTGAAAAACGTTCAATGATGTAGGCCTCTATGGTTTTTTTTTGTTCTTCGTTGCCCCTAACGTCATCGTTCATCCAGGCTTTCGGCTGTGTGTGGATTGTGTAGAAGCAATTTGTCTACCACCAGCTAGGCACTCCCGTTGCGCTGCAGGAAAACACCATTAATCTTTTGCTTGTGTTTAACTTTTCGCATTCGCGTTTTGCTTTTACACCGCATCACACAATTGTACCGGGTTTTCTTTTATTTTCTTTTCCACCTCAATTGTGGTAGATCCTCCCATGCCCTTCCTCATTTTTTCGGCCGATGGAAAACCGAATGCCTTGATCATCGATGTTGAAGCAGCTGGTAGTGGTTTATAGAGTTATCCTTTTGGGAGAAAAGCGAACGAACGTTGTTAGACGGCCGCCAATAAAAAGCTACCATTTTATTGACGAGAGTTTTACACATTGCTCTAATAATTCCATGTAATCTCAATCGTTTTTCCTTTTCTTTTTTTTGTTTTCTCTCTTTTCATCTCTCACCCCTTTTTCCAGGTCCTGGCAACGTGCGGTCCCATGAGCGTGTCATTTTTCACGGTGGTTGTGTTTTTTGGTTCCTTCTATTTGATTAATCTGATGCTGGCCGTCGTAGCGTTAAGCTACGAAGAGGAAGCAGAGATCACGCAGGAGGTATACACCCATTGTTTGCCAATATGGGGGCAAAAAAACTAACTCCGTCCAAAATGTCCTAATGTCATGTGTTTAATTACGTCCAATCAACAGGAACGGCGCAAGGATCTGATCGATCATCGAGACGATTCCACGTTTAGCTTCGATCCGGCCAGTCTAAATGTGAAGCAGCTCAGCAAGCAGCAACGCAAAAAGATTGATGCCCGGAAGGGTGTCCTGCTCGCGTCTTACTCGCGCAAAAAGACTCGCCGAAGGAAAAAGGGCAAGGAGGGCAACGGGAACAATCATGTGAGTTGATTTGTTTTGCGATTGGAACTTTTCGTCACGGGTGACTTCCGTTTTGATTGCGTATTGTGTGTATTTGTGCAGAGTAAAAGCCGCTCCGTGACGCCAAGTCCAACTCCCAGCCCTCGGCACAGTATTGTACGGCCTCAGGCATTGGCTGTGACGAGAACGAAAGGCATCCTAACGGTGGGGCCTCCCGTACCGCAGCAACCCCAGCCACATATGCAGCAGCAGCAGCAGCAACAACAGCAGCAACAGCAACAACAACTGCAACAGCAGCAAGCTCAACAGCCACAGCAACAGCAGCAGCAAAATAATAATACGTTGCATCCTTTGGGTGTGTATAAATATGTCCTTAATGTTTTCCTCTTAATTTATATTCTCCTTCAAAGGAATAGGAATAACTTTTATCTGATAACACTCCCCTAGTAACATGGTTCGTGGATTACAAAATGGTACAAGAGTTGGAACTCGAAGCTATTTTGATAAGAATATCAATCAATCAATCATCATTAATAAGAACATCAATCTTCCGAACAGCAATGTACTGAGAAGAAAGGAAAAAAAACCTTTCTTTATAATAACTCACTTCCACTTTTGGTTTGATTTATCACAGGAAGAATACTCCTTGACCTAGGAAAACAAAGCTATAAAGCAATCTTTTCCATTCGTGTCTTATCCCGCTACAGGACCTAACTATCGGGGTCAGCTATTACTGTCCAGCCGGCAGGGAAGTTCGAATGCAAGCGAAGGAGGCGTTAACCGGGAATCGTCGTTGGATGATTCCGGCGTGGTGGACGACCACGAGGAACAGGACCCGGTGGCCGGCGACCCGGGTGAGCAGGTTAGTGCGGAAATAGCAAACAGGAAGAAACATCCCATTCAGGCAAATGTCCATCTTATCCTCAGGAGTGAACTCATTTTTAACACATCCTTATTCTTCACATTCTGAGCCTTATATCCGTTCATTCATTTACCCGTTGGGGGCGTTTTGAGACTTTGTGTGTGTGTTAATAATGCCCAGCCAACGGCACATGTACACATCATCGTTCTTTTGTTTTAAAACGGTACCACGCTGTGTGTCTTCCCAACGACCTAAGCTGGTATATTCAAACCCTACATACAACCCGTTTAAACATACTAAATATTTCATCCGACATGGCGCTTCATGATTGCTCTTTAATTGCACCTACAACACTGGCTGCTGCTAGCAGCATCACAAGCTGCACGGACATCCTGTACACCCGATGTCCCAGTTAGCTCAACAGCAACCTCCAGCGCCCGTGGTACAGCAACCGTTACCACAGTCCCAGCTGTCGTTACCGTTGCACCAGCAGCAGCAACAGCGGGAAGTGACGCCCGTCACGCTCGCACTGTCCCCGAGGGAGGTTAGGATAATAAAGTGTAACGGAAATCTGGCGAAACTCAAGCAGCAAAACGTGTACGGTCTCCATCCGGAGTACTTATCTCAAATTGTTGTACTAGGTAAGGATGGGATGGATGGGTTTTTGGGGTGCAAGCCGACTTACTACACTGATTGTGTTTCGTTTCTTTGCCTTTCATCAATCCAAAAATGGAGAAGATGATCTTCCTGATAGAAATTGTGATAGCTGTGTTCAATGTTGCATCGATTACGAGGGATGGTTGCAGTTTCAAAATTGTTTATATAAGGTAAGGCGTGTCGTGTTTTTCTATCAGCACAGAACTTCAAATAACATTTGTTAATTTCCCCTTTACAGATTGTTAAAGATCCGTTGTTTGAGCTAGGTATCACACTATGTATTGTTTTAAATACAATGTTTTTAGCACTAGAACACCACGGGATGAACGCAAACGTGCGCGATGCGTTGGATATTGGCAATAAGGTTGGTGCAGAATTGCTCATGTTACCATCTCGCTTGAAGTAACTAACATCTCAAACATCCCTCAACGTGGTGTGGCAGGTTTTTACATCCATTTTTACTCTAGAATGTATACTGAAGGTGATGGCACTGTCGAAGGATTTTTTCCTGTGCGGTTGGAACATATTCGATCTGATCATCGTCTCAGTTAGTCTGCTCGATCTGATCTTCGAGCTGATAGAGGGACTGACGGTGTTACGAGGTTTAAGATTGGTGAGTTGATAACGTTTTTTTGTGCTGTTGTTTGGATTCTTTTCTCAATCTTTCAATCTCGTTCACAGTTACGGGTACTGAAACTAGCACAATCATGGACCACAATGAAGGTCCTGCTAAGTATTATCATATCGACAATAGGTGCTTTAGGTAATCTTACATTCGTGTTGGTGATTGTTATCTATATTTTTGCTGTTATCGGCATGCAGTTGTTCTCGAAGGATTACACTCCGGACAAGTTTGCACCGGATCCGGTGCCAAGGTATGCACGTGGAGTTGAAGTACCATGTGAAACATCTTAGACTCATGTACCACTTTTGTTCTCCCCTCGGACAGATGGAACTTCAATGATTTTTTTCATTCGTTTATGATGATTTTTCGTATTCTTTGCGGAGAGTGGATTGAGCCCTTGTGGGATTGTATGCGTGCGGAGGAAGAGGTATGTATTGAATCTCGTGCATAATAAATAATGAAATATTTCTTTACACAATTCATATCCTTATGTACATAGGAAGGAGCATCGTCGTGTTTTGCCATCTTTCTACCGGCGCTGGTGATGGGTAACTTTATGGTACTGAACTTGTTCTTGGCCTTGTTGCTCAACAGCTTCAAT
Organism: Anopheles funestus; assembly: GCF_943734845.2. Lineage (NCBI taxonomy): Eukaryota > Metazoa > Arthropoda > Insecta > Diptera > Culicidae > Anopheles > Anopheles funestus. The sequence goes on along the minus strand of NC_064599.1, from coordinate 16,125,067 downwards.
TCGGAAGAATTAAAGTCGAAAAAAGAGGTAAGAACGTGTGCTTGCACAAACCATTGGTGTTAGGACATTCGGTCATCATTTTCATATACATTGTGATGGTTGGTTGGTGTGTTGTATCATCAAACAGCAGCTCTCTCATTGTTTCATCTTCATTAGGTGTATGTTAGATGTGTGTCCTTAGATTTCATTTTGTGTGTGTGTGTGCGTGTGTGTACGTGGGAGTATGTGTTTAGTGTATGTAACCTGAATGTATAGTGCATATAGGTTCGCCATGTTTCAATCGTTTCATATCGCCGTGTTTCCATATTACATCACATCATACAATAAATATACAAAAAATACACATGAATAAAAAAACAAAGCAAATAAAAAGCTGCCTAAACACCAACGACACAAATGAAAGTCACTTTGTTTTTGTAAACTATTGTTTTTACTTTTAAAATGAATTGAAAATGGCATGTGTCAATCGGCAGCAGAAAGTATCTTAAGATATTATTTTTTTAAATCATTAAATTATGTTCCTGTACAGTAGGGATTATTAGAAGATTTATCTGGGCATGAATGCCAACAAAAAATATACACTGCAGAAGACACATGCTTTTATTTAAAGCATTTCCAACACATATAATAGAGCTTTACAAAACCAAATTTTCACAATACCTCACAGTCATCTCACCGCCAACACATCAGCGCCCATTTACTCATCCGAATGAAGTACTAAATTCGATCGAACGTATAAAAATTTATGTGTGTATATATCTTTTTCCTCTCTTCAAAATTCGTCCCCAATCATCAACTACTACTCGACCAACTTCTTCTCCCTTCCTGTGATGGCCCCCGATTCAACAAACCGCATATTGCAAACCAAACAAAACAAACAATACCGAACACTGTTTTATACATTTGCTGTGCATCTGTTTGGAACGAAACAAAAAAAAACACACAAAAACACATGTTTCTATGCAAAAAATGCAAACCTTCCGACACGTTATTGTCTACCGCCATCCACTGCCAATTGGACATCACACTATTCTGCGCCCATCAATCTACACCTAAATCTGTCCTATCTTCCACGATCCACGTAACTGCCTGCTGTGTGTTGCCTGCTGGTTGTGTTAACTGTGCAATGTGTTCTCCACTCACTATCTTCTTCGAACGATTGCATTCTACTACTGCTATCTATACTGTAATGCAATCAACAACGCATCAACAAACATAAAACTATTTCCAACTACGCGATATCCTTCCGAACCTCACAAACACTCACCCACAACCCGTACAACTTCTCGTCACTGTGTATGCGTGCACGTTTGTCCTTGCATCCACGTGCCATACCATACCGTGCGTGTGTGTTTTGTGATTTCAATGTGAAATAGAGTTTCGAACAGGTAAATTCTAAATTTCTTTATCAGTTTTTTTGGGGGGAGGTACCGAAAGGATGCCTTCCACCGAACACGTGACACTTCAAAATTTAACAATTGCACAGAAGTTTTCATAGTAGTAACTTTGGGAACGGTAGTTGATATGTCTGATTTTGTAAGATCGATAGTAGAATTAGATGTACATTCGAATAAGAGTTCTCAATAACTAGTGTGACGAATAGTTTGTAAATATATTTATATGAAATGATTAGTTTGGCATCTTGTTCTTAGATATGTAGATATTGAACTCTTATAGAAGCACGTTTAGCACCTTTAATTGTTACAGAACAGTTCAAAAACATTGAAATTTGTCAACTGTAAACCGAGCACTAAACTTGTTTTATTTCTTCGACCTTGGGCCAACTTCATCTTACAACCTAACCACCATGAAGGAAGTGGGCGAAGACTCCAAACTGGCGCGCAGCTTCGAGCGCATACGATCGATCGTGCGCAAGAAACGTAACGCTAACAAGGAGAAGAATGATAACTACGCCAACACCAAGCTGGAACAGCTGGTCAACGAGATTGTGATCAAGCAACGTGAGGAGAAAAAGAAGCACAAACATACGACGCTCGAGCTGCAGCCGCTGCCTTCCTCGCAAACGCTTCCTGGGTCCGATCTGCAGTCGGTGCCGCTACAACAGCAGCAGCAGCAGAAGTACATGAGCCTGCCAAAGGAACTGGTACCACCAGTCGACTACCGCATCCCGGGTGGACCAATCTATAGCCAAAGCTATCAGGTAGAGGATCAGCCTCAAGTTGTTGTAAGCATGCGCCTGTGTTCGGTGTTTATTGGGATGCCTAGTTTTCCTTCGCATTATGCTACTTGCCATCTAACCGAGTTTGATTTTATTCCATAGGAATCGCTTAATCGGCCTGTGTCAGGATCGGATTTTTGTTACGACATTCCTCTGAAAGATCGTCCACTGCGAACGATCTCCGGCAGCCAGGAAACAGTATCCCAGATGGATGATCAAGCGCTACCTCGTGACGACAACCATCAGCAGCAAACAGTACACGCAAGCGGGCCGCCAAAGCAGCAGCAGATATCTGAGGTGGAGCGTAAGATTCTACACCAAATGTCTTCCGGGTTCGGCACGCAGCAGAGTAAGGACGAGCCTGGGCCGATAATAGGGGGCGAGTCCGGAGAAATGCGTAGCTTTCCACCATTATCAACTTCCGAATTCGATCCGAACGATCGGTCGATACACATCGCCGACACAGCCCAACCGTACGACGAAGCCTACCTGCAGTATCAGAAGTCACTACTGAACCGGTCCCCCAGCTACCGCAAGTCGCTGGATAAGATTTCATCGAAGACGTCCAGTGCCAGCTCGTCACTTGCGAACTCGCTGGCTGCCAAATGTCACTCTCCTCTCATGCAGGAGGTGCTGAATGCCGGCTCAACGTATCTAAGGAACAGTAACATTTCGCTCATTCAAACGCCAACACCCGTAGTGTCTAGACGTGAGGATAATCATTTTTTAGTAGCCGATAGAACCAACCAAGCGCCCTCGCTCGGGCCCTCGGTCACGCAGTCACCGCTGATGGGTGGCAGTGGAGGTAGTGGAGTCGCGTCCGCCCATCAACGATCACCGAGCACGAGCAGCAGCCTGAGGAAGGCGATCGCCGCAGCAAATCGACTGTCAGATCACTCTCTCAACACGCTTTCGATCGACCACGACGAGCTGATCAATCAGATGAATCTGAAGGATGAGCTGCTAAACTGTGAGCAAAAGGAGCTGTTTCAATTTCTGAACGATGAGATCGATGGTAGCAACAACTATTTTAGCGAAACCGTTGGATTCAGCAGCGCAATTGTTGATGCGGATACGGAGAGCTTACTGTTGAATTCGCGTAAAGACGACGTAATCTACTCGCCCGATCGAAAAATCTCGAACGGAAGTCTTAAGTCGAACTTGAGCAGTATCTCGAACTCCATCTTCCAGGCTCTCGAGTGCCGTCGTGGGGGTAGTATCAGTAGCTCAAATATGGACAATAATAAGGTTTATCCTCATCATCCAGGCTCGGCGCGTCCAACGATCGCGATCGATAATGGGAGTCTACAGTCGCGCAGGGACAGCGATGATAAGGAACCACTGGTGAAAGCTTCCGAGTTTGACGAAATCATTCATAGTTTCGAGACGGAACTAAAGAGTTTGAAATCCCTATCGCTGGGACGTAGCCTGTCGCAAACGGATCAAGGATCGCCGGAGCGTGAGCGTCGCAATTCCGATAGCTGTCCAGTACGGCCACCAATACTCGAAGAAGTGGTAAAGCTTAGACGACCCAAATCAAGCACAGTGTGCAACTATCGTGGTGACGGTACTGGTGCAGTCACGGCGGGTGTACATGGTTCCGGTGGCAATGGTAACCGCAGTAGCGGAAGTAGCAACAGCAGTGGAACCACCGATCAATCGGACGGAAGTGGACAACAGCAGCGCAGTGAAGCTTCGAAGAGACGCAGCCTGGAGAAGCAACGTAACATCACGGATGAGGAATTTAATATGGGGTTCGAAATAAAGAAACTATGCGATCAGCTTCAGGCACCGTTTGCACCGAGCGGAACCGTGTCCAACGAACACAGCCCACAAAGTGCAAACGGAGTGAACTTGGGAACCGGGAACATCAGCACGATACCGATCGTGTTCCGGCGTAAGAACGATTTCCACAGTAGCTTCGATCGTATCAAGCGGTTAAGTTTAATCGAACGCGTCGAGGAGGCAAAAGACGAGGAGGAACATCAAGCACAACCACTACCGAAGGTGTCGAGTGAAAAGCTACCGCGTAAAAATCTCTCCAAGGATCGATTGGAAACTTTGTCACTTAAAAGTAGCTACAGCGTGGAGAATACGAACCAGGCACTGATGGAAGGTACCCGACAGCTCGGCATCAGCATTCAGGAATTCCAGCGAACGATCGGCCAAGAAACGGGATCGATTCCTACCGGTCCAGATGGTACGACGAGTGAGCAGACAACCGAGAAGAAACCACCGCTGAAGAAAACGGTGACATATGGCGATACTTCTAGGCAGGACAGCTCACAGCATGTAACTCCCAAGCGAACGCCTTACAAATCGTACGACTCGGATGCCCCACGTGAGTGTACACTTTGAGAGTTGTGGGGTAATTCAAGTTCCTAATCGAGTTTAATTTATATCGCTTCTTCCTTTTTTTTAGTGAATCTAGCGGGAAAGCCTTGGCACTGTCTGGTTTCTTACGTGGACGACATCACCGTCGGTGGTCGTCGGAACTCGCAAGGTGTCTACGAGGATCCAATGGCTTTCCCTAGTTTCGGGCGGCGTAAGGCACCGAAAATTCCGCAAGATTGCTTTCCCCAAAAGTGTTACGAAAAGTGAGTAGTGCCCGTCGATTCTGGTCCACTACCCTCTCCTTCGATGTTCAATGAACGTAGTGGTCCCGGAATGTGGTTTTGTGTGTTTTTCTCTATGTGTGTGTGTATCTTCTCACTTTTCGTCTGTGTGTTTGTTTTCAGTTTATCTGTTCAATGTGTAATCTTTTTATTCGTGAATGCTAATCAACTTTGCCAACGCTACCAGACACCGGAACACTAATTACTTCTACAACTATATTCAAACACACGTGTCGTTTGTCGTTATGTACAACAGTTTTGATTTTATGTGTG